>NW_020940527.1:25592409-25735763 GCF_900497805.2 Vombatus ursinus
TCTGAGTGATGATGAGAGCTAGAAGGGAGATGTTGATCATGGGAATCGGGGAGGTTGATGACTTGAGAGGCCAGGCTGCTTGAAAGGACACCAACATTAATACTAAAGGAACTGAGTAGAGAAAAACTTCCAGAATGGATGAGCAGGTAATACTCTACAAGTGGAAAAATAACTAGATAACGGTCTGAAAAAAAAATCCTTAATGCAAATTCACAAAAGAAAGGTAAATAGCAATTCCAGAAGAAATATACAAAATATATAATAATAGTGAAACACCTCAATTTCCATGATCAGAACACAACAAATCTAAAATAAAGAAATATGGTAAAGTCAAAAATTAAGAAATTACATAAGCTGTATTTTCAGGCTACAGTGCAATAAAATGAGGAATAAGAACTTGAATAAGAGGAATCATAACATAGCACACAGAAAGCTGGCATTTGAACCAGGAAGTTGTTGTTGTTGTTGTTTAGTCATTTTTCAGTTATGTCTGACTCTTCATGACCCCATTTGGGGTTTCTTGGCAAAGATATTGGAGTGGTTTGCCATTCCTTCTCCAGTTCATTTTACAGATGAGGAAACTAAGGCAAACAGGATTAAGTGACTTACCCACAGTCACACAGCTAGTAAGTGTCTGAGGCTGTATTTGAACTCAGGAAGGTGAGTCTTCCTGACTCCAGACCCAGCGCTCTATCTACTGTGCCACCTAGTTGCCTTTTTTGAACCAGGAAGAGTTGGGTGCAAATCCCACCTCTGCCACATACTGCCTGTGTGACCCTATGCTATCACTGTAGACCAGTGGTGTCAAAACTCTAATAGAAACAGAGCCACTAAACCACATATACGGATCCCTGCAGCTACATATTGACTTAGAAAACATCTTGACATTTTCCATGCTCTATTTTATTTTTGTTTTGTTAAATACTTCCCAATTTTAATCGGGTTGGACCCCAAAGGAATATCACAACCACGTATTTGGCATTTCTTCTCTAGGCAAATCCTAAGACTTTAAGCTGCAGAGGAGGTGCCAAGCTGCATGGTAGGTAGAAGAATTACCTCACCTGAGAGTTCCCTATACCAGTGACATCACAAGTCAAGTCTCTATCTCTATCCCTAACTTGAATGAATCCTACTCCAATGTCTCAGTGTGTCACAAAGTTGACCCTGAGCTCTTGAACATTATGCCAACTAGACTGTGTTGGGATAGGTGCATTGTTCTGCTTTGTCCTTAAAACATATTGACATATGAAGAATGCTTTGTGAATTTTAAAGTCCTATATAAATGATAGTTATTATTATTATTATTACCCTCAAAAAAAGAACAGACAGAATATCAATAATCATTACTCCATGTTTATTTTCCCATCTTTACAAATTTTTTATTTAAATGGCTTCTTGTTTGATCTTCCTAATAATAAAGTCTCAGATTTTTGCCAGGCATTTGGCATCCTCTGCCCTTTTATATCTCTTTAGAATTGATTGTTGAATACCCTCAAAATGATGTGTTGCCTCTAGCATAGGTAGACCTCTTCTGTACATGCTTGGTTGAATCCAGCCACTTTCCCTCACTTTGTTTTCCTCTGTACCATTTATACTTCCTCATATGCATAATTGGGACTGTGAGCGCAAGCCTTGGAGTCATGCCAGTTTGAGAAAGGAGGTGATAGCCTTTCACAAACAATATTCTGCACCTGACTACATCTTTACTTCCACATTTAAATTATTTAAAGATAAATTATTTAATATAGCACACAATATCCCATTTTGCTTATTGTTTGTTGACTTTTTAAAAATAATTTAATTTAGAATAAAGTGCTGCCTTACAGGATCTTATATAACGAGGTGTTTCCATTGCATAAGGCAAAATCATACAGGATTCCATGAAAGAAGATACAACAGAAATGCCTTTGTTCAATAGCTCTCTGATTATTAAATGTCAAGCATGTCATAAAACAGTCAGGTACATGGTCACCAAAAGTGTTTGCCACTGACACAGAGGCTGTCCAGTGCAGAATCCAAATGGAAGAGTGATTCCTCATAGGTGAAGAAGTCCTCCAGCTGTTTGCAGATGACATTATGTTGTTCACGTCAATCCCTGCAATTTTGATGAGCCTCCTAAATGTAATCCATAATTACTTAAGAGAGTTCTGCTTAACTATCCATACAGGAAAACCTAAGTGAATGAAGAACGCCTACTGTCCAACTCCAGATTACATATTCAATTGTTGTTATTTGTCCTTCATTCTTGAAGAGGACCATGACACCAGGGAGGTGATGCCATGACTTGCAAGCGAATTGGACTTAAGTGAGGGAGGGCTATGCAAAGTCACCAGCCTCACTTTCTCCTCCAGTGACATCTGGGTCCAGTGGCAAGATATAGACCAGGACCACTAGAAATGGCCCCAGATGCAGTGGGAAACCAAGGCCTTTTAAAGCTCAGGTCTTTCCCAGGTCTCAGTTTGACTGAGGCAATGCCCATTCAGTGATTAAGGTTAAGTAAGAAATGAAGAAAAGAATGGCCTCTTTCACCTAATTAAAAAAAAAATCATTCTGGGAGGGGAAGACCCTCAGGGTTTCTGGCCAAAAAAGAAACAATTGCTACACTCACTCTGAGATATCAGGGCTCAAACAATGACCCAGTGGACTCTGGCTGGGACCTTTTGTTGGCCAATCAATGAGAGCTAGAGTGCTTTGGGTTTAAGGCATTGTCCTTAAGAAAGATATCTAGCCTGTAAACCCCAAGAACCTGGATAGTTCAATCAATAGAACATCAACACATATTCAATTGTATAGACAGCCCAGAGAGTTGGTCTACCATTATAGATATCACAAATAGACCATGAACTGAGGCCCAGAGTTGAATGAGGAAGGAGAGATGTGTGGATTGCCTTTGAGAACTTACAATGTGATTTTAATGATGCCAACCTTCTCCCTGTAACAAAGGTCCATTCTTTAACATAATATTCTTCTGGTGATGCTTTATGGCTAAAAAATTAAAATAACATTTAAAAGAAAACAACACTAATGTCAAGTATCAAAACCTGGGGAATGTAGTCAAATCAGTTCTTATGGGCAAAGTTATAACACTGAGTGTCTACAAGAACGAGAGAAAAGGAGAGACTAAATTCATTAAGTTTGTATCTAAAAACACTAGAAAAGGAACAAAGTGATGGTCCAAAGAAAGTAAAGAAAAAGAAATAGTATAATTAAAAGCAATAAAAAATTAACTAGAAAAATAAATGAGCTTGGCAAAGTTAAAAGATAGAAGATAAAACCAACAAAAGCACTGATATTCTTAAATACTAACAATGAATACCAAGAAAATATGATAAAGAAACACTATTTTCAATAGCAAAAACATTAAGTTCTTTGGAATTAACTTTCTTAGATATACATATGACCTTTATAAGGACAACTCTAAAACTATGCTGACAGAAATAAAGATCTAAATAACAGCAGAGACATTCAACATTTATGGATGAGTTGTATTAAACACAGTAAAAATGACAATACTGGCCAAATTAATTTACAGACTTAATGCAATACCAATCAATTGTCTCTTTATAGAACTCTACAAAATCATAGAGAACATTTTATGGAAAAAACAAAAGGGCAAGGATATCAAGGAATACTCTGAAAAATAGCTGAAAATGCACTTCTAGTGTTTAAAATACATTATAGAGAAATTACTATCAAAGCTATCTGTTACTGGGCAAAAATATTAGAAAATAGATCAGTGGAAAAGAATTGGAAGACCAAGCAAAATAAAATAAAGATGAAAGATTAACGTTTGATAAACCATAGAAAATAAAAAAACTAGGGAAATGATTAATAATTTAATAAACTCAGTTGATAAAATAGGTTAGCAATATAGCAAAAATAAAAAAAATAAATAAAGTTCAAACTGCATCTGATACCATATTAAATTCCAGCTGCACTAGAGACTTAAACACTAAAAACTGAATTATAGTAGAGCCAACATGGAGGATTAGGGGAAACCACCCAACTGAATCCTCCCAATATTCCCCTCCAAACAACTTTACTCTATTGTTTTTTGTTTGTTTGTTTTTGGTTTTTTGTTTTTCTTTTTTTGGTTAGGCAATGAGGTTAAGTGACTAGCCCAGGGTCACATAGCTAGTAAGTATTATGTGTTTGAGACTGGATTTGAACTCAGGTCCTCCTGAATCCAGGGCCGGTGCTCTATTCACTGCGCCACCTCGCTGCCCCTCCAAACAACTTTAAAATAACACCTCAAATCAAATTTTGGAATGGCAGAACCAACAAAAGGTTGAAGGGAGACATTTTTCTGGCCTATGAAAATTTAAGAGGTCTGCAGGAAGTCTGTGACACAGAGGCAGAGGCCTATCTGAAGCACATACGTGGCAACTGCGACAGCAGCAGCTGCTTCAAAAGCTCTCAGCCCAGAGATGGTAAGGGGAGGGTCAGACAACTGATGAGAAAGAGATTAAGGGAACCCTTTGTTGGCACCGGGTGCAGCTGATACCGATTGGCAATTCTATTTCCCATAAAGAGTTCAGGTCACAGTCCCAGGACACTCCCAGACAGGAGCCTGGGTCCCAGAGATCAGCCACAAGGGAACTGGGGCCCTGGTCTCAGTTCCAAGGCAAAGAAGGGCGCTAGTGCCTGCAGCTGCAGGAGATTAGCGGCCCTTCCTTGGTAAAGACCAGACTGCAGAGCAGGAGAGAAGTGACCAACCTCTCCAAGGATCACATCAGTTTGGAAGCATTAAAAACTTGCAGGCCCCCAGAACTAGCTCTGAAAATAGCAGCATGGAAAAAAAGCCTGAAGCTTGGGACAGTATTTCCCCACCCCAAGGTGAGCAGGGCCCAACTTTAACATAAATTTCAAAGTCAGGAAATAGGTTGGAAAAATGAGCAAACAACAACAACAAAGAATTTGACCATAAAAAGTTTCTATGGCATGAGAGAAATTAATATTATTGCACTAGTTAACTATTATTGCATTAATAACTAATTTTTACTTTATGGTCCACCCTTTTCCTCTCATTTCTGTTAAAACCCAACTCCTGAAAAGGTCAGTAAATCTCTGAAGGGCATGACTGAGTGGTAAACTTTGCTCCTAGCTCTCAAGGCACATGCTCTTCATGTAGGACCCCACTCAACAGGGAGATCTAATTTCTGTTTGGACTATAAACAGAATCCAGTCTGTGTGAGCCTTTGCCTGGAAGAATAAACCACCCCTCCCCCTCCCCCCACCAGTCCTTGATCCCCTCCATTAAAGTCTATGGTAACCCAGTTTATGAAAGAGAAAACTAGCTAAAGATGTCCAGATGGAAATGTCTTCCCCTGCCCAGATGCCTTGAGGCTGCTGAGTCTCATGATCAAGCCATCTTCTCAGCAGGAGGAGCTAAAGACTTTTAGGCCACCTCCTCATTCAATGTTCAACAATCAGAGTTGAGTTTCACTTGCCAAGGAAAAACCTTTTCAGAAGGGATTTAAGGTGTTTCAGGGTCTCCCTTGGTGTCTTTAGTTACCAACAGAAACCATTGACCATCAATTTATTAATTGCCAGCTAGCCTAATTAATAAATTATTAATCACCCCAAAATTCTGCCTCTCAGGGTTCATTTGTCACAAGTGGCAAGGAAGACATAAACTCAGAAAATAAGAATGTGGAAACAGCTATAAAAAGTCTCAAAGAAAAGTGTTAATTGGATCCAAGTAGAACAAGAATTCCTGGAAGAGTTAAAGAAATCACTCAAGGAAAAAATAGGAAAAGAAATGAGAATGATACAAGAAAACTACAAAAAGAGAACTAACAGCTTGGTAAAAGAGGCACAAAAATAATGAAGAAAATAACCCCTTAAAAAAGCAGAATTGGCCAAATGGAAAAAGAGGTAAAAAAAAAAAAAAAGCTCACTGAAGAAAATAATTCCTTAAAAATTAGAATTGGGCAACTAGAAGCTAATGAAACATCAAGAAATAATCAAAGTCAAAAGAATGAATAGAAGAAAATGTGAAATATCTCATTAGAAAAAAAATGACCTGGAAAACAGATCAAGGAGAGATAATTTAAGAATCATTAGACTACCTAAATGCCACAATAAAAAAAAAAGAGCCTAGACATCATATTTCAAGAAATTATCAAGGAAAATTGCCTTGATATCCTAGAACCAGGGGGTAAAATGGAAATTGAAAAAATTCCTGAAAGCAATCCAAAATGAAAACTCCCATGAATATCATAGCCAAATCCCAAAGCTCTCAGGTCAAAGAGAAAATATGGCAAGTAGCCAGAAAGAAATGATTCAAATATCATGGAGCCACAATCAGGATAACACATGATTTAGCAGCTTCAACATTAAAGGAGCAGAGGGTTTGGACTATAATATTCCAAAAGGCAAAGGAACTAGGATTTCAACCAAGAATAACCTACCCAGCAAAACTGAGAGTAACCCTTTTTGGGGGGAAGGGAAAGGATATTTAATGAAATAGAGGACTTTCAAGCATTTTTGATGAAAAGACAAGAGTTGAATAGAAAATTTGACAAGACTCAAGAGAAGCATGAAACGGTAAACATGAAAAGGTAATCATAAAGGACTGAATAAAGTTAAACTGTTTACATTCCTATATGAGACAATGATACATGTAACTCCAAGAACTTTATCATTATTAGGGCAGTTAGAAAGAGTTTACATAGGCAGAGGTCATGGATGTGAGCTGATTATGTTGAGATGATCTCCAAAAAAAAAAAGAAGAAGGGATGAGAGAGAGTGATGCACTGGGAGAAGGGGGAAGGGAGAGGTAGAATAAGGAAAATATTCTCACATAAAAGAGGCACATAAGGAAAAGCTTTTGCAATACTGGGGAAAATGGGGGAGGGTGGTGGCAGGCAATGTTTGAACCTCACTCTCATTGCAATTGGTTCAAAGAGGGAAGACTATATATACATATTCAGGTGTATATAGAAATCTAACTTACTCAGTAGGGAAATAGAAGATAAAAGAGAGAAGAGAAGGGGGGTGATAAAAGGGAGGGGAAGGGAAGCAGTAGTTAGAAGCAAAACAGACTTTTGATGAGGGACAGGATAAAAAAAGAAAGGAAGAAACAGAAGATAAAAGGACAGAGGGAAATACACAGTTGGTAATCATAACTATGAATGTGAATGGAACATGCTCATCCATAAAATGGAAAGCAGAATGAATTAGAAACCAGAATTCAACAATATATTGTTTACAAGAGACATACTTCAAACAGAAAGACACATATAGAGTTAAAATAAAGAACTGGAACAGAATCTAATATGCTTCAGCTAAAGTAAAAAAGTAGGGGTAGCAATCATAATCTTAGACAAAACAAAAGCAAAATCAGACCTAATTAAAAGAGATAATCAGAGATACTACATTATGCTAAAAGTACCATAGATAGGTACCCTAGATGAGCAACTAGGTGGCGCAGTGGTTAGAGCACTGGGCCTGGAGTCAGAAGTCAGGAAGACCTGAGTTCAAATCCTTCCTCAGACACTTACTAGCTGTGTGACCGTAGGCAAGTCACTTAACCCTGTTTGCCTTAGTTTCCTCATCTGTCAAATAAGCTGAAGAAGGAAATGGTAGACCACTCTAGTATCTCTGCCAAGAAAACCCCAAAATGGAGTCATGGAGAGTGAGATACAACTGAACAAAAACAACAACCACAGACAATGAAGTAATATCAAAAAAATTTTCAGCAAGTTTCTCTGATAATGTTCTCATTTTTCAATATATACTGATATATAACTGAGTCAAATTTATAAAAATGGGAGCCATTCCCCAATTTATAAATAGTCAAAGGATATATAAACAGGCAATTTTCAGAAGAAGAAATCAAAGTTATCATTAGTCACATAAAAATGTTCTAAATCACTATTGATTAGAGAAATGCAAATTAAAACAACTCTGAGATACCACCTCACACCTACCAGAAATAACAAGTACTTGGGGGCAGGGAGAATGAGGGAAAAATAAGGACTCTGATGAACTGTTGGTACAGTACTGGTCCAATCATTCTGGAGAACAATTTGAAACTATTCTTAAAGGGCTATAAAATTGCATACCTTTCATCCATCAATACCGATACTAGGTCTGTATTCCAAAGATATCAAAGGAAAAGGAAAAGGACTTATTTTTGTGGTGGCAAAAATTGGAAATTAAGGGGATGCTCATCAATTGAGGAATGGCTGAGTAAGTTGTGGCATATAGTTGTGATGGAGTACTATTGTGATATAAGAAACTATGAGAGGAATGGTTTCAGAAAAACATGGCAAGACCTATATGAACTGTTGCAAAGTGAAATGAGAAGAACTGGGAGATTATTGTGCATAGTAACAGCAATATTGTAATGATGATCGACTCCAAAAACCTTGGCTACTCTAATCAGTATAATGATCCAAAACCATTTCAAAGGACCCATGATGAAAAATGCTATCTGCCTCCAGAGAGAGAACTAATGAACTCTGAATGCAAATTGAAGAATAATTTTCTTGCTTTTTCTTTTGCTATATGGCTTATTTGGAAATATGTTTTGCATGATTTCACATGATATCATATTTCTTGCCTTCTCAGTAAATGGGGGAGGGCTGGGAGGGAGAGAAAATTTAGAACTCAAAATTTAAAAAGAAAGGAATGTCAAAATAAGTAAACAATAAATTTTGAAGAACAAACCTCAAAATAAAAAAAATTGAAAACTGAACTATAAAAAAGATAGAAGGAAATGGAATAATATGATTATCTCAGATGTAAGAGGTAGATAAATTTTTATCTACTAAACAAATAAAAGTTTTGGAGGTAAGGTAGATGTATGTACTTGATCATATGAAAATTTTTAATTCTTATACAGCAAAGGTCAATATAATCAAGGTTAAAAAATACAGACTGTGATAAATGTTTGTGACAAATTTAAAAACTTAGCATCTAAAATGTGCAAGAAACTGATAAAAATATTCAAGGGCAAAACCCAATCCCCAGGGAATAAATGGCAAAGGGATATGAAAGACAATTCACAAAAGAATAAACATAAATTATAAATTAATCACTTGAAAAAATATTCAATCTTGCAAATAATCACAGAATCTCAGTGTTTGAAAGAACCTCAGATGTCATCAAATACATTCAAATGTATTCAAATCTTCTCCCGCTGTTCAACTACGGCCCAGTTCATTGTCTATTTGAGGTATCTGTACTAATGGCCCAATAGTATGCGTTGTCCATACGATGAAATATATGACCTCATTTCGACATTTGAATACAACTTGCTCCCACCCATCAAAATAACAAGCATAGTTTAAAGCCACAAAACTCCATGTTAGTGGAGCTATAGAGAAATAAGATCACCCATATATTGCTAATGGGACTACAAACTGGTAGGATGCTCTTGGAAAGTAGTCTGGCAGTACCTGTCAAAAATTACAAAATTAATTATATCCTTTGACAGAATAATCCCTTTATTGAGAAAACACCCTGAGACAAGTATTGAAAAAGAGATGGGAAACCCTATGTTTTGAAAGGTATTATGTAGTAGCTTTATTTATTATTACAAAAAAATGGAAACAGCAATTTTAGAATAGCTCAATAAATTATAATATGTGAGATATCACATTATGTCATAAAGATGCACTTTGGTGTAAGGCACCAGTTCTCAAAGTATGATCCAAGGACTGCTAGGGGTCCCTGAGACCCTTTCAGAGGGTGCATGAGGTTGAAATTATTTTTATAATAATACAAGATGTTATTTACCTATTAAAATGCTGCTCGCCTTTCCAACTACATATCTATGTGAGGCTGTATTTTCTTCACATATCTCAACCAAAACAATGTATGGCAATAGATTGAATGCAGAGTCAGATAGAAAAATCCAGCTGTCTTCTATTGAGCCAGGCATTAAAAAGATTTGCAAAAATATGTAAAAAACATTGTCACTGTTCTCAGTAGATTTTTTTTCATTTTGAAAAACATAGTTATTTTTCATAAAAAATGTTACTTATGTTAACATGTAATGGGTTTATTACTGTTATTTAAAATGAACTAATAATTTCTAAATGTATCAGTTTTAGTTTCTAATACGGTAAATATCAATAGATAATAACTCACATAACATAAACAAAAACTCTTTGGGCACCACTGGTAGAGGGGATAGAGTCCCATGGCTATGAGCAAGGCATCTAACCTCTTACAAGGCAACTCTCTAAGACCAGAGAGTAAGTGATGCCTTATATAAGTAGATGAAGTTTCCTTATCAAGAGTTCCTTGCACCAATGAAATCATGGGATCAGTTGTTTTTTTTTTTAAGCTCAATATAATGGAACACTCTCATACAATTAAGACTGATAATCATGAAGAACACGGAGAGGTCTGTAACAACCTAAATGAAATTATGTGAAGTAGAGAACAGAACCAGAAGAACAAAACACATGCTTTTTAATAGTATTTTATTTTTCCAATTACATGTAAAGACAATTTTTAACATTCATCTTTTATAAAATTTTGAGTACCAAAATTCTCCCCCAAGATGATAAGCAATTTGATATAGGTTATATAAAAACACACACTTTTTAATACTATTATGGAAAAGGAAAAATCTCTTAAAAGTATAAGGATGAATGGACAAAAAAAAGTCAAGGGGATGCAGAGGAAGCTAGATCTAATAAGCTGTTATGGACACTATGTTGACATTCATGTATTTTAATGTTGTTCAGTCGTGTCTGATTCTTCGTGACCCCATGGACCATAGCCTGCCAATATTGTCCCTGGGGTTTCTTTGGCAAAAATACTGGAGTGGCTTGCCATTTCCTTCTCCGGTGGATTAAGGCAAATAGAGATTAAGTGATTTGCCCAGGGTTACGCATGTCTGTGGTCAGATTTGAACTCAGGTCTTACTGACTCCAGGCCCAAACTCTATCCATTTAGCCACCTAGCCACCTACATTTAAATGTTAAAAGTATATTCTTCTGTTCTGTTGATAGTTAAAATTAGATTCATGTCATTAAAAAAACAACAAATTATAGCTAACACTCAAAAAAGAAAATTGTGGGAGGTAATGGGGGCCTGCATTAGTCTGACGGTTATAAGAATAGAGAAGCAGTAAATGGTAGAAGAAATGTGGTAGGAACAGAATGAACAAGACTTGGTAACTGGTCAAATACTAGCAATAAGGAAGAGAGAAGAGTTAGGGGTGAGTCCAACTTTCCAAACACAATAGAACATGGGTGAATAGTGGTTTTATTGGAAGAAATGGTGGTCATGAAGGAAGGCTTTGAAGGAAGGAAAGAGAATAAGCATGGTGAATGGATGCTCCTAAATTCATTTAATCAATCCACAAGGCACCTATTATGTGCCAGCCCAGTGCTAAGCCCTAGAGGCACAAAGACAATAAGGAAACACTTCCTGCCCTCAAGCAGCTTACCAGAGGGAACATCATGTACACATCTAAGATGCTCCAAGCAAACTCTGTGCATCCATCCACAGTCAGGAGCCCTGGCCCAGTGGGGAATAAAATCAAACCACTTTGAGTCTTGATCAGTCTCCTGCTCAAGTCTGATTTGTCCCTGATTTCCCATCACTCTCTGTTTTGCATGGCAAACTGCCTCAGAGAGAGGGTTTCCTAAAATGGAGGATTTTTTTCCCACTGTTGGGAGCAGGGCATGAAAAAACAATGGTCAGGGGGATGCTCAGAGCCAATGGGGGCCTGCTAATGAAAATTGTGGTGTTAGAGACTGATTGCCAAGAGATTTGGAATTTTAGCACAAATTCCAGGAAGCCAGAGGCTTCTGGGTAAATATGTGAATCACAGCGAAGGAATCTACCATTTTCTGGCCAAACACTCGTCTCTAACAAGCTCGCAAGGAGCATTTCTCTGCTTCTTTTAACTATTCTATTTCTGGTTTTCCTGCTAATTGCCTGGCTTTCTATTGTGTTTAACTGTTTCCTAAAGCAATGCTGGCCAGGATAAATCTTTTTTAGACAAAAGCAGAGTGTGAGTCTTTAATAAATAAATATGTAATAGCTTTAAAAAATTAAGAGATCATGGAAGGTCCATCACCTTCCTTGAAACTTACCCCATCTTATAGATATTACAATACTACCTAGCATAATAACTAGTATTTATACAGCATTTAAAACAAATGGTTTTACGTATGTTATATTTCATGTCATCCTCAAAACAACTTTGTGAAGGAGGTGCTATCCTTATCTCCATTTTATAGATGAGGAAACTGAGACACAAAGAAGTTAAGGAACTTAGAGTCATAATGCAATTAGTAAGTATCTGAGGCAAGATTGGAACTCAGGTACTGACTCCAAGTGCCTCTCCTCTGTCCACTGTGCTATTTAGCTGTAATAAGAATGAATTGGGTCATAGATTTAGCAATTGGAGAATTGTAGAAATCATGCATCTCTTCATTTTATAG
This sequence comes from Vombatus ursinus, assembly GCF_900497805.2. Taxonomy (NCBI): domain Eukaryota; kingdom Metazoa; phylum Chordata; class Mammalia; order Diprotodontia; family Vombatidae; genus Vombatus; species Vombatus ursinus. The sequence continues at coordinate 25,604,826 of NW_020940527.1, forward strand.
ATGAAGAAACTGAGGCCCAGAAAGGTGAAGTTACTTGCCCAAAGATAGATTGGAGAGTAATTAACAGCAGGATCTGAAGCTACCACCTGTTATTCCAAATCCATTGTTCATTGCCGTATACCATACTTAAACTGCATCCCTTGCTTAGGAATCACATGGGGCCAGCATCATCCAGTACACTAGAGGCTTCTGAAACAGCCCTTCAGAATCTGATCCCTTCCTCAATAGGGAAAAAACAGCAGCCACAGAAACTGCCTCTGGGGCTTTGATATATGAGAAGTTACTGAATCACAGGACTTTTTTCTTCCTCTGATTTCTTAGAACTTTAAAAGCCACAGCGGGCTCCCACTAAAGATTATAGAATCCCACTTTCCTCCTATTTTTTTACTCCATGTCCCAAGAAAGGGGATAGTGTTACCACTCCAAGTCTGTGAAAGCCCCAGGGACAGAACTGGAAGGTGAAAGGAAGAGATCCCCAAAGGGTCAGCAGAAAATGCAGGCTGCATAAATAGTGAAAGGATATGAACAGGCTGTTTTCAGAGAAAGAAATCCAGGCTAGCAAGAGTGATGTGGAAAAAAAATGCTCTGAAAAAATAAAATACCATTTCAAAAATGCTTTATATCACTAATGATCAGAGAAATGCTAATTAAAATAACCCTGAGGTTTCTCCTCATACCCATCAGATTGGCCAAGTTGACAAAAAAAAGGAAAATGACAAATGCTGGAGGGGCTGTGGGGAAACAGGTACATTAGTATACTGTTAGTGGAGCTGTAAACTAGTTTAGCTTTGCATCCTGGAAAGCAATTTGGAACTATGCCCAAAAAGCTATTAAATTGTGAATACCCTTTGACCCAACAATACTGCCAAGTCTATGCTCCAAAGAGATCAAAGAAAAAAGACTGATATGTACAAAAATATTTACACAGCTCCTTTTGTGGTAGCAAAGAATTGGAAATTGAGGTGATGCCCATCAATTTGGAAATGGCAGAACAAAGTATGGCATATGAACGTGATGGAATACTATTGTACTGTAAGAAATGATGAAGAGCATAGTTTCAGAGAAACCTGGGAAGACATATAGAGTGAAGTGAGCAGAACCAGGAGAACAATTTATACAATAAATAACAATATTGTAAAGACAAACAACTCTGAAAGACTTAGGAATTCTGATCAATACAATAACCAACCACAACTCCAGAGGACTCATGACAAAACAGGGTGAGAAATAATGGACCCAAAGTACAGATTGAGACATACTTTTTTTTAGAATAACTATTGCAGGAATTTGTTTTACTTGGACTATACATGTATAAGAAAGACCCCCAAGAATAGAGAGGTCCTCATGTGGCAAGACCCCATCCCCCCATATCTGGCACAGGGGTGTCCTTGGGTGGCTCAAAGGCATCTCTGGCCTCTTCTCCTCCCACTCTTCTCCAAAGAGACTTTAATTCCTGCCAAGAGGGAAAACAGGAAGTTGGAACCAGAGGCTACCACTGTCCTCTCCTCAGAGAGAAGAGGTATCAGGCTAGAATTATAATGACTTTCACCTTTAAATATTATTAGTTTAGGAGATATGATTGGCTTCAATATAGCTTCTGATCACTCTTTCTCATTATTGGGGGAAGGGAGATTCCAAGCTCTATATCCAAGGCACAACCCTTTTCCCAACAAAACCAGTTCCACAATGAACACATAGCAAATAGCAAAGAAACTCATTTGTCCAAATCATAGCAGAACAGAAATCAGAGAAGGTATACATAGGAGAATGTATACCAGACAATATCAAGCAAAGGAGGAGCTCTCCCTTTGGGAGCAAGGGAACTCAGCTCAACCAAAAAAGAGAATTCTAGTCTCCCCCAAGGGAAAACTCCTTGCAGTCTCTAGTGTAGCAAGCCAGGGACAGGGACATGATGGAGACTGCCAGCCCTTCTCATGTCATCTCATCGTCTTCCTCCAGCAACCTAAAGTGAGATTGTCTCTTCCATTTTCCCTCTCAAAGATGGAAGCCAGAAGCACCCAGAGCTACTCAAAGAACAAAGATCTGAAGCTTGAGGAGTACCAAAGAGAATTCAAGAAGGCCAGAGCTCTAGAGCAGAGCACTCATCTCCACCAATGAGGAGAGAGTACCATACCAATGGGCTTTGGAACAGTGATTAAATACCTATGTAACTGGGGTTTTATTTTTCTTGCTTTCTTAATGGAAGCTGAGAGAGAAAGGATCTTCATTTAAAAAGAAAGAATAAAGTTACAAGAGGCGGGGGTAGCAGAGAAAATGCTGGCTGCACTGTTGCCTGTCTTCTGGGTTATTTGGGCCTCAAATTAAAGAACAAATTCTTTCTACCAATTCTGATCCCTCAAGAACTGATTCTAGGACCTCTTTCTGTATCTCTTCTCAGGGACTTTTGTGGCTAAGGTAGCAAACCCCCAGGACTGTACACTAGGTTAGACTCATTGAGTCACAGAAAAGGATCAGTGGTCTTCCCCCTCTACCCAGTGATCACAGAACATGCATGTTCAATCTGGACAGACGGGATAAGACTAAAGAGAGGATATCAGGTCCATGTTAAAGATGTGAAATAGAAAAGGGAATCAGATGCCTTTTTTTTTTTTTTTTGTCTAGGCAATGGGGTTAAGTGACTTGTCCAGGGTCACACAGCTAGTGAGTGTTTTACATCTGAGGCCGGATTTGAACTCAGGTCCTACTGACTTCAGGGTCAGTGCTCTATCCACTGCACCACCTAGCTGCCCCAAGATACCTTATTTTTGCAGGGATGGTCTCAGACTTGACAACCTACCCTGAGTAGGAAAATCCAAGGAAGGCTTTTCCTTGGCATTCTATGATATGCAGATTGGTGGAATCTCTTTGGATTACCATGTCTATACTTGTTAAAAAAAAGAAAAGATTTCCTTACCTCCCTATGGCCCCCATTTCTGACCCTTAATCCTAGTTAGGCTCCATTCTCCCTTGGCTGTGAGGTCCAGGTCCTAGGCATTCTGTTCACCCCAACTACTTGGCCACTCCTAGATCCCTCCCACAGTCTTTCTGTATATAAAGTCCATCTTGTCTCCATTAAGGGGCTCAGATTCTCATAATCTAGCCACTGCTCAGATTTTTACAATCTAGCCAGTAGCTCCCAGGTGTTCAGATTCCTTAGGAGTCTGGCCAATATGGCAGATCTTTAATAAACCTTGTCTTTGACTGAAAGAAAAAAAGAAAGAAAGAAAGAAAAGACTTGGAGATGTAGTAGTTTAGTTTAAGGTGATTCTTTAAGTTTGCCCATTTGTCTCAAGCTTCTTCAGATCTATACCTGAGCCAGAATTTCCCAGAACCTCATTTCCCATCAGAGTGCCAAAGCTTAGCATAGAGGCTGATGGAAAGGCTTCAGCCAAGTTCCTCCCTAAGGCTGGAGTCCTCAGAGGCCATGATTCAGCAATGAAAGGTTCTCCTCCCTGGCCACATAAATCACCTGGCCTAAGGTATTCTAAGGAAGGGAAGGGAATTATCTCATCTCCTCTTACTTCTCCTCCCTTTGGCCCCCTCTTTGGTGCCACATCCAGTCTCACACAAGCCAATGGGAAATCTGGTTCTTTGGGACCAAGGTAGACATCCCAGAAGAACAAAATCCAAAGGAGAATAGCACTACTGTTATTATCACCTCTATGGGGTTACTGGGTCATTATCATATTTGCAGTTGCCTATGTCCCAACTAGAAATACACACACACACAAACAGAAGCATCTTACATTTTTATGTGCCCCCACTATTCACCTCCATGCCCTTGTTAAAGATGTTCGCTATGCCTGGAATGTCCCATCCAGTCAAATCTATAGGATGTTGATTCCAGTGCTTGATAGATGCAAGAGCTTATATTATTGGAGAAAGGTGTCTCTTTTTTATAAGAATTCCTAGGAAAACTAAACAAAGTTTAGACTAATATCTTACCCCATATATCACAATAAGCTCAAAATGGATACTTAACTGTGAATGTTAAAGGTTACACCAAAAAAAAAAGTTAAAAGAGAAAAAGGTGCGATAACTTTCACAACTATGATTAAAGAAAGAATTCTTTTTTTTTAATTTCAATTTTATTTTATTTTCACCTTCAAATTCCCTCCCATTTCCCCTTCTTCAGTGAAAAAGCAAGAAAAAACAAAAGCTTGTTACAAAAATGTGTGTGTGTGTGTGTGTGTGTGTGTGTGTGTGGAGAGAGAGAGAGAGAGAGAGAGAGAGACGGAGAGAGAGAGACAGAGATAGACAGTAAGACAGAGAGAATACATGTGCTTTAATCTACATTCTGAGTCCATAACCTCTTTATCTGGAGGTGGGTAGCCTGTTTCATCATGAGTCCTCTGGAGTTGTAGTTAGTCCTTGTGTTGATACAAATTGCTAAGTCTTTCAAAGTTGTTTGTCTTCATAATACTGTTGTTTTTGTACAAATTGTTCTCCTTGTTCTACTCACTTAATTTTGCATCAGTTCATACAAGTCTTCCCAGGTTTCTCTGAAACTATGCTCTTCATTATTTCTTACAGTACAATAGTATTCCATCACATTCAAATTCCATAACTTTTTCAGCCATTCACCAATTGTTGGACACCCCCTCAAGTTCTCCTTCCCTGCCATAAATATCACCACCTCCCTTTGGCCCCTTTTTTGGACCCACATCCAATCTCACATAAGCCAGTGGGAAATGTAATTCTTTGGGACCAGGGTGGACTTTCCAGGTGAAAGGGTATGCATAATTTTGGCTTTTTGAGTATTTTTCAGGGGCAGCTAGGTGGCAAAGTGGATAGAGCACTGGCCGTGAAGTCAGGAAGACCTGAGTTCAAATCTAGCCTCAGATCAAACACTTGCTACTTACTAGCTGTGTGACCCTGGGCAAGTCACTTAACTCCAGTTGCCTAAAAAAAAACTAAAAAAAAAAAAGAAATAAAAGAAAAAGAAAAAGAGTATTGTTTCAAATTGCTTTCCAAAATAGAAGGCTGGACTAACAGTAGACTAACAGCTCCACTAACAATATATTAGTGTACTTATTTTCCCACAGCCCTTCCAGTATTTGTCATGTTCCTTTTCTGTCAACTTTCCAATCTGAGGACAAACCTCAGGGTTGTTTTAATTTACATTTGTCAAATTATTAGTGATTTAGAGTATTTTTTTTTTCATATGGCTAATACTTGCTTGGATTTTTTCCTCTGAAAACTACCTATTTGTATCCTTTGACCATTTATCAATTGAGAAATGACTCCTATTCTTATAAATCAGAATCAGTTCTGTGGGGAAAATTCTTAATGAAGGAAGATAAATTATCATAAAAGATAAAATAGGCAATTTTGACTACATAAAATTATAAAGCTTTTACATGAATAAAATTGAAGATAGAATGGGAAAAAAATGATAGCGCTAAAAAGATTTACATCAAATATTAATAAAATCTGATATCTAAAATATACAATGAACTGACATAAATATATAACACCAAGAGTGCTTTCCCCAGTAGATAAGTAGCCAAAGGAAATGAATGGTTTCCAAAAGAAGAATTGCAAACTACATTTTAAAAAATGAAAATGAGGCAGCTAGGTGGTGCAGTAGATAGAACACTGGCCCTGGAGTCAGGAGGACCTAAGTTCAAATCCGATCTCAGAGCAGACATTTGACACTTACTAGCTGTGTGACCCTGGACAAGTCACTTAACCCCGATTGCCTTGCCAAAAAAAAAAAATAAAAACATGATTTAAATCACTAATTGTAAAATAAATGCAAATTGAAACAACTCTGAGGTTTCATTTCATACCCAGCAAACTGGCAAAAAAAAATTTTTACAAGATAGTAATAGTCAATATTGGAAAGGCTAATGAGAAGACAGTGACATTGATGTACTGCTTGTAAAGTTATGAGGTAGTCTGGTCACTCAGGATATAAATTTGGAATTATGCAAGAAAATGGCTAAACTATCCATAACCTTTGACCCAGTAATGAAATTACTGGGTCTATCCCCCAAGGAAGTCAAAGACAGAAACAAAAATCTAATTTATACCACAAATATTCATAATAGCATTTTTTGTGGTTGAAAGAACTAAAAACAAAATTAAGTGCCCATTGATTGGGGAATGTCTAAAAAAAATCACAGCATGTGACTGTAATGGAATATTATTATACAGTAAGAAATTATGAATATGAAGAATTCAGAGAAATGGGAGATTTGTATGAACTGATCCCTAGAAAAAGGTACAGAACCAAGGAAACAGGATAGACAATGAATACAACAATGGAAAAGAAGAAGATCACTGAAAGGAAGTTGACCACTGAATAATGGGGGGGAAAAACAACGAAGGTCTTAGAGAGGTGATAATGACATGTTCTTCCTCCTTCGTGTCAAGAGAAGTGGGGGACTACTAGAATAAAATATTGTGTAAGTCAGACACGATTTCTCTACTGGATGTTTTTTCTTAATTGTTTTCATTCATCTCAAGGAGGATTTCAATCTATCAGGTGGGAACGATGTAAAGAAAAAAAGAATATGTGTGTGTGTTTGTGTGTGTGTGTGTGTGTAAGTATGTGTGTGTATAAATATATATAAAACTTCCTTACAGTGCTCTGTTGGGATCTCTTTTTGCCCTCATCACATTTTACCTTGTATCTCATTGACTTGTGTATGTCACATCCTGACTACTCAACTATAAACTTCTTGAGGGCAGAGACTATGTTGTTTTATCTTGATATCTCCTCTGGCAATTGGTGCAGTGTCTTATATATGGTAGGCTTTTAAATATTTGTTGAAATGTTAAATTGATTTCCCTCTACTAGAGCGTAAGCTCCTTGGGAGCAAAGACCGTATCTTATTCATCTTTGGATCCACAGAGCCTAAAACAATACCTTGAACATAGTAGGAGCTTAATCAATGTCTATGGAATGAATGAATGAGCAACTGAATGAACAAATTTTCTGGGCATCCATCAGGATCAAAGAATTATTAGTACAAAACCTCAGGATTTGGCCCCTCCTCGAGTGAGGCTCTTTCTGCACTTTCTGCAAAACTTTGTTCCTTTCACTGGTCCTTCTGTTGCTGCCTCATGGCTCCTGCTCCTGCTACCTCACTATTTCCTCTTTCCAGAGTTGGGCTAAGGAAGGGGAGCAAACATAATTATGTTGTTCCTCCAGGCCAGAAAATGGTGGGGTTGGGGAGAGTGGGGTGGGAAATTGACATTTAGATAGACTTTATATGCATTAGCTCATTGATTCTACAACATCCTTATGAGCCAAGTCATGTGGGAATTATTATCCTCTTCTAACATATGAGGACACAGAGGAATAAATCAAGGAACTTGTCCAAGGTTATACTGCGTATGTAAGTGGGAAAGCCTTGAACCAAGGTCTCCTCAAAAACCTGAGTTCGATTTCACCCACCGACACCCTAAAGGGAAGCAAAGCTCCATAAGATTAGAGGAGGATGAAAGGGAATGGTGCTAGCCAAGGAGTGAAGGTTAGGTATCAACCAATCAAAAAGTATTTATTAGGTGCCTGCTATGTGCCAAACACTATCTTAGGTGCTGGAGATTTCATTGTTGTTGAATTTTTTCAGTCGTGTCTGACTCTTTTTGACCCCATTTGGGGTTTTCATGGTAAAGATACTGGAGTGGTTTGCCATTTCCTTCTCCAAGGTGCTGGAGATACAAATACACAGATAATGAGGCTGGAAAGTTAGGTTGGGACCAGGTTGTAAAGGAATTTGAAAGGCAAACCAAAGACCCACTTGTGAGTTGGTCACCCAGCCAGTGTGTGTGTGTGTGTGTGTGTGTGTGTGTGTGTGTGTGTGTCTGTGTGTCTGTGTGTCTGTGTGTCTGTGTGTCTGTGTGTCTGTGTGTGATCAGAAGCAGGACATTCTGACTTCAAATTTGGCCCTCTCTTTACTGCTCTAAAAATTGCTCTTACTCAGTAATGATCAGATCTATTCTTTAGTGTTTTTTCCATGAAACCAGATTATTACTCTACTTCATGGCATCTACAAGGCTCTTTCTTTCCATCAGACTCATAATGTCCATAGAGAGGCAGCCTGGTGTATTGGCTAGCACTCTGGACTTGGAGTGAGGGAGACCTGGGCACCAATCCTTCCTCTGACACCAACTAGTTGTGTGACCATGGGCAAGTCACCAAACCTATCTAAGCCTCAGTTTCCCCATCTGTAAAATAAAGATAATAATAACTTCTGTCTTTACCTCACAGACTGGTAGTGAGATTCAAATAAATATATATATATGGTGCTCTGAAAATTTTCAAGTTTGTTGTTATTACAAGGTTTGCTATTCTTATTCTGGAGATAAGAAAACTATGAGTAGCTAGATAATACAATGGGGAGAACTCTAGTCTTGAGTCAGAAAGACCTGAGTTCCAATACTGCCAAGTATGACCCTTGACAAGACACAATTCCTCTTAGCCTCCGTAAAATGGGGAGAGGGGGATTGGACTTTATGGCCTCTACTACCCCTTCCAGCTGGAAATCTATGATTCCATGAGGCTCAGAAAGGGTAGGCAACATGCTCATAATCAAACAGCAATCATTGAAAACAGCATGTGCTAGAGCTATATATTTAAATGTCAGCTATTATTACCCCCCACCCCAAACTGCCTCGTTTCCCTTAGTAACACACCATGGATCAGTCATCCATGCATTTATTTAACATCTATGCATTTATTTAAATCTTTTTTAAGCCCATATTTTCAGTTTGTGCCACCTCTTGGTAGCACTGAGTAGGAGGAGATTGACTGGGCTGGATCACACTTGGGGGACTGAAGTGATCCTACATTGCTCCTTGTCAGAAAATCCCTGGTTTTTAGCACCAGTGTTTTCCTGGTGATGCTCAATGGCTGTGAAACCAGGAAAGCCATGATCTTAGAAGCATCAAAACGGCAGCTGACCCACAGGGCAATAGAAAATTGCATGGGCGTGGCTGCAGCATATTATCAACAATGATTACTGACCCTTGAAGAGTGACATAAAAGGCATCATTAAGGATCTTCAGGGCATTATCAGGAAGAAAAGGAGATGGGCCTGTGGAACAGTGGGAGTTAGAGATAACATATGGATAGCCAAAGTGACTGGTTGGTGCTAAAGAAGTAAAGGCAAACTTCAAGCATGTTAGGTGGCTCCTTGATGGAAGATTTACACAAAGTTATCAGCAAGTACAGGATAAGCAGGGCATGATAGTTCATGTCTGTAGTCCCTCCCTGCTACCAGGGAAGCTGAGGCTGGTGACTTGATGGAGATCAAGAGTTCTGAGGAGCAGCTGGACTAAAGCCATTAGGGCATCTGCATTAGTGGCACAGAAAAGAAGGAAGGAAGGAAGAAAAAGGAGAGGAGAGGAGAGGAGAGGAGAGGAGGGGAGGGGAGGGGAGGAAGAGGAAGAGGAGAGAAAGAGGAAGAGAAAGAGGAAGAGGAACAATGGAGGGTCCATGATCTATGTCAGTGGAGGGGCTGCACATCTGAAATCACAGAGCCATCAACATAGCAAAGCACTACTGCCCAGGGTCACAAGTTCTATAAATTCCTTCCCCAGTGTGTGAAAGAGGATCTGCCATCCCTGTGTTTATCTAAGTCCTCTGTGAGCCAATTTCTGTGATCAGTGTGTATTTGCCTTTTGGGAAAATGAGTTCCCTGAGCTTACTACCCACTGTGTCAAACAGATCAATTCAATTTAAGAAGTTAGGCTTTTTATTCTCTCTCTTCCCTCTCTTCTCTTTCTCTCCTCTCTTTGTCTCTTTCTCTCTCCTCTCTTTCTCTCGTTCTTCTCTCTGTCTTTATCTCTGTCTGTCTCTATCTCTGTCTCTGTCTCTCTGTCTCTCTGTCTCTGTCTCTGTCTCTGTCTCTCTCTCTCTCTCTCTCTCTCTCTCTCTCTCCATATCTCCTCAAAGTGGTGTCCATTTCAAAGATTTCAGGATTTGGTGAACAAATTCCCATTTGCCTCAGATTATATACTCTGGTAACAGCTAACATTTACACAGCATTTTAAAGTTTGCAAAGCACTTTGCGTACATGATCTCATTTGAACCTCACAATTATGAAGCAGGTGCTATCAGTATCTCCATTTTACAGATAAGGAAGCAAAGGTTCCAAAATGTCAAATGACCTGCCAATGGTTCCACTAATAAAACGTCAGGGGCAGGATTTGAACCAAAGTCCCATTGATTTCTCACCTAGCCCTTCTTCCACTATCCCATGTTGCCTCTGATGAGATATCCTTCCCACGTGAAAAAGGTGTACAATCCCTACTAGCAATCTGATTGCCTTATTTCTACTCAGGTGCTAAACACTCTCCATGCCTCATTACCCCCACCTATTAACAGTTTCCCCTCTTTTTTGATCTCACCATTGTTAATAGGTCAGTAGTAAAGAACCCAATCATAGCATCACAGGTTCAGAACTTGAAGCGACCTTAGAGGTCCCCTAGTACTACCTTCTCTTTTTATAGCTGAGGAACTCAGGCCCAGGGCAGTTAAGAGAATCGACGATGGTCACACAGAAAGACACATAATAGAGCCAGAATTAAAACTAAGGTCCTCAGATTCCAAATTTCCTTCCACGGTGCTATTGTACCTCTCAATTTACTTAAAATATCAAGTACTATGGTACTATCAGCATTCAAACTCCCCCCACTGACAGCCCAAACAAGTCCCCTTATTTCCTCCTAACCCCTCTTGGATCATAAGGATGAAGCGCGCTATACCCACCTCCTGACAGAGAGGTGAAGGCCTTAGGGCACAGATTGAGACATATATTTTTGGGACCTGGCCAACACAGGAATTTGTTTTGCTTAACTATGCATGTTGGTTATAAGAGTTTTGTTTTTCTTTCTTTTTCTGTGGAGAAGGGGAAGATGGCAGGGAGAGAAGGTGGATTTTTGTTCATTGAAAAAAATTTTTAATTTTAAATATATTTTTAAAAGACAAGAAATCAGAAGCCCAATCTCTCCCCCAAACCTCTTGCCATTTCCATGAGAGAAGAGAGAACTAGCCTTCCACTGCCTCCACACAAACTCATGAATCTCTCACCTCAGGGAAAAGAGGACGATTTCTCAGTTACTTGTGTTTCTTTCTAAGGAACTTGTCACAGCAAGGTTAACTCAGGAACTTTAGAACTATTTGCCTCAGTTTTCTCACCCTCAACTGAGTGTTAGGCAGAGATCTTGGAAATCTTCTCTCTGGCTGTTCCCAGTCTAATTTGTCCTCTTGGTCTCATGCACAGGACTGCCCTCATGAAGGAGCGGAAACCCCTGAACGTCTACCAGTGAGAACGAAGTCAGCAGGGGTTTCTTACTCAGACCCCGATTCTTAAGTCCTTGCTTACCCTTCACCTCCCAATACCACTTTGTCACTGCTGCTCCAAAGTCCTGCAGAATCATCGGCACCCCACCAGTAAGATCCATATCTTCACCATCCACCACCCATGATGTGTATTATTAGAAAGAGCACGGAGTTTGAAATCTGGCTCCGCCACCTTGTGCTAATCACTGTCCCTCTCTGAGCCTCAGGTCCCTTAACCTCTGTTTGCCTCAGTTTCCTCAACCATAAAATGGGGATAACAATAGCACTTGCCTCCCAGAGTGGTTGTGAGGAATAAATAAATATTCATAAAGCACTTAGCACAGTGCCTGGCACATAATAGTCACTCAATAAACACATGTTTTCTTCCTACTCAAACCCAGCTCATCTTACATTGCCCACCTTCTCTAAGAGTTTTTTCCAGTCACTGAAACTCACACTGACCTCTCCCTTCCACAAATTCCAAGTACACCTACAGGCAGGACCACCCCATTTGGCACCTAATTGTGTGTTTGTCTAGTAGGAAGAATCATAGACTCAGAATACTGGAGGGAACCTTAGAGATCACCCGGTCACCTACCCTCTCATTATACAGCTGAAAAGTGATTCACTCAATTCAGTGGGACAGCTGGGACTAGGGCACTGAGCTGAGACCTCAAATCCCACTTCATCTTTCATTTGAAAAATAATACACAGACCTTAAATATTATACCAGCTCCCTCACTTTCTACAATTGACTTTTGTATTTGATTCTGCATTTAGGGGCAGCTAGGTGGGGCAAGAGTGCACAGAGCACTGGGCCTGAAGTCAGGAAGACCTGAGTGCAAAACCAGCCTGACACTTACTAGCTATGTGATCCTGAGCAAGTCACTCAACTTCTGTTTGCTTCAGTTTCCTCATCCATAAAATGGGGACAATAATAGCACCTACCTGTGTGACCTCCGGCAAGTCACTTAATCTTTGTTTGCCTCAATTTCTTCATCTGTAAAATGGGGATAATAATAGCACCTATCTTTAAAAGTTGTTGTGGGGAATAAAGTAAGATAATATTTGTAAAGTGTTTAGCACAGTGCCTGGCTCATAGTAGGCACTACGTAAATGTTAGCTATTATTATTAGCATAATATCTAGCCCTAATAGGCACTTAACAAATGTTTCTTCGCTGATTTTCAATCTGTTTGGTTGGGGTCTCCTTACCACAAGCCTTTTCTGCCTAGCCCCAGTTGTTGGCCCCCTGCTCCCATTTGAATTACTTTGTGATATACCTATTTGTGTATATGCTAGACTTCCCCGGTAGAACGTAAGCTCATTGAGGGCAGGGGCTACTTTGTTTCTTCATATCCCCTGCATCTAGCTCCAGGTCCATAGGGATGCTACGGTCCAACTAAATTGACCTTCCTACTATGTGCCTCATACTCAACATTCCTACATCTGTCTCAAGCTGTGCTGAGTCAGCTAGGAGGTGTAGAGAGGACAGAGTGCTGGGCTTGGAGCCAGAAAGACCTGAGCTCAAATACAGCCTCAGATACTAGCTGGGGGTCTCTAAGCAAGTCACTTAACTTCTGCCTGCCTCAGTTTCCTCAACTACAAAATAGGGAATAATAACAGCATCTACTTTGCAGGGGGTTATGAGAATCAAATGAGGTAATATTTGTAAAGCATTTAGCACAATGCCTGGCATAAAGGAGGTGCTTAGTAAATAATTATTTCCCCCTCCTTCTCAAAATTCCCTTGTATTTATTTTATATGCATTTAGTATATTCCTGGGCAGTCAGGTGGCACAATGGATAGAGTGCTGGGTCTGAAATCAGGAAGACCAGAGTTCAAACACATCATTTGTCACTTACCAGCTGTGTGACACTGGGCACGTCATAACTCTGTGATTGACTCAGTTTCCTCATCTGTCAAATGAGCTGGAGTAGAAAACAGCAAACCACTCCAGTATCTTTATCAAGAAAACCCCAGACGGGGTCACATAGTCAGACATGACTGAAACACCTAAACAGCAACAACAGTATTCCTATATATGTACATATTGTCTCCATCAACAGAATGTAAGCTCCTTGAGGGTAGGAACTGTTTCACTATTTTCTATGTATCTCTAGAGCCTAGCATGGTGTCTGGCACATTGTAGGTGAACACTAAATGCCTGTTAATTGATAGATTGATTGATAACAACTTATTGAATTTAATTGAACTGACTTTGGTTCTCCTGACTCTCAGTCTCTTACCCTTATGACAACCTGCCTCCTAGCTAAGTTCTTGGATTTGCTTAACATCTGCCCTTTTTTTTCCTCTAAGTCCTAGTTTGAAAGAGTTCCCTGTGAGTAACTGTAGGCAGTTCCTCTCTGCTAGGATGGAATGAAAAAAATCATTAGATTGTAAGCTCCTTGAGGGCAGGGACTGTCTTTGGCCTCTTTTTGTATCCCAGTATACTGCCTGGCACAAAGTAAGCACTTAATAAATGTTTACTTGACTGATCGATTAACTGAAAACTGTATACTGACACCTCCTTCCCTCTCCCCCCCTCCCAGAGAAAGCTATAAAAGGAAGACAAGGTCACAGCATTTCATTCCTAACTTTGGAAACATCAATAGCTAATCCAGGCAATCATTCAGTCAACAAACATTTATTAAACACTTTCAATGTGCTAGGCATTGGGAATAAATACAAAGAAAGGCAAAAACGCAGTCCCTGCCTTCAAAAAGCTTGAATTCTATTGGAGGTGACAACATGCAAAATAACTACCTACACACAAGATGTATGCACAGTGTAAATGGAAAGTAATCTCGGGTAGAAGCATTAGCAGTGAGGGGAGTGGGGAAAGGTCACTTGCACAAATTGGTATTTGTGCTGCATCTTGAAGGATGCCAGGGAAAGTAGGAAGAGATCCAAAGAGAGAGCCACACCTGAGCCCTGGTCTCCATGAGCATGGTTAGTAGCAGTCGTCCCAAATGCTCCATGTCCCAGAACTACACACACCAGAATGGGGAAGGTCTACCCCTGCAGCCTGAAGGCCCCCAGGGGCTTCATCACTAGGCTAATGAGTGGCTTAGAGTGAGAACTGAAACAGAGCACAGAGGAGCCTTTCTTTGGGCCGGGGAAAGAAGTCAAGGTCCCAAGTTCAAGTGTCTAACAGTTTCAGGCCATGACCCTTGTTCCAAGGAGAAGGACAATCCCTCCATTGGCCCCCAAGACTTGGGCATCAGGGTCCTTTCCCTTGTGAATAGCTCCTCCTCCCCAATTCTCCTATTCCTTAATGAAGCCATTGTTGGCTCTGTGTTCCCTTAACCCCCCTGCCTCCCCCTCACTCTCCTGCCCTCCCTTTCCCCTTCACTCTTTGGCCTTCTCTTCCCCATGAGGTTCTTAATATCTCCCTTGGTCATCTAGAAGAGAACTAACTCCCTGAGTCCTGTGTGACCCAGAGCCTTTCTCCTGGACCCCAGGGCATTCAAGTCTGACCAAACACACCCCAGTCACAATAAAAGGACGCCCCCCTTCCTTCCTGTCCTACTCCTCACAAAGCCTTCCCTTCCAGTTGCGAAGAACAAACAGAAAAATTCTCCATCATCTGTCTATGTGGAGGCAATATGCTCAAATTGATGTCAATCACACTGCATCCCAAGGTCCATTGAAATCTTTTGAGCTCTTGCCCTCCCCGGGACTCTCCAGTGCATCTAACCTCATCAGCAGCCACCTGGGGCAATCTACACTGGTCTTAGAGAACCAGGACAGCTCAGTATCTCCCTTCTCTTAGATAGTTTGAATCTTTGCTCTGCAGAATGGTTAACAGGAGGGCTGGGATAAATAATAACAATAATAATGATAACTAACAATAATATTAATTAATATTAACTACCCTGTATATAGCACTTTTGAATTTGCGAAGCACTTTACAAATTTTATCTCATTTTATCTTCACAACAGCCCTGGGAGGTAGATGCTATTATTATCCCCATTATATGATAAGAAAACTGAGGCAGACCTAGATCCAGTGACTTGCCCAGGGTCACACAGCTAATACTCTTTGAAGCAGGATTTGAACTCAGGACTCCAGGTCACTGTGGCACCTACTGGCCCCTTAGATTACATCTATGGTCCCTTCCAACTCAAACATTCCACCTTTTTATGAAAAGTCTCTCCTCATTCTCTCACACTAGGTTCAATGTTAATTGCAGCGCCCTCCTCCCTACCAGCTCCTTCTCCCTTGCCAGAGTTATTGGCTGGGACTCCAGGGGTCCATCTGTCACTCATAAGACCTCCACAAGGCAGTAATGGCATCCACTCAATTCACTCTGTTCTATCCCCACAAGACCCTTGAGTGGTAGGGTAGTAGAATGCCAAGGATTTCCATTAAGTCTAGGGATCGGGAGAGCTTTGTTTTAGTCCCACTAAGTAACAAGACTTTGGGCAATTAATTTCCCTTCTCTGAGCCTCAGTTTCCTCCTCTGCAAAATGAAGAAGTAAGACTAAATGCCCCCCCCACACACACACACACACAAGATCTAGTCAACTTTACCAATCATGGTTTGAAACCTGGATGTTCAAAATTGTTGTAAGGGCACTTGCTGCCATAAGGAGTCTCTGCTGCCCTGAAGTCAGGCCTGAATCCTCCCCTCCAGGGTAGAGTACCCCAGAAGTCAGCCTTGGACCTGTTACCTAGACTCCCTCAGAGCTGCCCAGAGCCACCTCCCCATAGAGCATTTGCCTGTACTCCCATCTGTATTTGCAGGAGGGGAGAGTCGGGGGGGTGGGAGGGAGATTGGTTGGCTCCTCCTACCCCAAAGAGCTTACTGCCCCAAAAGCACTGCCAGGTATCCACCCCAGCTCTGGGGGCTGGGGGTGGGGGGGGGGGGTGTTGTAAGCAGGTCTTACGAAACTGCCCAAAGCAACAATGCATCTCTCTGTGAGGCCAGCAGGCTAAGCAGCCAAGAACAGCAGAATTATGGGACACTGAAGGGCAGCCAGCACCTTACACAAGTGCCTGAGTGGCTCCTACTCCCCCAGCTGTCCAAGGCCAAGTCCTCTTGAGGGTGCAGGCCCCAGCTAGTGCCCAGCCCTAGGGGGCAAGCATGGGCACCTCAGGGGCCCTTCAATAGAACCTTGGCCAAAATTCCTGATCAAAGTTGGCAGGACCAGACTTAGTAATAACAACTGTCATTTCTAGACCACTTCATGTTTCCCAAAGCTCCTTCCTCAAAACATCCCTGTAATTCAGTGCAAGTATTATTATCTTCATTTTACCAAAAAAGTAAAATGAGATTCAGAGAGGTTGTGAGACTTCCCTATGACTACACAACCAGCCAGTGACAGAGCTGGAACTCAACCCCAGCTCCCATGACTGCCAGGTCTACTTCTCTTCCCATTATACCGTAACAAGTCAGGTTTGGGGAATACTACCATCACCGTGTGCTCACCAGTCACTAGCTCTGTACTGTCCTTCCTTCCTACAGGCAGAAGAAGCAATATCTCAGCAGAGGAGAGGAGGCCCATGACCAGAGACTCTTCCTAGTTAACTTGGAAAAGTCATTCAGGTTCCTCATATATAAGATGGAGTGAGTCATAAGAAGATGGAGAATGGGGATGGAGAATGGCACAGAGGATAGCCAGTCCAACTAGAAGGCAAGGAGATAATGGGAAGGGAGCCACTCACCCTCCCACAACTCTCACCCCATCAAGACAAACTGCAGCAACCTCAGGAAGGAATTTCTCTCAACTTATTATGTTGGCATCTGAAGGCAAAGTCCTTATTTCCCATGCTGGTTATGGCTTTAAGGGGGTCATAATACTTTCAATTTCTACCTCACAACTCACAAGAACTTGAAGGATCAGGGATATAAATGGAGATTTCCAAAACTGAAGCCCAAGCATAGGATATGAGTCAAGAAAGGGACCCTGAGACATCTATCCAGAGACTGGCTTACACTCTGTCAGAGAGAGCCCCAATATTTCTGTGCCACCACAGGACCGAGGCCCAACTCAACCCCACTTCAGGGGCCCATGAATGGCTAATATAAGGATCCCAGGCTAACTCAAGGAAATGTATCTTCTAACGCTGCCTACCACGACCCAACAAAGGCAAGGAGAACTCAGAAGCAAGGATCCTAATGAAGACCAGTCTAACTTGGACGAGGAGGGTCAGAGTCAGCCAATGCAAGGATGGGGAGAAAAGGGAGGGGGGCAGAGGTGTGAGGGAAGAGAAACCAGAGCGGGAGGAGAGGGCCCGAGGGGATAGAGATAAGAGAGCTAAGTGAGCCGAGAGAAGGAACAGGAGGGGAGCAAGATAAGGAGGAATTGATGTTGGGGTGGGGGGAAAGGCTCTCAGGGAGACGCACTGGACCGAGGGCAGGAGAAAGAGAAGGAGCAAGAGGCAGAAAGGCGAGGGGCCAGAGGCCCAGAAGGGGGGAAGCAGGGAGAGAGTAGGGGCTCGGGACAGGGCGCGCCCGGGTGTGTGGTGGGGAGGGGGGTGAGGAGGATGGAGTGGGAGAGGGGGGTCAGACCTGCCTCCCTGCTGCCCCGGGGCCATGGGCCGCAGGAGATTGGCTGCGGCTAATCGGCGGGTACAGCCAGCGCTCCGTGGTGGGTGGCGCCAGGGTTACTCAATCGGCCCGCCCGGGAGCCGAACCTGCAGCAGACACACACTTCGCTCCTGCGCCGCGCTCCGTGCGCCGCGAAGTCACCGCGCCCGAAGCAGCGCGGACCACCAGGGGACCGGGACCCGCCAGGGCGACGGCTGGGACGCCGGGGGGCTGGGGGAGCGGCCCGAGCCCTGGCCCGAGAGGCCTCGGAGAGAGAGAGAGATGCGGGGCGCACGGGCGACGCTGCGGCTGCTGCTGCTGGGGCTGGGACTGGGGCTGGGGCTGCTGGTGGTGCCGGGCGCTCCTGCCGCCCGAGCCGAGGAGTACGACTACTACGGTTGGCAGGCGGAGCCCTTGCCCGGCGGGGGCGGTGGGCGCTTCTACTCCAAGCCCCCGCAGTGCCTGGACATCCCGGCCGACCTGGCTCTCTGCCACACGGTGGGCTACAAGCGCATGCGGCTGCCCAACCTGCTGGAGCACGAGAGCCTGGCCGAGGTGAAGCAGCAGGCGAGCAGCTGGGTGCCGCTGCTGGCCAAGCGCTGCCACTCGGACACGCAGGTCTTCTTGTGCTCACTCTTCGCCCCGGTCTGCCTGGACCGGCCCATCTACCCATGCCGCTCGCTCTGCGAGGCGGTGCGCGACGGCTGCTCCCCGCTCATGGGCTCCTACGGCTTCCCCTGGCCCGAGATGCTGCACTGCCACAAGTTTCCTCTGGACAACGACCTGTGCATCACCGTGCAGTTCGGCCACGTGCAGGCCACCGCGCCGCCAGGTAGCGAGCGCCGCCCGCGGCACCCCACCCCCACCCGCTCACTGGGTTGTCGGTGGAACGCAGGGGCGCCGAGGCTTCCTCAATGCGTGCCCTCTCTTGCCTCCCCAGTTCAGTTCCCATTCCCCGTGTTGGGAGCCTCCGACCTCCCCAAAGCCTCTTTTTCTCCTGCGCTGAGCCACTTTCACGCCAGCTTTTCCCAACACAAGTTCCACCTTCTCTCCACCTTCTCTTCTTGTTCTTTGGAGTAACAATAGAATGCGCCTGAACTCGTGGCTTTTTGGCCCTGTCATCTCGCAGTCCAGTCCCCAAGCCCAGGCCCGGCGTCAGCGAGGCACAGAAATCAGGGAGGAAACTGAGCCAGTGAAAAATGAAGCCACATGGACAGTAAAGGAGCTAGTGCCTTGGCTTGGGTTGGGACTCCACTGTCTTAGTTCTCACTCTGGGCAATGCTCCTCAACCCTCCCCACAACCTTTTTCTTGGGACTAGTGGGTTCCGAGTGGCCGCAGTACAGTACTCTGCCACCCACCCCAGGCAGCCTCTAAATCCTATCCACGACTGACCCTGATGGCATGCTAATCCACAAAATCCACCCGTGTCCCGGGCTACCCCCACCCCTCCATCATTCCTTCGCAAGAGCCTAGAGAGAAATAAGCCCTTGAGGTTGAGCTCCTGAGGGCCTAGAGGTCTAGCCTCAACCTACCCTGAGGCCGCAGCCCTCTGGGTTGAGACAAAGAGAGTGAAGGAAGAGGGCTCTGGGATCAGTGGAGACAAAGAGCCAAGAAGAAGCAGCCAGAAGCAAAATCAGTAAGGCATTTTCCCAGCCTAATATCCAAGCTCCCCTCCTCTTCTTTCCTTGGAGCCCAAAGTGCAAACACGTCCCTCGGGCTTAGGCTCCCCTTCTCTGAGTCCCCCTCACTCACCCTCATTGGCCCTGTGGGGTGGGGGGAGGGGGAACCTAGCTGGAATCTAACTTTGACCCAGAGAAGTTCACTCCCCTACCCTTTCTCTACTTATCAGTGAAGTCCTATCCTTGCCCCTCTCTTGGCTAAATCTGGACGGAGTCCCTAGGTATGCTCCCAAGCCAAAGTCAGGTAGACAATTCCAAGATGGGCAGGAACACTCTAGAATGGGCATTCTGCTGGTTGGACTTTTATTTTCCCAAAAGGGTTGGGTGAAAAACTATTGAAAGGACTTCCAACTCTTCCTTAACCCTCCTCCCTGGAAGCTTACTCTGATGCCTGACCTTATGCTTTCCAACAATGTCCCCTTAACTACTTCCTAACTCCTTCTAACCAAGTGTAACATTTTTACTGAGCAGAGCTAGGAAGGACCAAGGCAATTCTGTTTCTGCTGTCCCACAGTGTTGGGCGAATCAGGTTGCAGATCCAGAAACTATGAGACCAGAGAACTCTAGCCTGGGAGAAGTGGGATCAGCTAGCATTGGCAGTCCAAGACTCTGCACTGTCTCACCTGGAACCAGACTCCATGAAGCTGGATTTAAATCCTGTCTCCGATGCTTACTACCTGTGTGACTTTAGGGAAGTTACATAACCTTTCCCCCTGGGCCTCCACTCCCTCAAATGTAAAATGAGAAGGTTGGATGAAATGGCCTGTAAAGTCCCTTCCAGATTTAATCTATGATTCTATGACCTACAGACCAGCCCATGGGGTGAGCCCAGCGAGGGTCAATAACAGTGCAGGGAAGCAGTAGGAGTAATAACTAAAAACTCTAAAATGGAGGGAGATGGGAGAAAGGGCCCCGATTGTGCCCACAGTTAGAGCCTACAGGGGGATAGTGGAGGTGGCAGTGCCTTTGCTCACTGTTTCTTCCTCACTTTCTCCCTTGGCTAAAGGGATCCAAAGTCAAGTTAAGTCATTAAGTTAGGCATTTATTAAGTGCCTACTATGTGCCAGACACTGTACTGAGTGTAAGGAATACAAAGAAAGACAAAAATAGCCCTCGCTCTCAAGGATCTCACAGTCTACCAGGGGAGAGACAATAAGCAAGAAGATTATGTTCAAACAAGGCATAGACAGGATAAATTGGAGATCTGCTCAGGGAAAGGGGACTAGCATTAAGGGGGACTGGGTCTCCTTCTACTGTATGCAGTTGTCAGTGCCCCATAGGTCCAGCGATCAGAGTGGACAGCCAGGAGAAAGGGAGGTGGTGAGGGTGGTCAAAGCCAAGGAATGGGAGAGTCTCACAACATCAATTCTTCCTTCTCTCTGCAGTGTCCAAGATCTGTGCCCAATGTGAAATGGAGCACAGTGCAGATGGCCTCATGGAACAGATGTGCTCCAGTGACTTTGGTGAGTATAGCTGCCTGGGAGCCTCCCTTCAAATTCAGCCCCCACCTGGCTCCCAGCAAGCTCCAAGTCTATATCAGAGATTCATATAGAAGATATCACATATGCATCTGTCTGGGAGACATGTATCACCTACATACAACAGTGGGCATAAAGCCTACTTTTAAATAGATCTGACATTTATTTCACATTTTAAGGTTTCAAAGTACTTTGTATACCCAGGATATCATTTGGTCCCCACAAATACCAGGAAGTAGAAAATGTGGGCATACTATTTCATTTTACAGATGAGGAAGCTGAGTGCTACTTACAGAGTTGACTTGATATAGCTCCTAAATGTGAAACACAGGATTCAAATCCAGGTCTCTTCTCACATCACTTTTCTGAGAGGCACTACCTAGCCTCTCAAAAGTAATCATTGGTGGCATTTATATTAGTTTAGTGTCTGAAAAGTGCTTTTCATTCATTGTCTCATTTGTTATTAACAATTAACCCTATGAGTTAGGTATTATTATTGTGCCCATTTTACAAATAGAGAAACTGAGGCTCAAAGATGTTAGAGGACTGAGGGAGCAGCTGGGGTCCTGGCCCACTGGCCAACTCAATGAGTTGCTCTCTATCCACTCAGATACATACATACATACACACATACATAAATATATACACACAAGTGTGTGTGTATACACAAAATACATAATGGGTAATTACAAGTAAAGTTTTGGGAGAAGAAGAGAATGTTAAGAACTGAGATCAGGAAGTCCCTCTTGTCAGAGGGGGTACCCAAGCTGTGCTTTGCCCACTGAGGTATCCAGGTGATACTGTTAGTTTCTGAGGGAGGCCTTTAACCTTGGTATTCCTGACTGCAAGTCCAGCATCCATCTATATACCATGCTACTTCTAATAACTTGACCCAACCCAGAGGCTTCCCACTAGCTACCTACAGATGAAAGGGCTCATATGGGGAAACTGAGGCTTGGATCAGGAAAGTGACTTGGCTACGGTCCTACAATAAAACAATTCAGTTACCTGAACCCAGCAGGTCTAACTGCTGGCATCTTTGTGCTCTCTGCCTATGCACCCCTCTTCTCTGCCCACAACAGCTTTTTGTCTCTTTAGAGTTTCCTTGTACCAGGTTTCCTGAAAGCCCAAGACTTTTCTGCAATCTACACTTCCCCTAAAACATCCAGGACTCTGGCTGTTCAGTACGAAGTCCTCTGGAGACCCTCAGTTTACAGAGGCTTGCCTCCAATAACTCACCACACCTTCCCCAGAAGCAGTCACCGTCAGAGTTGGATGGGAGTCAAAGCCAGGGCAGTGATGGGCATCTTCAAAATAAATACCATACTTCAATAGGATGGCCGCTAGGTGGCACAGTGGACAGAGCATTGGACTTGGAGTAAGGAAGATCCAAGTTCAAATTCTCCCTCAGACTCTTACTACTTGTGTAAACCTGGGCAAGTGGCTTTACCCTCTCTCTGCCTCAGTTTTCTCATCTGTAAAATAGCAATAATAACAATGCCTACCTCCCAGGGTTGTATGAGTTAATATTTGTAAAGCACTTTGCAAACTTTAAAATACTATATAAATTATTATATATTATCAATGCTTGAACGGATTCATTATTTCATCAATGCAATTTACTCCCTCCATCAGTGCAGATAGCAGCCCATGCACATCTCTCATCCTGTGTATTTCCTATCCATGATTTTCCAAAAGTCCCCTTTTTTTAACAATGACCCCTGACACTTGTATAGTATTTTACAAAGCTACCAATCACTTTCACATCTGTTATCTCATTTGATCCTCATGAGTACCCTGCAAGAGAGGGGAGGGACAAGCCAATATGATATTCTCATTTTATGGATGGGGAAACAAGTTCAGAGAAATGGGGTGATTTGTCCAAGGCCACACAGCTTATAGCTGACAAAGCTAGGACCCAGGTCTTCTGACCATCAGTCCAGTGCTCTTTCCGATGCATAATGCACAGAACAGCATCTCAGAGTTGAAAGGGACTTCAGACCCTTCCAGGATGTAGTTTTCCTCCCTCCCATGAGTCCTCCTGACCTCTTCCCTTCCATCCCTCCCATAGTGGTCAAAATGCGGATCAAAGAAATCAAAAGTGAAAATGGTGACCGGAAGCTTATTGGGGCCCAGAAGAAGAAGAAGCTACTCAAGACCGGACCCTTAAAACGCAAGGACACCAAGAAGTTGGTGCTGTATATGAAGAATGGAGCCAGTTGTCCCTGCCCCCAGCTGGACAGCCTGACTGGCAACTTCCTTATCATGGGGCGAAAGGTGGAGGGACAGCTTCTGCTTACAGCTGTCTACCGCTGGGAAAAAAAGAACAAGGAAATGAAGTTTGCAGTCAAGTTCATGTTCTCCTACCCTTGCTCTCTCTACTATCCCTTCTTCTATGGGGCTGCAGAGCAACACTGAAGGGCAACCGTTCCTTCTCCCCCACCCAGCCCCACCCAGTCTCAGCTGGTGCCTTCTTCTCCCAGCCCTGTGGACTAGCTGCCTCTTCCACCACCCCCCCCCACCACCTTCCCTCCTGCTCTGACTCTGCTATGCCTGATGGAGTAATTCAGTGGGAAGGAGAACAGTTTCCAAGTGGGAGGAAATGACAAGCAAATTGAGGCCCATCTGGCAAGATATTATTGCCATGGGCCAATAGGTGATATCCTGGCCTTAAGGGGAAGGTATGAAGGCAGGGGGTCACCTTCATTGGTCAAGATATACTCTGGTGCCCCTGGTTGGTACCAAAGGAGTTGGTTTCTATCCCACTAATATTGTCTTCTCATGTTGAGAGACCTCTGGGTCTCAGCAAGCAGGTGGTGTCGGGGAATGAGGAGAGGACTGGTTGGTGAGCAAACTGAAAAAGTTATTTCCAGAGGGAGGTAGGGTGGGGTAGCCTCTCTCACTCTCAATGATGGAAGCCAGGACTGGGAGGTCTCATTTTGAAAAAGGACAAGCTGTCCTGAGTAGCATCACATTTCTCTCTGTTCCTCTCCTCAATTTCTCCAGAAAGGAAAAAAAGTTAGAAACACCAGGTAAATGCATTGTGGAGTTATCATCCAAGCTCCAACCTCCCCTCCTTCCCCTTTTACCATTGACCTAGTCTTTCCCACATTTCCCTACTCTTCCACCTATGCCTACCTACCATTGGCCGTGACTTAGAATGGAAGACCAGTCCCCAGCTCTATGCAATTACTGCCTCCTACAGAATTTCTCTTGGGGGTTCATTCGCCATCCTTAACATTTCCTATAAATTATTGCTGGTGCTGAGGTCATAGGGGCTGGAGAATTTATGTCTTGTTTTTTTGTAAGTTTGTAATTAAACCAAAGAAACCAACCAGTGCAACTGGACCAGATAGCTTCTTTGCCTGACATTCTCAGAGAGATTGAGGTGGGAGGGACAATTAGAAGGAAAGAAGCCTTACTTCAGTTTACTAATTCAGAAATACATATTCTTCACCCTTACCAGATTAAGAACAATAATCTAATTAGCATCTACATGGGCCTTTAAGGTTCGCAAAATACTTTCCCCATGAAAGCCCTCTGAAGCAGGCACCGGAAGTTATGGGATCTCCAATTTGTAGATGCTCAGAGGTACAAGATGGTCAAGTAGATAGAGTGATGGACCTGGAATCAGGATGATCCGAGTTCAAATCCAGCATCAAACACTTACTAGCTGTGTGACCCTGGGCACCTTTCTGTCTGCCTCAATTTCCACATCTGTAAAATGTAATAATAATAGCACCTAACTCTGACAATTGTCATGAGGATAAAATAAATTAATACGTGTAAAGTGCTTTGCAAATCTTAAAGTGCCATATAAATGCTAGCGATCATCATTATTATTACTAGTAAACATCTATTATGTGCCAACCACTGTGCCAGATAGTGGGAATACAAAGACAGAAATGAAACAGTTGCTACCCTCCAAGCCACAGATAAGGACTGATAAAACCTAGGGAAAAGGCCCGGACCTGTCATTTACATGTGTAGGAGCTCCTGGTGAACAACTTATTATATCAGGCTGGTTGGCATCTTCGCTGCAATTTATAGTCCTAAAAAAGTACCTAGAGCAGTGGGTAGAATCAGAGGCAGCTAAGTAGTCCATGAGGATCCCGGCAGGCCGCAGATTGCCCGAGTTTTTAAATAAAATGTTATCTACATTTTACTGTATTTTTATTTAGTTACATTTTTCCCAGTTACATTTTAATCTGTTTGGGGCAGTGCTCAGGGGTGTGTGTGCCTCTCGCAGCCCATGTGTCCAACACTCTCACCTACAGCATTGAAAAGTTGTCTTGCCCAGGGTCACACAGACAAGATGGGTGTGTCAGGTCAGGTCTTCTGGGCTCTGAGGCCAGCTCTAGCCACCCAGCCAAATACAATAACTACACGACAGGGAATTACAAAGTATTGGGGGCGGAAGAGAACTTTGAGATCGAGGCGATGAGGAGGGAACCTGCACCATGCTCGGCCCAAGATCACCCAGTTCATTGAGTAGTAGACCCCAGGCCCCCAAGCAGGTCCTCCATTTCCAGACTCTGCGCTCTTCTCTTTAAGCCACCTAGTATTCCTGTGAAGTCCTTAGATCTCAAAGGCCGGTGCAAACGTCACCACTTTCATCACACAGCTCCTTGGGAAGATAAGTCGGTGTCAGAGGTGACCGTGGAATGGAGTAAATGAGGAGGTCCAGTTACCCAGTGACTGGGTACACGTAATCAAATCCTCCCTATCAGAAGATCCCTCTTACAGAGAGGCGACGCAGTATAAGTGGAAAGGGTGGGGACCCGGAGTCAAGAGGCCTGGGTTGGAATCTCTCTCTGGCACTTCCTAGTCGTGTGATCATAATAAAAACTGTTGTTGTTGTGGTTGTTGAGTCATTTCATTCACTGTCCAACTCTTCATGACCCCATTTGAGGTTTTCTTGGTAAAGATACTGGAGCGGTTTGCCACTTCCTTCTCCAGCTCATTTTACAAATGAGGAAACTGAGGCAAACAGGGTTAAGTGACTTGCCCAGAGTCACACGGGGAGTAAGTGTCTTGAGGCCAGATTTGAACTCAGGGAGATGAGTCTTCCTGACTCCAGGCCCGGCGCTCTATGCACTATGGCGCCACTCAGCTATCCTATACTATAAAAATAGCGCATTTAGAGAATGCTTTAAGGTTTTCAAAATGCTTTACATTTGTCATTCCATTTGATCCTCACAACAACCCGTGTGAGAGTTGCAATTAACCCTTTCAGTGGAAGAGGAATTCATGAGCTAACTATTGACTTACTTCTCTGGACTCCAATGTTCTCCTCCATAAAATGGGGGTAATAATGTGTCTGCTAGCTAACTCACAGCTTTTCTGAAAGGAGAATGCGTCAACAAACCTTGCCCCAATATGGGGAGGATTCATGCTGAACTCCGTGTGTGGCAACGCTGGGCAAGTCATTACCGTTCAGGCGACCCTTCTAAGATTTTGGAGACAAGCCCGAGGGAGTCGTCTGTGCCTGCTGTCACACAGCTAGTCAGTGGCAAGATCCAAACCCAGATCTTCCTGACTCTCAGTCTAGCATTCTATCCATTAGGGCACACTGCCTCTACAGGGTAAATAAATACGAGCTATTCTTATTCTGCTTATTTGTCAGAGAAGAACAAGGGAAGCCAGGACTCAAGCAAACTTGCCCAGAGGGTTTGAACAACGGCCCCTCTCATTCTTGACCTTCAGATCCTGACATCCCTACAAATGGGGAATTCATGGTTTAAGAAGCACAATGCAGAGGCCAGGATATGTTTGGGGATTTGGGGAAGGGCAGAAATCACTCAAAACTAGACCTCTAGGTCTAGAGAGCTGAACCTGGGGTTTGGATCCTGGTTCTCCACCACTTACTACTAAGTCAAGTCAAGAAGCATTTACTAACCTGTCTGCTATGTGCCAAGCACTGAGGAGACAAAGAGAGGCAAGAACGCGACCTCCGGGCAAGTAACTTTAACTTTTCAGTGCCTCAGTTTCCCCATATGTAAAACGAAGGGCTTGGACCAGGTGACTTTCAGGCTCTAAATTAATCATTCTCCACCTGACGGGCCGTCCTGCAGATAACTCCCCGGCTGAGAGGGAAGCTGCTCAGATTTGCAGTGGAGGTAAAGTTGATGACTACTAGGAGACAGATTAGGCCTGACAGCTTACTTTGAAAGCGGGCACTGTTGCTCCTGTGAGGGGTATAAGGTGTGCATTTGGGAATTCCGGGGATTTGGCTTGAGGAAATACATTATTAAAATGGCTAACATTTACACAGCACTTTGTGGTTTACAAAATGCTTTACATAAATCATCTCATTTGAGCTTTACAACAACCCTGGAAAGTTATTATTATCTATTACAATTATTATCCCCATTTTTATACAGATGAGGAAACTGAGGCAGAAGGAAGTTGCCCAGGGTCACACAACTGGGAAGTGTCTGAAGCAGAATTTGAACTCAGGTCTTCCTCACTCCAGGTTACTCTATCCCCTATGTAGTTTGCATATAAGTGTAGGTGGACTGGAGGATCACAGACTCAACAAACTTTGAACAGGTGCTCCAAGGTGGACCCTTTCCCACTGGGATTAGTAAACAGAGCAGGGCTTTCTAAGGCTGTCCAAGGCAGAAAGTCTGGCTGGGGCATTCTTACCTTGAGCTAGTATTCATCTGAGCTATTACAGCCATCTTCCACCTTCTCTCCCTGTTCCCAATCCCTAAAGGAAGCTTTGCAGCATGTTCCCATGCCTTTGAATTTGCCCCACTCTCCTTGAGCTCTCAGCCTCCAGGAATGAGCACAGGGAACAGATGATAGGTCTGATTGGGGCTCCTTCTAGAAGAAGGGTTCTTAACCAAGGGGTGCATGGCCAGATTTTGGGGAGTTCATGAACTTGTGTGTGAAAAATACTAGCCTCTTATAAATTTAGAATTTCCTTCAACTATTGAAAAACATTATTCAGAGGAGGGGTCCCATAGGCTGGCTTCACCACAGTGAAACAGCCAAACAGTTCTATGACAAAAAACTCTTATTCCTGGGCACTAATCAAGGAACTGCAATGAAGATGTCTCAGCTGGAGGGAAGAAAGGAGAAACACCAATGACCATTCTTCCGAAGAAGAGGGCCCGGCCTCCATTTTCTCTCTGTCCAAGAGCCTTTTCTACTCCATCCCACACACACCCCAAAAAGGGGAAAAGCAACTACTATAGGAAAAACATTAAAAGAGGGAGGGGGAAGGAAAAAGGGCATAATCCCAGGAATTCTCTCTCTGAGGAAAGACAGAGTTCTCTGAGTCCACACCAACAGGTGGGACATAAAATGCTTTCGGGTTGGCAGCATTAGGGTATAAATCACCCTTCTCAAGCAAGCAGGTAGGCCAGCCACAAAGTAAACACTAGGCAGGGACAGCTTCCCCTTTGTTTCTACCATGGAAGGAGAAGACACTGCCGCCCTCCCTGAAGCGCTGCTCACGGCCCATCTGATGTGAATCTGCTCCTTGTCTCTTGCTCTTACTCTGGTCAAATATTTGTGGATGCTTTCTGGCAAGTTGGGGCCAGAGATATTTTTCCACTGACCAGACAAATCAGCCTACCTCTCCTCTTGGTCCCGGCATAGTACCTACCTCTGTTAGGCGCTGGCGGCTCAAAGAAGGGCCCACCCAGCTTGCTCCCTCACCCCATCTGACACTTGCTTCTCAAGGAGCCCTAACTAAGCCTTGTGGTCAACATCACCAGCTCCTTATTTGCGTGTAACACTTCAGTCTACAAAGGGCTTCACATCTTCTCTCCCACGTGGTCCTTACAACTAGCCTGGGAGGTGGTTAATGACAGCAGCTCATATTTATTTAGCACTTTACAGGCAGCTAGATGACTGGTGGATAGAGCACTAGACAGAGGTGAAGATCTGAATTCAAATTCTGCCTAAGCCACTTATGTATTATGAACTTGGCCAAATCTCTAAACCTTTCTCAGCCTCAGTTTCATCATCTATAAAACAGGGATAATAATAGCACCTACTTTGCAAGGTTGTTGTGAGGACCAAATAACATATGCAAACTGCTTTGCAAATCTTAAAGTGTTATACAAATGCTGGCTGTTAGCAGTTATTATTATTACAAGGCATTGCCCTCAAAATAAGCTTGTGAAGTAGATTCTACAAGTTCTAAAAGCAGGTGATGAAACTGAAGCTCAGAAGTTGGGTGACTCATCCTCAGGCACATGGTAATAACTGACATTTTAAAATCTACAAAGCACTTTACCTACATAATCTCAGAACTTCAAACAGTCATGAGAGGTAGGAACTACGGGTAGTATCTTTTTATTGAGGCTCAGTAAGGCCAAATGACTTGCCCTCAGTCACATATCAGAGATGAAATCTGAATCCAGGTTTTCCTGACTCCAAAGGTACACTCTATTCACCCTACCACAGTGCAACCAAGACCCAAATCTTCTAGTCTAAGATCTAGTGCTCCTTCCACTATGACACACTGCCTCTGCTATAGGACAAGTACAGTTGGGGAAATTGAGGCACGTACAAAGTTTAAATGGTTTGTCCAAGGTCACATCCGAGCTGGGGCTCAACGTCAGATCTTCTAACTCCAAGTCCAATGCTCCTTGCACTACGCTAGGCTTACCACCATTTTCTGGGACAATAAATTCAGCCCATAGGCTAGGGAGTTTCTTCGAGCATTGTGTCTTACTCTTCCCTTCCCCAGTGCCCTACCTCTTTTTTAATCCTCATGCTACCTTCAGAAGCAGCATGGGAGAATGGAAAGAGCTGGATTTAGAGTCAGCAGGGACCTCAGCTTCACATATACCTCTGTCATTTACTAACAGTGTTAGGCCACTGGACAAGTCACTATCTTCTCTGAATCTGTTTCCTGATCTTCAAAACTGGATGCTTGCCCCAGAGTATTGAGAATTACATAGCATAATATATGTAAAGTGTTTTTGCAAACCTCAAAGCACTATATAAAGGTCAGTTTTTATTATTACCACCCTCACATCTGTCAAGGTGGGACTCCTTGCTTGGCTCCTTTCAGCATCTGTGATCAGTTCCTAGGACTGAGCTACGGAGTGTTTAAGTGGTCAATGCAACAATGTTCTTGAGCTCTCTGATAACGGGCCTGGTTGGACCTAGTTCTCCCACAACATTCAGAAATCAAGAGGCATCAAATGCTAACACCAGAAGGGAACTCAAAGATGATGTCGTCCAACTCGCTCCTTTTACAGAAGGGGAAACTGAGGTACAGTGAGGAAGTTATTTGCCCAAACTCATACTGCAAGTCTTGGCAAACTCAGGACTAGAACCAGGTCTCCTGCCTGCCAGCACAACACTCTTTCCACCACACCCAAAACACTTGGATGGGAGAGCATCCCATATTTGTGCAGACCCTATGGCTCAGGCCAACACAAACCTCCCTGCTGGGGTTCTCTGGGCTGGAGATGTAGGGGCCTGAACCCTCCTTCATCCCTGACCCTGTCTGTATCCTGCCTCTGTTCCCAGCAAAGGGGGTCGCATTCCTGAACCACTTTGCCGACTGTAATCCTGATGAAAGTTCATTCCTTGGGAAAATCCACATGGGAGCTGTTGTGGCTGGAATGTGTGGCTGGGTTCTAGCTCCCCAGTCAGGGCAGCAGAATACAGTTGGATGGAGGGAAAAGCTGAGGCTTGAAAAGTGGGGGAAGGGGCCTGAAGGAGTCTGGAATCCCACAGCCCCCAGACAGGCTGGGCGTGAATGGAATGTGCTGTGCTCAGTGCTGGGCTTGAGGCCCAGCTATCTAACCCATCACAATCCCTTAGCTGAGGGAATAAGACTGGAAGGGGCAAACAGAGGGGAGGTTACCAGGGGCCACCAGGAACTTAAAGTAGATTCATCCCAGAAGACTGGCACTGATCCCCAAGAAGCTAAGTCCAGTCAGAGGGGATCTAAGCCCACTTCTATCTTGTTCAGCATTTGTGAAGTTTGGGGGAAGAAGTTAGGATTACTGTTCAACACCTCTGAGACCACCTCTGAGACATGCCTTATCTGATTTCCATCAGCCATAAGATGGAAGCTTGGTACGAGTGGTAGGTAAGTCTCTTAATGCCTCTGAGCCTCAGTGTCCTCATCTGTTACCCTTGCACTTCCTGGCTCACAGGACCAAAGTGAAGAAGGTGCCTTGTAAACCGTGGAGGCCCCCTAAGTGTGGGTTGTCATCAGTGTTACTTTATACCTACCTCACTATGAAGAACCTGTCTGGTGAGTCAGGGAGGCTTCACCGGAGACAAAATGAAGGCTCCAGAATAGGAGAATGGGGGTGAGATTTCAGTGGAGTGCCAGGCAGAGTCATGGGCATCAGCTCCTTTTAGCCAATGTCCTGACAAGTTATAAAAATAACCTATATAGCCCCACAGTGTTTATAAAGCACTTTCTTCACAAACACCCTGAGGAAAGTAATTAAATTATTAGTCCCATCTTACAAACTGAAGTACAGGGAGGTTAAGTGACACGCATAGGGTCACACAGCCAGCGGATCAGAATTGGGACTTGGGGTCAGGACACCTAGGTTAGTATGCATACTAGTTCAAACGCTTATTAACTATACAGTCCTGGGCATCACTTCCTCTCTTGTTTCCTCATTTTTAAAATAGACACACTAATATTCATACTACCTACCCCAGAGTTATTGAGAAAAGAATTCTGCAGCCTTAATACCCTGTGTAAATGTGAGCTATTACTTAGTTTTTATTATTAATTACACTCAATTCCTTCTGTTCATTCTTCCAAACATAAAAAAGATCTGTCCTCTATGACCTTCACAAAAATCATCACATACCTAGACAGTAATCAAGTAAACCCTTCACCTCTCCCTTCTCCTAGCAAAACAAATTCCTTCTCCTATGGTACATATGTTCTTTGCTATCTTTGCTGCTCTTCTCAGAAACTTCTCCAGTTTCAATTCAAATACAATGTCCATAGGACTGTTCTGGGCAGTTGGACTTCTCCATATCCACTTGATGGTGACGACCAAAAGTGGTCACAATCCTCTCATATCAAGGTCCAACTAACAAAGCCCTGGATAGCACCTTGGGAACATAGGAACAGAGGAGATGCTTCTGGTGACGTGAGCAAAAGAATGACCTTAGCAGCTGATCAGAACCCTTCTCTAGCATAAGGAAATCTCTTGCTATAAGAGCACTTAGTTTTGAGGCAGAAGACAGGATCCTTCTCATCATCAGAGGCAGCCAGGTGACACAGGAGATTGTGTCCTGAACTTGGAGTCAGGAAGACCCGAGTTCAAATCCTGTCTGACACTGATTAGAAATGTGACCTGCTCCCTCATCTGTAAAATGAAGATAGTTATAGCACCTATCTCAGGGGTTATTGTGAGGATCAAATGAGACAATGTATATAAAGTTCTCTACAAACCTGAAAGCACTCTACAAATGCTAGCTACTGTTAATACAAATAACTCACATGGAAATGCTTGAGGGTTTGTAAAGTACTTGCTTTACAACAACCCTATGAAGGATGGAACACAAACCTTTCATATTCATTTTACAGGCTCTAAGCGGTTAAGTGACTTGTCAACACCATTCATGCCTGGGTTGCGGCTTCCAATCCAAGTCCAGTGTTCTCTTCATACCACTCCCTCTAGTCAGGGCCGCTGATGTCACTTTCTCCAAACTTAGGGTCCTGGGGCAGCTAGGTGGTGCAGTGGATAGAGCACCGGCCATGGAGTCAGGAAGACCTGAGTTCAAATTTGACCTCAGGTACTTAACTTACTAGCTGTGTGACCCTAAGCAAGTCACTTAACCCCAATTGCCTCACCAAAAAAAACAAAAAGCAAAAACTAAGGGTCCTAGTCCTTGGCAGTATAACTTGGGCATGTGGCTAAAAGTAGTAAATTCCGTCAGGCAAGAAAACCAACTCCCCCACCCTTTTACATACTCATCACAGGGACTGAATTCACCAGTAAGGGAGTGAATACCAACCTAAGTGCTCAGAGGTCACATAGACAGCATGCTCACAACTCTGTGAGGCAGGGAGGGTTAAAAAAAAATCACATTGTACAGAGAGGTTAAGTGACTTGTTTGTCCATAATCACCCAGACACAAAGTTTTAGGGGGAGCACTTGGAGCTAGACCTTCTGGTTCCAATCCAGTGGTCTTTCCATTGAATGACCCACAGTGACACCAGACAAACAAGCACTAGGCCATAGGGTGACCCAAAGTCCAATTCAATTCAACATTTGTGCCTGCTGTAGGAAAAGTGTGTGGGGCAGCTAAAAAGCGTGGTCCCCTTGAAAATAATTTTTTAGGAAATTAGGGGGAAAAAATCTTTGCATCAAGTTTCTCTGACAAAGGTCTCATTTCTAAGATATATAAGGAACTGAGTCAAATTTATAATAAGAGCCATTCCCCAAATGATAAATGGTCAAAGGATATGAACAGGCAGTTTTCAGAGGAAGAAATCTAAGCTAGCAATAGCCTATAAAAATTCTCTGAATCACTCATTAGAGAAATGCAGATTAAAACAACTCTGAGATACCAACTCATATCCATCAGATTGGCTAAGATGACAAAAGGGGAAAATGACAAATGCTGGAGGGGCTGTGGGAAAACAAATACACTAATGCACCGTTGGTGGAGCCGTGAACTGGTCCAACCATTCTGGAAAACAATATGGAAATACGCCCATAAAGCTATTAAACTGTGTATCCTTTGATTTAGTGATATCATTTGGTCTTTACTCCAAAGAGATCAAAGAAAGAGGAAAAAGACCCATATATACAAAAATATTTATAACAGCTCTTTTTGTGTAGCAAAGAATTGGAAACAGAAGATGCTCACCAACTGGGGAATGGCTGGACAAGTTATGGAATTCCAATATGATGAAATACTATTATGCTGTAAGAAATGATGAATAGCATGGTTTCAGAAACACCTGGGAAAACTTGTATGAACCAATGCAAAGTGAAGTGAGCAGAATCAGAAAAATAATTTATACATGAACAATATCATAAGGACAATCAATTTTGAAAAACTCAAGAACTCTGATCAACCCAATGACCAACCACAGTTCCAAAGGACTCATGATGAAATATGCTTTCTACCTCCAGATTGAGAACGGATGAACTCAAAGAGAAGATTAAAGCATTTTTTCTTTTCCTTTTTTTTTTTCACACAACTATACATATTTGTAATGGGCTTTGTTTTTCTTGTCTTCTCAATGGGTAGGAGAGGGGCAAGGGAGACAATTTGAAACTGAAAATAAAACTGAACTAAAAAGAAAAATCACTTCAAATCATAGTAAGCAGGTAGCCCATAAGATTCACAAACTGTAACAGCAGGGGCCTGTTCCAAATTAGCTACCCTAGGCATGTAGGCCTCAATTAATGAATGACCTTTATCTCAAAAAAAAAAAAAAAATAGCAGAACTGGCTTTTGTCATAAGGCTCAATGACATTCCTGATAAGCTCAGTATGTGTGATGAAAAAAAATTCTCCATTCCCAGTTTCTGCACCTCCAAAAAGCTTGAAGATAAACAGGGCCAGTTTTAGACAAAATTTCAGGTTTGTCCTTAGGGTCTACAGCCTCTTCTTTCTGCATCACTACCTCCACCACCCACCAATGATGCCCCGTCTTCTCTTCTGACATCCACTGCCTTTTGCTCTCCCAGTGTTAGAAAAGTCCCAAGTGTAAGATTAAACCAAGAAGAGGCCTTCTTTACTGCTGCCCACTTGAATTCCCCACTCAATCCAATTTCCTCCACAGTCCACCATCATAATAGGAAAGGAATTGAGCATTTACTCATTTGGCATTGTCCACAATGTTCCAGAGGTAGCTTCTACTCCTGGTCTTGTTAAAGGTCACTTGCAATGATTATGAGCAAATCACTCTAGTTGCTCCTTTATAATTATGCCCAGCCTCAAGGCCAAAGCTTCTTGAATAAGGAGGTCAATGGAGGACTTTCCAAAGAGGTGGGAATCAACTTTTGAGCCTTGCTAGGAGAAACAGGGCAGATAACATTTGCAGGACAGACTTCGGGGCTCGGTATCATCCAGTCTGAAATTTCACATGCTCCAGGTTTCCTCATCCCAATCCAGAAACCATCCAGCCAGAGACCTCCATAATCAGCTAAGATACCCCCTTACTCAATCTACTCTCACCACACCTTCCCCTTTGGCCCAAGCTCTTGTGATACAGAGACAGGTCAGGAGAGTTTCAGGAAGCTACCAAGGAGGTCACACTTTCCCATTATTCTTGTCTTCCTTTCCATGCTACAAGAACTAGAATTCAGGGGCAGCTAAGCAGCACAGTGGATAGAGCACCAGCCCTGGATTCAGGAGGACCTGAGTTCAAATCCAGACTCAGATGCATAATACTTACTAGCTGTGTGACCCTACCAAGTCACTTAATCCCATTGCCTAGCCAAAAAAAAAAAAACCCAACTAGAATTCAGTGTTAAGACATACAAAAGGCCACCTCTCCCTGATCTTTACCCGTAACTGCCCACAAACCCAACCTGACACCCAACCCTGCTTTCCAGCATCTGCTGCTGACCAGTGTCCCCTCAGCCCCCAGTCAATTCTGCTTGGCCTGTCTTGACAAGGATTAGCTCTTGTTTTCACCACTTCAAAGCCTGCATTACTTAGCTCTCCTGTTCTGACCCCAGCCCCACCTCTTACTCTTAGAAGGCCACAAGCCTGGCCCAAGACTGAGTGTCTAGGCCTGCTTCTTCCAGTTACTCAGAGAGACAACTTCAAACTTCCTCCCCTGCAGCATTAGACATTACCTTCCCTAGGCTCCAGCCCAAGTTCCAGATGGCAACTCTGCCTACAGTCACATCATGGTGGCAGCAGCTCTTTAAACAAGGAGATGGCAAGAGTAACAAGTCAGCGAAAGTCTCAGCTTAAGCAAAAGACAAAATGCCCCTGTTGTCCAAGATGGTCCCAGCACAGAAAAGAGGACAGGATCAGAAGAATCGGATTTGGAAGCATTTCGGGTTAGAGTTACCCAGCCTCAGGAGTAAAGGTTTCGCAAGAATTGAGAGGAGTAACACAAACGGCTTGGCGTAGTTTTATTGTAGTCTCCGTGTACACAGAGATTTCTTTAGCACACCTCCAGTGTAAAGCTCTCACTTCTAAGGGGAAAGAATGGAAGAGGTGGTAGAAAGGGAGGCACAAAGATCTGGTTGACCCCTAGGTATCCTAGGGGAGCCTCCAACTGAAGGGGTAAGGGGCAGGGAAATGGGGTGGGGAAAGTGCAAAGTCCTGAAATACCTTATCCTCCCAGGTCCTATGTCTGAAGGAACCTCACCGTTCCAGGAATAGTCTCAGGGTAAGGGCAGCCCCAGGCTCCTCTCTAATCTACTCCCAACACCCCCTGTTCCCAAGAACCATATAATAAATAAATAAATATTTCCAAGATAGGAAAGCAAGTGCCAGTGTAGAAAGAAAACCTGACCAGGCTCACAGCCTGGGAAGTGCCCGTTTGGTCCTCAAGAAACCAGACAACTGCCTCAAACTAATAAAAAGGTGTGGTCAGCATCAAACAATCCCTTAATGAGCAGGCCACAGAGGGTCAAAGGAATATCCTAGCTTCACCACTACATCTCTGAGCCCATCTATAATACAGCAGAGGAGCCTTGGCAACTTGGAGAAGGGATCCACAGTCCACTTAAAGGGAAAGGGAACAACTATGGGACTGCGTAAAAGGGAAGTCTACTGAGGCATAAAACCAAATGGTAAGAAGCTAGCCAGCTTCCCAAGCTGCCCCTCCACAGCTGAGGATCAATGACAAAATGGAATTCAGAAGTTCCCTTCACCATCTTATTTTCCAAGGGAGCGACTGTGAGCATGGGGTGGGGTGGGGTGGGATGGGGTGGGGACTGCAGTGATAAAGGCTTCATCAGTGCCTTTATGTCCAGCTGACTGACTTCTAACTGGTCTTTCACAGTCATCATTCTGCGCCCTTGACAATTACAGCCCCAGAGGTCACATGGTGATAGCCTACAACTGCAGCCCTTGTAGGGGCATTGAAACGCCATGGACAGAGAGCTAGGGCTTACCACCCAACCATCTCTAGCCAAGTTCTCCTGGAAGGCCACCTGGGATCAAGTACTCAGGTGTTTCTGTCCCTGCTAATGTGCAATGAAGGTTCCTTTCTAGCTTTAGGGTTCCAGTTCCTTCCACAACTACCAGTATCATGAAGGCCACAGGGTAAAGGTCAAGCCCTACTTACAAGTAATCAGGCCAAGATTTGGCTTCACTCTAATTCCCCATTCAATCTTGCTTCCCCTATAATCCGCTGTCCCAGAGGACATTTTTAGCAATCCAGGGGTTACCCTGCACAGAATTTGAGGGGAGTTACCATTCCAGTCATCCAGAGGAATACAAAGAGAAGCTGGAACTGTCATCAGTGACCCCAGGGCAGGTATGTCAAAGGTGGAGAAAGGAAGGGGAGGCACCTCTCCAAAGTTCACACCCAGCTCTGCCCAGCTATCTCCAGACACCTGGAATGAGGGATCTGGGGAGACTCTAACTGCTAGCCTCTGGAGCAGGCTCAGGAGAGGAGGGTGGGCAGGGTGGGCTCACAAATGCCCCCCCCACAGGACTCTCTTCTCACTTGCTCAGGGTCTGGTTACATGAGCCACACACAAATACAGTCTCTCTCTGTGCTTCAGGGGCTGAAAAGAAGAAAGAATTCAGTGAGAGGCATCCCACACTCCCATCTTAGTCCCTTGACCACAGAAAAAGGAGACACACTCATCTCTTACTTGCTCCTGCAGATGGCTAGGAGGATCAGCCCCTCCCTCTCACTAACTACAGGCTGCCCCACTGCTCCTCACTTCCCTTACTAACTTGACCTTTAGAATTTCTTTTCCATGAAAATGGCAGTTCTTGAGAAATCCTGGGGATTTCATGGCCACCGTGACAACAACGCTCTCTCCCAAGGAACCAGAGGCAACTTTAAGCACTCACCCTATCCACTGTTAGAATTTAAAAAAAAAAACCACAATGTAAACAAGGGCCCTGTAATTGGGATCCAAATCTCTCTCAGCGTGTGCCTTCCACTGTCTTCATCTTCACCCTGACCCTTTCCATTACCTCACCTCCGGACACTCACTCACCTGTGGCTCCCATGGAGGACTTGAGGACCTTGAAAGAGCAGCACCGGGAGCAAAAGCTGTTTCCACAGTTACTACAGCTGCGCTGTGAAGAGACGAGCTAAGTCAATCACGAGATGAGTCTCTCCTCACGGTCAGGGCCCTGCTCCCTAGCTCCTCTGCCATTAAATTTCCCCTGCAAGCTCCCAATAGCTGGATCTTCTCCAAGTCTGCCTTCTGGTCCCCATGTTTCAGGTTCTCCCCAACAGAGAGCTCACTGAAGGAACTAAGGATTTTCAGTCTCACAACACAATAAGGAAGGAAGGAAACCATTAGGGACTTCAAGTCCCAAACGAAACAGACCGGGGAGCTCAGTGTCCAGAGATCTCAGTGGCTCTCAGGTGACCTCCTAACCCTCTGATGCTGGCCAATTTGAGTGTCCTCTTAGTCTTTGGAAATATGCTTACACATAAGAACGACAGTAACAGGACCCAAAAGTGACCTCTGCTTCCCTTACCTGACTGACGGATATCTTGACATTAGGTCTTACAAAAAGACCAAGGAGGTGGCAGGAAGGAGATAGGAAGGACAAGGGTATCCAGGGTTAAGGAAACTATAAAATTTTCTCATCATCTCCAACCCAACTCAATTTCTAATTAAGCTAAACATCAGTGCTTAATTAGTACAGTACTTGGCACACAGTAGGTGCTTAATAAATTCTAGTTGACTGTTTTCAAAATTCAAGGGAAACACATTAGGTCTTTACCCAGGTGAGGCTAGCAATCGCCCTGTGAGCGCTCTGTTTCCCTTGCTCCTACGTTTAAGTATCTTTCCAATGGCAAAGGGGGAGACTTCAACTGCCCAGGAGTGGAGTACTATGATGCTTTGTGAGGGTACCCAAGCATCTGAGCACTAGACTATATCTGCAATCCTAAGGTAGATATGGCAGAGACAAATGCTACAGAAATGTGAAGCTATGTCAGGAAAGTAACCCACTCCATACAGAAGCCTGGACCAACTGAGGAACCAAGCCTGGGATGGCCTGAGAAGAGGCCGCCCCCTCCTGTGGCCCACAACACTACGGGAAAGGAAGACTCACCCTCTTCTTCAGCACTGAGAAGGTAGCAGAACAGCTCGTACAATTTCCTAAGAAACAAGAGGCAGAAGGTCATCCTCTTGCCTGACCCAGTCCTCTTGACTCTCAACTTGCTCCTCTGTATCCCCTATTTTCCCTGAAAGGGTGACCTTCAGAACAATTTCTCAAGCTAGTCATATTGGCTGGCAAGAGCTGGCTAAAAGACGCACTTTTAGCTCCACAGCTGAGCATATCCTCCTGAAAGCCCCAAAGGGCCAAAGGAGCAGTTTAGGCTGAGAAGGAATGAGTGGGACTTGAAGATACCGTATGCCACCCAAGCCATTTCCCCTGCCCCTGTCACTGCCACCAAAGCACCTGCCCTAGGCCTTGCTCATCCAGTGAACCCTCCCGCCTGCCACGAAAGCCTCTTTGTCATCATAGCCTCAAGAAGTCTCCTGCCCACCAGGTTCCTGACTTAAGGTATCTACCCTTGGAAAGTGGTGAGCAAAAAAGAGGCCCTGACAAAATGGTGTTTCTGTTTGGGAGCAGGAGGCATTTCAGACGTACAAAGTGAAGAGAATGTGTAGGCTTCTCACACTGAAGGAAAAGTATCAGCAACCTTGTCTGCCAAACCTGACCACTTCCCAGGGCCGCTCCTTGCAGACTGCTATATTTATATTTAAGGTGACAATCCTCCCTCCCAATCTGAAGGTCCCATTTCTCCCTCTCACCCTGAAAATTCCCAGAAATAATTCAAATTCTTTGTGGTATGCACTGTAGGGAAAGATATTCATACACTGGAAGCAATGAGGGTGAGGGAAGAAGGAAAGCCAGAGGTGAGAGAGCTACTCTAAGACGTCAGAATCAAGACAAGAGCACAAGGCTCCAAGGTACAATAGATAAGTCTATCAGTGATAAAGAAGAGAAGTTAAGACTGGGAGTAAGAAATCACAGTGGCCAGCGGAGGGGAAGGAAGGCTGGCCATTCTGTGCAGAATCAAGAAGAACCCTTCCGCCCAGGCTACAACTGTGGACTAAGAAGGGCAGACCTGACACAAGCATCCTCAGTGCCCATCTGCCCCTTGTCCCTTGGCAAGGCCTATGAATGACGGCAGAAGCAGACTAGAGCTGGAAGCAAAGCCTGTAAAAGGGTGCCAATCAGCACTCAAGGAAGACCCAGGTAGAAGGACAAGCTCGCTCTACACTTGGAAATACCATCTGCCCCACAGACCTCCACTTCTGATGGGCTGCTTCCTCCCAGAACTGCCAATTTAAGGAGTCCTGGGCCAATCAGGTCCTCATTCCTTCCCAGGCTGCCCCAATGACTCAACTCCACTGGACTCTCCACAACACTAACCCATCCCACCAGGCCCCTTCTACAAGGTCCTGTCTCCCCCTGCTTTTCAGCTCCCTTTTATCGGTTAAATTCCCCATTAGAATGTAAGCTCTTTGAGGGCAGGGACTATCTTCCTTTCCACTTGTGTCTGCACTACTAGTGCTCAGCACAGTGCAAGGCAGACAGTAAGAACAATAATAATAATAATAATAATAATAATAAATGCTTGTTGATTGGCTGGCTCACTACCGTCAGTAAACAGTTAGCTCCAGTAGCAAACCAGGGAGGAGACTGATGCTAACATGTGATGCCAAATTAGGAAACCACCCAAGCTTCTAGTCTAGGCCATGACACTACCACCAGCCACTTAGCAAAGACAGTCCCTCTCCGCCATCACTGATGAAAGGAGAGATGAGGGAACTGCCCTAAGAACAGCCCGTCAGATTCAGAGCTCTGGCATATTTTTCTAGGAATATTCTCCCCACGGGGGTCTGTTCTCTGGCTTACCAAGGCCTCAAGGACAAGCAGTTTAATGTAGAGTCAGAGAAGTTGGTGAAACCACTACATATTCACAAGGACAAGAAGTTCTGGCAGTAGCACAGGAGGGATCAGAGAGGAATAAAAGGTCCTTGGCTTCCTTCCAAAGCCTAAAAAGAGGTTTTGCCCCTATTTGGAAAAGACCCTGACTCCAACCAAATAAATATTTCCTATCTCTATTAATCAGTGTGATGATACACAGCAGCAGGCACCAGGAATAGGGAAAAATATGAGGGCCCAAGCAAGACCTCCTGGCACTAAAACAATGACTGATTTTTTTTTAAGGTAAATATGAAGTCAGAGAGATTAGGAATTCACCCAATTAGGACTTCCCCTCTCTCACCCTAAATCCAGGCTAGAGAACAAGGTTAGCTCCTGCTCATTCTTCCCAAACAGCTCTAGCACCCTCCAGTGGATGGCCGACCCAGAAGCCGATAAGATCAGAGAGAAGGAGCTCCTTGGCTCAGAACCAAAATAAACCAAGCAGGCCCAGGGCTACTGCTCAAGTGCCCATGCAGCTCAAAAGCTGGGGTAGGACTGGGGTGGTGAGAGAGGGGTGTGGTGTGGAGATGACACAAAAAGGCCTATAGAATAGGATGGCCTCAGAGAGGCTCTGGCTCCCCTTGTAAGCCAGAAAGGGGCCCCAGAAAGGCCTCTCCTCTCCCAGGGAAGAAATGTCTAAACTCAAGGTCACACACACTAACAGGGAAGTGTGACACAAGGCATCTGGGAAAGAGGTCCTTATGCATCAAGCTACTGAAAGGAAAGGAAATTGGACTCTTCTAGTCACTAACTCATCTCCTAAGTCAGCCGACCACCAGCTCGTATAGCTTGTGTAGGCTACGGGTGCCACACCTCCTCAATCAAGTTCCTCCAAATCTGCCCCGTCCTGGGTGCCATGGCTGCTGTGGGGACTGGAGAAATAAGGCTGCCTTTCTGACCTCTCAGCCAAGGCTTATCAACAGGGAGGAACCAAGGTGTGAAGATCCTTCACGTGCCCAGAAACCGAGCCGCTCTAGCCGTCAAGCATCAGCGTCCTAAGCCAGGATCTAAGCAGCACAGCCAGGCGCACCCTGCGACTCCATACATACCCCTTCCCCAACAGATGAAGGGCTGACCAAAATACATGAATCTGAAGTTGACAGACATTCCACAAGCACACAATGAACTAAGTCCTAGGAGGAAAAAGCTACGTGCTTCACCTTGTTTCCGTTTAGGACTGAACAGGTGAATTAGGGTCCTAGGTATTTCTAGAAGAATTCAGGCCTTCCTAAAATACAGTTCACCTCAGAGTCAAACTATTCTACAATTCCTGGGACTGCCTGGTCTGGTATTAATTTCCTTACCTCCCTGAAAACTCATGTTCAGTCTCTAAAGACAAGTACGGAGACGCTCAAGTTCAGCGTCCCCACCCCAAACTAGATTTGCCTCTGTCCCAATTCTAGGGTCCCAGACCTAATATTCAAATCCTAATATCTGGAGCTAAACACCACCCACCTTCTCAGCCCCGACTTCCCTCCTCTGCCCCAAACTTTCCCTTCCTCTCTTCCAATCAAATACCGAAATTGTTGGTGGGATAACGTTTTCGGAGCTTCTCAGTGAGTCGAGACACCTTGCTTCGAATTACTTCATTCTTGCTCATAAAACCATTGTCGTGTAGGGCCAGATCATATTCCACATTGCAGGGAGATCCCTCATCATCCTCCTGTGGGAACAGTACCTTTCAGCTCTATCCAGCAGCTGACTGGGCCCTGAGACATGTGGCTAAAATCCAAAGATGGAGCACACTGCACAAAGCCAGGAAATAGGTTCACCTAGCCCAACCATCCACCCTGTCCCTTCCCCATCAACACAGTCATACTCACCAGCACCACCAGGTGGGTCTCCTGCCTCCCAGGGTGCAGGGGGAAGAAGGAGAGAAAAGAAGAGGAGACAGATAGCAAGGGAAGAGGAGAGACTGCTACAAGGCAACGATCCTGAAGCTCTAGA
Source organism: Vombatus ursinus (assembly GCF_900497805.2). Classification (NCBI taxonomy): domain Eukaryota; kingdom Metazoa; phylum Chordata; class Mammalia; order Diprotodontia; family Vombatidae; genus Vombatus; species Vombatus ursinus. The sequence goes on from NW_020940527.1 coordinate 25,647,837, forward strand.
GCTTCAGGTTATCCCACACTTCTCCACTGTCTAAAACCTACTTTCAGTCTCTGGGAAGTCCTTACTTTACTTTCCTTACCATCAGAAGCCCTAAGACCCTCCCCATCCTCTTCAAGAGAATTCCCAATGGGTTGGTCTATTTTTGAAAACGAAAAAAATGAAGACATTAAGCCATCCAACTCTCACAAAATAACCACCAAGCTACTGACAAGAAATGTATTTGCCCAAAGATCTGGCAAGCTATCCGTGAAGGCTGCCCAGTGATATAAAACTGGACAAGAAGACTACATGCAAGACCTCACAGAAGCCAAGAACCAAGAACCCCAGAGCCAAGAAAATTTATAGAAGGAACAACCCTGGATTTGAGCCCCTCATTTTGGGAAAATAAAAAGAAACTAGACACCAGAAGCGCCCGGGCTATTAACCCCTTAGGGACTCTTGGATACAGGGCTCTATCAAAAGGATACCCACCTCAATAGCATCTTTAAATTCTTCATCTGGCTCAGCCTCCTCTGCCTCCTCCACACTGCCTGGTGTGAGGTCCTGTGAAGAAAGGCCTAGGACATCATCTATGAAGGCAGAGAAGCCTTCCCCTGGCCAGATCAGCATGGCCAAGGACGCCTGCTCCTGCCAGGGGAGATACGCTAAGGAAGCAAGTTTTGAGATAGAAGACTGAGAAAGGCACCTTCATGGGAGAAATAGGAACCAAACCACAATTCAGCCTGAAGAAATTCACAGAGGATGGAGCCAAGTGAGATGAAGAATTCCAAAAGAAGAAGCCACACAGAGCAGTTGGCATATCACTAAGGGAAGTTCACTAGGGGGCAGGTTCCAAGGATCTCAGTGCCACATACTCACCTCGGTGGGAGTAGGGGTTGAACTGCAGTCCAGCAATGCTCCTCTTCCCCCACCGTCTGATTCCAGGCATTCCTCAGTGCTCACTGGAAGCTTAGGGTTCATCCTCTGCTGCAGGGTAGCCCGGTATTCTGCCACTACTATCCAGGGGCAAGCGAGGCAAAGGTACAGAAACAGAATAAAAAGTCTCTTTAGAGATTTCTCCATCGGGACTAGAATGTTAGTGCCTTGAAGGCATGGCCTATTTTTGCCTTTCTTTGTGTCCCCAGGACTTAGCACAGTGAATTGCACACAGTGAGCACTCAATTAATGCTTCCTGATTGATCAGCAGCCTACATGACTCTTAATTCAGCAAACCACCCCCTATTTACAAAAAATGTTCTCACCCTTCTCCTCTCACCTCAAAATGTCTGGGGAAGAATACCCGATGGAGAAAGATAAATCCAGAGGCATCAATATACATTTAGATTTTATGATCTCTCATCAGCAAGGCTGCTCCTCCATAGGAAATCACAATCCTCTCCCATCCACAAAATTCCTACTCTCAGGCCTCATGTAGATGATGGAAGTGATCCCGGGTCCTTGGAAGTTATGCCAACTGAACTCAAACTCTGGCAAGTACTACAAAACTGAAAGGTTTCAAGTATGGTTCAAGAACTAGTCTAATTTCTCTCTCTTCTTTGTAGAGGAGGGGGACTATGGGTCCATTGCATATACCATCAGGCTACATGCAGGTGATATAAAAGCAAAAGAGATCAATAAATTTTTTTTAAAACAATCAGGAAACTCTGAGAGGAGAAAACATTATGTGCTATTAGTAACATTCTCTTGGATGGCTTTGCATAACTGTTTTCAGTTACTTCAGTACTTCGAAAGTGGTTTTCTCTGAATGTTTGCTGATGAAATGCCTTGTCAAAATAAAATGTATCGTAATTTTTTTTTTAAAAGAACCAGTCTAGATAAGTACAGAGTTGTCCAGCACATTTTTGCCACCACGTGATGATATTTTTTGGCTCAAACACCTCATGAAACACAAAAATACAAAACCCACATACATCTTTGCACCAGCATACCATGACTCAGAGGTCTCCAGATGTCTCTTTAGGGCACAAGGCAGCGGACAAACTAGGGGGATAGCTACATCAAAAGGTTTTCTAATCTAGGTGGAGTGACTGTTACAAGAAGTAAATCATTCTATTATTGTCAACCTCAGCACAGAGACGATGAGCCATGTGCCACGGGGAAAGAACCCCAACAGGCACAGGCCGTATCCCGGAGATGCAGCATCCATCCTGGAGCTATGAGTGGAGGGACTTCTTCAATAGGGTGCTGCCCCCTGGTGGAGCAGACAGGCCTTGAGACCAAACTAGCCAGTCACAGGACAGAGGCACAACTTCCAAGAGTTGCTGCTTTCTGTAGCATCCAAGAGGCACCCCCCTGCCACTGCAGTACGTAGCCCCCTGAAGCGCTCACCTCGGTAGAACTCCACATTTCCCAGAAAGAGAGTGCTGTTGAGAAGGGCAAGGACCCAGCACAGGGGTAACACATACAGCACGAAGACAGAGCCCAACAGAGCCCCATAGAATCTGCAGAAAGGAAGTCAAAGAGCAAGGTCAGGTAACAGCACCTGACCACCTGCAGAGCGCCTACATCACAATCATGCTGTGAGCAAGGCCGGACAGGGGCCACTTCAGCCCCATCTGATAAAGGAGGAAGCAGGGGTTGAGAAGCTCAGTGATCTGCCCAGGGTCACACAGACAGTATCAGAGTGAGCAACCAAAGGCAAGGCTTCTGACTGCAAGGCCAGCAAGCTCTCCACTGTATCCACTGGCCCCCAGTTCTAAGTTCACCCCAGCCAGGAGGTCAAAGCCAGAAGCTCAGCTCTCAGCACCTCTGCCCAAGGATACATCGTATGGCTATACACACAGTGTGTGCAGATATGAGAGCTCCCCTTCTCCCCTTATTGAAGAAATTAATTTGCCCTTCCCCATGAGGTAACCAACCACCTTTTCCCGGGGATGAAGCTGGAAACTCATTGATGCTGATTCTATTAGTCACAGAACAAAAGAATTGAAAGGGACCTTAGATCACCTAGCCCAAACATCTCATTTTTTAGGTGAAAAAACTGAGTGAGAAGAAATAATGCCCGTAAGGTTGCACAAAAGTTGTGGCCACAGCCAGAAGTAGAAGCCCAGTTTCGGAGCACCGATGGGGTTGGAAGAACTAGAGACGTCTGCAGGGAGGGAAAGAAAGACGGGACTCACTGCGAGGACACTGCTGGGTTCTCCCAGTACAGCACTCGATAGACCGATTCACACCTACAGCACAATTGATTCAAGAAGCTCTCCAACTGGATCAAGCTGTAAAGACACACAGAAGCAGCCATGAAGAGCACCCAAGGGTGCCAGGGAACCTGCGTCTCCATTTCATTAGTAAGCCCAATAGTAGAGGTCAATGGCCTTCTTCAAACACAGCTGAAGAATGAGGAAACCAGGAACAATGGAAAAGGAGGGCCGTGACAAGCTCTTGGACTCCCACTCTGAAACCCAAGAGCCGGTCCAACCACACTCTGGCTAGATATTACTCGTCCCAACCACCCTGTCAGTCATCTCCCATCTCACGTTTCACACTCACAAGCTCTTCACCTCTGCCACAGCCTCAGGCCGTGACAGCCGGACCTTCCGCAGATCATCCTGCCTCACGCTGTGGTACTTCCTCCGCATCAGCTCAGGCTCAGGGAGGCCGACCCGGCACACCTCCTGCAGGTAGCCCAGCAGGGCAGGCACAGAAATCAGCAGGGCACCCACTGAGTACCAGGCACCTAAAGGCAAGAGAGCAGCAGGTCAGACAAGTTAACTCTCAAGGGTACAGGGCATCCCAGGACTGGGCAGCTGCCCAGGATACCAGTCACGGTCAGGTGTTCTCCCTATGGTTTCAGCATCAGTTCCTGGCTCCGAGAAGCTCCTGAATGTCTATCAGAACTCTCAAGGCACTATTTTCATCTTCAGATGAAAGGGGACAAAGATTGGCCAGCTATGAACTATGATAATCCACTTGACTTGTAATTCAAAGCTTCCTTAACTAGATTATTCAAAAAAGCCAACACTTAGGGCCAGCTAGGTAGTGCAGTGGATAGAGCTCTGGCCTTGGAGTCAACAGGACCTGAGTTCAAATGTGACTCAGACACATAACACTCACTAGCTGTGTGACCCTGGGCAAGTCACTTAACCCCGACTGCCTCACCCAAAAAAAAAAAAACAACAACAACAACAACACTTCTCCTCTGCACTTAATTACATTACAAGTCAAAATATGATTATTTATGTGAATACGTCTCCTCATCTGGCTAAATTGTTAGCTCCTTGAGGGAGGGGAAATAAATTCTGATAAGGAGAAACAAGGAGAGTTATGGGAACGGATGTGGATGCATATGGAACTCATTAAATTAGATTTTTTTTAAAAACATATATAAAAGATGAAAGCAAGGAAGGTTAAATGCAAAAGCATGGCAGAGCTTTGTAGGAGCAGCGTCAGGAGCGCTAAAGCTCAGAACAAGCTGAGGCTGGCAAGGAAAGCCAAAGACAACCAAAAAAAAAGGAAAGCAAAGTAAGCCCAAGACAGGACAAGCCCACCATCCAGGGCATGTGCAGCAAAGATAACAACAATGGACAAAAGGAAGAGCTGCTCCATTCCTATTTTGCTTCTTTTTTCTCTGCCAAGAAAAATGTTCTTTTGACTGTAAAGGGCAAAACAAATATGGCTAATAGGGAGGTGACAGCCAAGATAAGTAGGAAAATAGTAAGCAAAACCCTAGAGGCCTTGATGAGACTGAGTGACTAAGCCCAACTGAACAATATCCTGGCGAGCTGAAAAGACAGCGGATGTGTTAACTGAGTCACTGTCAATGATCTTTAAAACATGAAGAATAAGAGAATGGCTGCAGGACTAGAAAAGGAAAAAATAGTTGTCCTGATATCCAAAAACAGGGAAGGAAACAAATGGAGCCTCCAAACTAAAGGCTGGTAAACCTGTTAACATTCCTTAATCTATTATTTAAGGTATGGTTATGGAGCATATAGCAAAGGAAGCAGTCATAACAAAAAGCCAGCATCAAGACAGAGGTGATTGTTTTTACATGTAAGTAGGGAAAAATAAAATACTAAATTAAAAAAAAAAAAGACAGAGATGATCAAAGAATACAAACAGGCAGTTTTCAAATGAAGAAACTGAAGCTACCAAAAACCACAAGGGAAAAAATGCTCCAACAACTGCAGTTCCACTTCATACCCATCAGACTGACAATAACAAAAGACAAAAATGGCAAGTGCTGGGAAGAGATGTGGGAGGACAGGCACTAATGCACTAATAGGTGGTCCAACCATTCTAGAAAGCCATTTGGAACCATGCCAAGAAATCGCTAACCTGTGCACACTCTCTGATCCAGTGATATGGTTACCAAAGGTATGCCCCAAAGAGATCAAAGACAAAGGGAAAGGACACATTACAGCCAACAATATTTATAGCAGCACTTTTGGTTGTGGCCAAGAACTGGAAACAAAGTAGGCGTCCACCAATCAGGGAACAGCTGGACAAACTGTGGTTTATGAATGAAATGAATTATTACTACTGCACTCCAAGAAATGGCAAATGTGACCAATCCAGAAGGATCTGGGAAGACCTGCATAAACTGATACGGAGTATCTTGAACAGAACCAGAAAAACAACTCAAATGATGGTGAAAATAATCAACAGAAAACAACTTTGAAAGACAGAACTCGAGTCAACAGTTACAAATCACAAATTCAACAGACTGATGAGGAAGCAAGCCGTACACATCTTGTTGGACAGCTGATGGATTAGGGTACAGAAGGAGACATTTTCTGACATGGTCAATATATTGACTTTTGTTCTGAATGATCATATTTATGAATTACAAGAAAGGGCTTTTATATGAGAGTGAGTGTATAGTGATAAAGATGCAAAAGAAAGAGGAAAAAAAAAGGAGAGAGAAAGAAAAAGAAAGAAAGAAAGATAAAAAGAAAAGAACACCAGTTAGGGGCAAAGTGGATAAAAACATTGATACTGGGGTCAGGAAGACCTGGGTTCAAATCTAATCTCAGAAAGTTGCTAGCTGTATGACCCTGGCGTAAGTCACTTAACCTCCCTCTGCCTCAGTTTCCTCATCTCTAAAATGAAGATAGCACTTACCTCCCAGGGTTGTTGTAAAGATCAAATGAGATAATATTTGGAAAGCACTTTGTAAACCTTAAATTACTCCATTAAGTGCTAGCTAATGTCAATAAAACATTTTTTTTTAATAAACTCTAAAGGGGACACAGAGGGCAATTTTGTCGCTTCTGTGAAATTCAACATACACTTTAAGTTCAGTTTCATATAAAGTCTTTGTTATTCTTTGTACGCTGAAATGTCTTATATTTGTTGATCAAGTTAATAATAAAAAAATTTTAATGACAAAATCATAACAAATTAATCTTGTTTTCTTTACTGACAGTTACTAGACAAGAAAGTGAGGGAACTGCTACAGTGATAGTTTACCTGGATTATAGCAAAGCATTGGACAAGGTTGCTCATGCTATTTTTGTGGACAAGATGGAGAGATGACAGTAAAGTGGGTCAGAAAATGATGCAGGACTAGATTCAAAGACGTCACTTTGGACGGTCTCTAGTAGAGCACCTCAGGAGTCTGTGCTTGGCCCTTGTGTCATGGCTAGTAACAATCTGTATAAAATCACAAGCATGGTATGACTACCAACTCTGCAAAGCTAGGAGGAATAGCTAACACAATAGAGGACAGAGTCAGGATCTCAAATAGAACAGTGGACTAAATTAAATAAAAAGAAATGTAACAGGTATAAATGTAAATTCTTACATATGGGTTCAAAATTTCAACTCCACAAAGACTTGGGGGAAGTAAAGTGACATGGCTGGATAACAGTTCATCTGAAAATATCTGGCAGTTTTAGTGGACTGCAAAATCAATATGAGTCAACAGAGACACCTAACAGATTAAAAAAATGCTAATGTAATACCAGAGTGCATTAGGAGGGCACAGTGTCCCAGACTAGGTGGGTGATAGTCCTACCACACTCTGCCCCACTCAGACAACATTTGGGGTATTCTGCTCAATTCTGATTAACCTATTTAAGGAAGGACAACAAGAAGGTGGCAAACAGTTGAAGGAGGGTGACTTATAATGATGAAGAGAATATGAGAATCATTTGAAAAAACTGGGAATGTTTAGCTTTGAGAAGGGACAGCGAAACGTAGCTGTCTTCGAGTCCTTGAATTGGCACAGAGAAAAGGGATCAGGCAGATATTGGCTGCTTGGCACAGCACCAAATGGAAGTTTCAAAGAGGCAAATTTTGACTAGACCTCAAAAAAAACCTTCCTAACAATCAGAGCATCAGGAGATAGTGGACTGAAGAACTCAACAGAAGTCTTCAAGTCAAGGATGGATGACCATTTGTTGATGATGTTAGAGAGAGGATTCTTGTTCAAGTATGGGTTGAACTCGGTGATGTTGGGGTCCCTTACCACCCTGAGAACATGTGATCATATGACCATGTCACTTGTCACTTTTGTATACTCAGTACATCATTTACACTAACATAGGGGTGGGTGTTTGGTATTTGTTGAACTCATCAACAGACAAGTTCTAATCAGCCAAGCAGATCTCTCAACAAGGATCGGTACAAAGGAAGAGAGATTTCCCAAGTTCTAAATTTATTCTTTTCGGTACATTTTATCTGAATTCCTGTATGTCCCTTTTGACTCAGACCAATCTGTGGCTTGGTCCTCCCTTTTCCGCAGTTACCTGGATGAAGCCAGAAGCACTGCCAGCATGTGTAAAAAGGTTCACATATAATAATACCAGCCAGAAAACTCTCTCATAAGGCCGCCATCCAGAACACAGCTACAACCTAGCTTCCACTATCCTTTTCTGATGTACACTTGTTCATCTGATCATCTATTTGCTCCAAAAACTTCAAGCCTCAACTTCCTCTGAGTACATGTGATCAGCATCTTGCCTAATTCAAGCTTCCACAACTGATAGGCTGATCAATTCTCCATTCACCAACGATCATTCCCTGACCTTGTTCATGTTCTTGCTAATGCACAGATCAATGGCACTTTGACAATAGCGAACAGTCAGCATTTAGAGAGCGCTTTAAGGTCTGCGAAGTACTTACAAACATGATCTCATTTGAGCCTCACAGCAACCCTAGGGAAGTGAGTGCTATTATTACACCCATTTTACAGATGAGGAAACAGAAGTAAATAGAGGTTAAGTGACTTGCCCAGAGTCACACAGCTAGCATGTGTCTGAAGCAGAATTTGAACTCAGGTCTTCCTGTCTCCAGATCCTACTCTGTCTCTACAAAGCAAAAATCCTTTATCTGCTATTCTGAATGCTATCAGCCTCAATGAATCAGCTTTTTGGAAGCGAAGATGGAAGAAGGCCCTGGGTCCATCCAGAAGAGCTGTTTGGTGTAAAAGAGAGCAAGGACAGGACACTATAACTGGCATGGCACCAGGGGCTGGCTGTCCTTGTTCCTCGGCATACTCTAAGCACGTTAAATACTTCCATGTGGCAATGTTATCAAAGTGAAAGGAGAAGTTACCTCTTATTCACCCCCAACGTGCAGGTTTTCTACCTCTCATTAATACGTGGGCCCTACCTCAGCCCTCAAACCAGTACTTACCCTCGTTCAGAGTGAGGAAGAGGAAATTGAGGCCCAGGCAGGTCAGCAAGGAACACACTGGTGTCTGCCACCTAGAACACAGAAAACCTCGATCAGTAAAGATGGTGTTCCATTCCCTCCTACAGAATATCAGAAAGGGAGGCAAACCCTGCATGGTACCACAGAGCCAGCAAGCAGCAAAGACAGGACACATGAGACTGAAGAGAAATGGCAAATAATGAACAGACTTTTCCTTGAGTCAAGTGACGGGCAAGGACAGGAGGGAGGCCTAGTAAGTATGTCAGGGGTAGGAGGGGAGACCTGTGGGGAACAAGTCACATCTAATCCTTGTGATGAGAAGAACAACCATCTCAGAGGACCGGAGCAGGGGTGCTTCAACTGGGGATCTGTGGGTAGATTTCAGAGGGTCCATGAACTTGGATGGAAAAAAAATTACACCTTTCTTTTCAGTAACCTCCATCTGAAATTTGACATCTCTTTCACTATTTAAAAGCATTCTTCTAAGAAAGGGGTCCACAGGCTCTCTAGCCTGCCAAAGGGGTCTATGACACAAAAAAGGGTTAGGACCCCCTAAACTAAATCAGCGGATAAGGGTATGTTCTATTCAAGAGTGGACTGGACCGGATGACCTCTGAGGTTCGTTGTAATTCAGAGTTTGATGATTCTATAAAGGCAGGTTTTATCATTTTCCTGAAGTAAGGGACCCTGAGTGAGTACATCAGGAGTACCTGGGGAAGACAGCGCAGTTACATGCATTCCCTTTAAAAGGAAGTTCAGTTCCTGTAAAGAAAGTCTCAGAAGAGTAGGATATCTGTCATGTGATCTCTTGATTGTGAGCATAGGGTACTCAGTGCCCAGCAGAGATTAAAAGTGGATGAAAATCATTTATCCCCATTGCCTACCCAAAAAAAAAAAAAAGTAGATAGAAGCAAAGAGATGGAAGCCAAAAGCAATATAAATAAAAAAAGACATTCAAGATTGATTAGTCTTACAATGTGTACTATTTATTCTATCTAATTGGATCTAATTTTCCAAATAAAGTTAATTTCTCTGCTTTAATGTAAATATACTTTTCTTTGGGGAAAAAAAAAAACACTTGAGACTCTCTGAAATAGTATTTCTCTGAAAGCTTATCTAGCGTCCAACTACAGCTTATGTTATCTTAATCAAGACCCACTCATTATGTGGTAGCAATTAATGAGGGTATAGTAGGTAGGACACAAGAAAGCTCTTTAGAACTAACCCTGAAACCCCAACCTCTTCACCGTGTGAAAAACACCACATCCCCACTGAAGTTGCTCTATCATTAAAGCTTCTTCCATGCTAACTTCCCCCTTCAAGATGACTTTTGTGGCTTCAGGGCTACTACCCACAGGAAGGGCTGCTCACAGAAGAGGTACCTTTTAGGAAACCATGGCTGATTACACAGATCTGATGTCATCACTACAGACCAAGATTAAAACCCTTTCAACACCAACTGCTCTTTACTAGGAAAGGAAGAGATAGCCAAAGAACAGGTTTATCTCATACCCTCAGGCTCCTAAAGGTATAGAAATAACAGACTCCAAAGATTTGGATGGAGGGGTTTTAACCCAAGATCCTCCTTTAAACAATCTCTCCACATCCTCAGTTTTATTTCTCTAGGAGGAAAAAAAAAAGAATACACTAAAACACATCAATGTGCTATACTGCATATTGTCTCCCCTGCTAGACTGTGATCTCCTTGAGATCAGGGACTGTCTTCTACATCTCTTTGAATCCTCAGTGCTAAGCACTGTGCCTGGCACATAGTGTAAGTGCTAAATAAATGCTTGTTGCCTGAGTGCCTCAGACTAAAACAGCCTCCCTGGCTTGGCTGCCCAGAACAAGGAGTCAAATCTAAGCTGCTGTGACATTCAGCCCAGGTTTCTGAACAGCTATTACAGCAAAGTGGGAAAGCCGAATGTCCAGGATACCAGATATCCCTACTCCATGAAGACCATACCTGAGCAAATAAAGGATCCCATCGCCTGCATCCTTGAGGGGCTCCAAGTAGAGAACGAGCCTCTTGTAAAACAGGACCAAGTTGAAGAGGTCAAGCACTGGAGGCTTAGGTGGGGCAGGTGGAGGATCAGGTTGGGCCTCAGACATAGCACTGGGTGTCCCCTCTGGCCCACACCCCTCCTGTTCTAGTGACTGCATCCTACATTAAGTTAAAGAGGAAATATTAAACATAACACATTAATGAGGAAAGGAGTAGGTAAGGGGAAAAGATAGGGAAAAAAATCTCCTGGTTCCTCTAGATATTCTATTATTTACCTACAGATACTGATATTCTTACATTCCTACTCCCCAAAAGGATAACCTGATAACTTCGTGGAACCTCTCTATCATTACTTCAAACAATATTCTTTTATAAGGTTCAAATCGACTTTACCAACTCCCTCAAATCCTTTCTCTAGAAAGGACAGTAACCCATCTAGTACAGCTTTTGTTCCCAACTCCAAAATCCTGAATACCTCCCACGATCCACACACATCTTCCTTGAATATCTAAGAGCTAAAATGGAAAAGGTTTAAAAATAGAATTAAAAAAAAACACTTAACTTTAAAACTCCCACCAGTCACTACCAGTTCTGGGCAGGGGAAAAACATAGAGCAGCTCCCTCTTCCTCCAGCAGATCACTGTGGAAAAAGAATTGGACAAGAAGCTTATGAACCCTTGGTCCAGACAATCTTAAGAGTAAGAGCTGGAAGGTGTCAGCTCAGAAATCACCTAGTTCAGGGGTCCTTGAACTTGTTTAATATTTTGATAACTATTTCAATAGAATTGGCTTCTTTTGTAATATTATGTATTTTATTTCATGCATTTAAAAACATTCTTCCGAGGCTTCACCAGATTTCCAGAGGGGTCCATGACACCTAAAAAGATTAAGAACTGATCTGGTCCAACCCCCTCATTTTAGAGATAAAGAAACTAACATGGAGGTTAAGCTACTTTCCCAACAAATCTGAGGGCCAGCATTCAAACCCCCAGGTCCTGTGACGCCCAATTTAGAGTCTTTCCAAAACATCATTTGGGGAGAAATCCCTTCTGCCCTCTGGGCTTCAGGATCTCCATCCGTTTTTACTGAAAGGCAGACAGACCAGAGCACTGCTAAGGTCACTCCAGCCCTGAGCCCTAACGACGGCGGGGGCCCTCCCCCACTGGCCCCGTGCAGCCCCCCCGCCGAGCCAAGCACAGGGAGACAAGCGGGGATGGGGGGGGAGGGAGGGGTCCCCAGGAGGGCAAGCACAGAGTCAGGGCCCGCCGCAGGAGCCCCACGTACTCGACCTGCGGGCGGCCGGCCAGGACGGCCTGTCTGCGCCTCTCGGGATCGGAACCGGGACCCGGACTACACCCGGGTCCGGTGGGGGAGGCCCGGTCAGGTGCGCAGCCCCCCGCCCCCGGGACTCAGTATCTTCCCCTCCAGAGCAGCTCCTGTCACAGCTTCCGGAAACCTCGCCGACATTGACGTTTTACGCAGCGTGTCCCGTGACGTCAACGCGTTGGCTCCGCCTCCTCCCAGTCTCCCAATCGTAGTCCGGACTCCCCCAGGACAGGGAGGAGGCGTGTCCACAGAGGAACCCGCTCCACCCCCGCCTCCGCCCAAGACTTCTTTGCATACTCCCTTCATAGGGTCGCCTGCGGTAGCAATGCGCCTGCGCATGTCCTTCTTGGAGCCCCTGTGTTTCTAAGCAACTTTCCTCTGGTTTAGAGTGACGTCACCAGGAAATCGACCTGCCTCCTTCTTTCTGGGCTCCTTGAGATTGGATGGACCTTTGCCCTCCAGCTCCCATCAAATTAACTCTCCTGGAGAAACAATGACGGAGGGGCAAAGTCAGTACTGAAAGGCGTATCAGAGATCATCTAGTCCAAGATCATTGCTTTTTACTTGTTTACTGAAGTCTTTTCACACTACATTCACTTTTTTTTTTTTTTGGCTAGGCAATGGGGTTAAGTGACTTGCCCAGGGTCACACAGCTAGTAAGTGTTATGTGTCTAAGGCCAGATTTGAACTCAGGTCCTCCTGAATCCAGGGCGGGTGCTCTATCCACTTCCACACTTAGCTACCCCCAACATCACATTCACTTTAAAATGGATCGCTTCACACCTCCCCCTTCCCGTAGCAAAGATTAAAAGTTTGAGGATAGGGTTTCGGAAGGGGCGGGGGCGGAGAGGGAGGAGCGGTTTCTCTAACCAGCCCGGAACATCTACAATAATCTTCACCTCTGCAATGGAGGGAAAAGGGCTAGAACCGACTTTTCTGACATAGAGATTACCAGGAAGAGGAAACTCCCTAAAACGATTCTGGTCACGCCTTCTTTTTGCGATTTATAGCCTTTAAGAGTTGCAAAGAGATTTTCATGTGTTATCCCAATTGATCCTCACTACAACCTTGTAAGGCAGGTGCCTTATAATAATAATAAACACAAATAACTAACATTTATGTAGCACTTACTATGTACTAGGCACTGGGCTAAATGTTTTACAAGTATTATCTCATTTGATCCGTATGCCAACTCTGGGAAGGAAGTGCTATTATTATCCCCGTTTTACAGAGAAGCAAACTGAAGAAGACAGAGGTTAAGTGACTAGCCTAGGGTCATGCAGCTAAAAAAAAACCGTGTCTAAAGCAGGATTCATACTCACGTCTGACTAACTCAGGGCAAAGCCCACTTTTTTTTTTTTTTTTTTTAGATCCAGAGTTTAGTAGCTGAGCTTATCTAGTCTCCTGACTCCCTGAGCCAGTGTTTTTTCTATTACCACACAGCTACTTGGTGGATTTTAAAGGATTCTTTCCTATCTAGGGCCCCAAAAAATTGTTGCCTACTAACCAGGCAACACACTTGAAATTCCACCATTTTCCATATTTTTTAATTTTTTTTCAGTATTTATTTATTTTTAAGCTTTTGAGTTTACATTTTTCTCCCCTTTCCTCCAGGTGTGCAATCTGATATATGCTATACATATACATTCCTACTAAACATATTTTCACATTAGTGATGTTGTAAGTAAGAATTAGAACCAGTAGGATGAACCACCAGAAAGAGGAAACAAAGCACAACAAAAGAGAAAAAATAGCAAATAGTATGCTTTGATCTGTATTCAAACTCCATAGTTCTTTGGATGTGGATAGCATTTTCCATCACGAGGCTTTTGGAGATGTCTTAGATCCTTGTATTGAGGAGAAGGGTTAAGTCTATCAATATTAGTCATCGAACAACGTGGCTGTTACTGTGTACAACATTCTCCCGGTTCTGCTCGCTTCACTCAGCATCAGATCATATAAGTCTTTCCAGGTTTTTCTGAAGTCTGCCTGTTCATCATTTCTTATAGCACAATAGTATTCCATCATATTCATATATTGCATTCACAGCTATGATTACTATCTGTGTCTTTTTCTCCATCCTTCCCCCCACCCTCCGTTTATGCTTTTCTTTCTCCTTTCTCCTTTTCCCTCCTCCCTAATGTTTTGCTTTTGACCGCTGCCTCCCTCAGTCTCACCTCCTTTTTATTAACCCCCTCCCTTTTCTTCCCCTTTACCTTTACTACTCCTTCCCTCCCTACTATCCCCCCTTCCCTTTTCTTTCCCCTTTTCCCTCCTACTGCCTATAGGGCATTTCTATACCTAACTGGTTATGTTATTCCCTTCTTGAGCCAAATCTGATGAGAGTAAGGTTCAAACAATGCTAATCTCCCTCCCTTCTTTCCCTCTGCTGTAATAGGTTTTTGTGTCTTTTCCTATAATGTAATCTACCCTTGTCTGCCTCCTCCTTTCCTTTTCTCTTGGTACATTTTCTTAGTTAGATCAGATTAATCCACTGACTTGGATCCATTTAACCCACTTGATTAGACTTTTTTCATCATTACATCAAAGTCAATTTATACCCACCCCCTTTATGTATAACCCTTTAACATGGTGTACTAACAATACAGTTCTCAAGAGTTACAAGTATCATCTTCCCTTATAGGGATGTAAACAGTTTGCCCTTATTAATAACATGTTGTTTCTCTCTGTCCCGTTTACCTTTTCATGTCTCTCTTGAGTCTTGTATTTGAAGATCAAATTTTCTGTTGAGCTCTCGTCTTTTTATCAGGAAGGTATGGAAGTCCCCATTTTCCTTGAATATCCATCTCCTCCCCTGAAAGATCATGCTCATTTTCGCTGGGTAGTTGATCCTAGGCATGTTTTTTAATCTTTAGGAATATTTATCTTCAAGATAAATTGCAAATGCAAATGACTCTGGAAAGGGTAATCGAAAATGCACAGATTGTCAAGGCTGGCAAGGACTTTAGAAATCACCTGTTCTGTTCTGGACATGTTGAATTTAGTATGTCTACTGCACATCTAGTTCAAGACGTCTGAAAGGCAGTTGGAGATCAGCAACTGGAGGTTAGCAGAGAGGTTAGGGCAGAATGGGTAGATTTGAGAAACATCAGCCTAGAGATGGTCATTAAATCCCAGGGAGCTGATGAGGTCACCAAGTGAAAAAGTAAAGAGGAGAAGAGAAGAGACTCCAGGCCAGAACCCCAGGACACATATGGCATGATCTGGAAGAAGATCCAGAAGGAGTGGTCAGATCGATAGGAAGAAAAGCAGGAGAAAGTGGGCAGCTAGGTGGCCGAATGGGTGGAGCACAGGCCCTGAAGGCAGGAAGACTTGAGTTCAAATCACCTTAGACACTTACTAGCTGTGTGACCCTGGGCAAGTCACTTAAATTCGATTGCCTAAAAAAAAGAAAGAAAACCAAGAGAGTATCAAGGAAAAGAGGGTGATCAACAATGTCAAAGGCTACAGAGATGTCAAAAAGAATGAGAAAAAGCCATTGCATTTAGTGATTCATTATTAACTTAATTCATTATCATTATTAACGATCATTAGTAACTTTGAAGATAACCCTCCCACCCCCTTCCTTATTGCTGCACAGGGCAACGCCATCTTCCCTCGGGCTCACAACACAGGAGTCATCCTGGATTCCTCACTGTCTCTCATCTCCACATATCCCAGCTGTTCCCAAGGCCTCTCAGTTTCACCTTTGCAACATCTCTTGAATATGCCCCCTTCTCTCCTCTGACTTTGCCACCACTCTAGTGCAGGCCCTCATTACCTCACATCTGGACTATACTGTAATAGGCTGCTGAGGGTCCACCTGCCTCAAGTCTCTCCCCACTACAATCCATCCTCCATTCGGCCACTAAAGTGATTTTCCGGAAGCTCAGGTCTGATCATGTCACCCCCTACTCAATAAACTCCAGTGACTCCCTATTGCTTCCGGAATCAAATACCAGATGCTGTGTTTGACATTCACTTATGAATGCCTTTGGGGAGAAGATCCTAAATATGAACTAAATTCTGTTTTTTTGTTTGTTTGTTTTGTTTTGCAGGGAATCGGATGTGAACTTTATTTTTTTCTTTTTCTTTTTTTTAATTAATTTATTTTGATTTATCAACAATCACTTCCATATGCTTTTGAGTTTAAAATTTTTCTCCTCATCCCTCCCCACCACCTTCCCCAAGACGGCGCACAATCTGATATAGGCTGTACATATACATTCCTATTAAACATATCTAAATTCTGTTTTAAGAGATTTTCCCCAGGACTCCAAGTTGGGGGTATAACGAGCCAGAGAATATAAAAAGAAGTTTGAGCAAAACAACCCTCAAATATGTTCCCTTCTCTTCTCAGACCCCAACATCCGCTCTGGTGCCAGCCCTCATCAGCTGACAGCTGGGGTGGAATAGCTTTCTAGTTGTTCTCTCTGAAGTTTTTCCCCACTCCAGTCCCTCCTTCACTCAGTAATCAGTGATTTTTCTAAAGCGCAGGTCTAGCTAAGTCCCTCCCCTCCTCAATAAAGTCCAGTGGCTCCCTACTTCTGTTTAGCTTTTAAAGCTCTTTACAGCCTTCCTACCTTTCCAGAGCTAGTGCCTTTCTTCTGAGATTATCTCTAAGTTATCATTGCTTGAGAACAGGGTCTGTTTTGGCTTTTCTTTGGATCCTTGGTATCTAGGACGGTGCCTGGTACATAGTAAGTGCTTAATAAATGCTTGTTGACTGATTATCTGATCCCTCTCTTTAGAGATGGGGCTCCCCCAGGACTGAACACAGCATTTTAATAAACACTTGTTGACTGATTGAACTCTTTAAGACCTGAAGTTCCTCAAGATTAAAAAGGAGGGTAAAGGTAGTATCCTCCTTTTCCTTTTTAGTGAAACAATTGGGGTTAAGTGACTTGTCTAGGGGTTCACACAGCTAGTAAGTGTTAAGTGTCTGAGATCAGATTTGAATGCAGGCCCTTCTGACTCCAGGACCACTCTATCTACCCTACCACCCAACTGCTCCTCCTTTTCCTTTTTTGAAAGAAAAAAAGCAGGGGCAGCTAGGTGGCGCAATGGATCAAACTCTGGCCTTGGAGTCAGGAGGACCTGAATTCAAATGTGACCTCAGACACTTGATACTAACTAGCTGTGTGACCTTGGGAGAGTCACTTAACCCCAATCGCCTAAGCAAAAAAAAAAGAAAGAAAGAAAAGAGAAAAGGACTCCACACCAGTCATTATGAATAGGTCAGCTTATCTTCAATACTATGGAAAGAGCAGTGGACCATGAGTCAGAAAGCCCAGGTCTGTCTCTGGGTGATTTTTAATAAGTTACTTGGCTTCATCAGCATCAGTTTCGAGTCAGTTCAATAGATATGGGTTAAATAGCTACCATGTACACCCACAATGCTAAGTGGTATGGATACAAAGATAGACCTTCTATATGCCCTATCTTAACATTTACAATCCAATGGGCTTCCACAGCTATAGAATGAGAAGGCTGGACTGAGTGACCCCTAAGGTCCAACCCAGCTCTCACAGTGTCTCATTCGGTCTCTATGACTTGGAACACATGTTTCTTAAGAAAAAGACTCTTCTTACCCCATCTCATATTTCCTTTGTATTTGGTGTCTTTGCTCTACATCATACACTATTATTGGTACCAAGACTGTTTCCAAGATGGTAAGTGAGTGAATGAGATAGAACAGAGGAGAAACAAAATTTAAAACCAAGTATGTATTTAACTGGAAAATCATCAGAGAATATTATATTTTATGTAGATATCACTAGGTAAACACATTTGTGGTTGTACTAAGTATTACATGGACCTGAGTGTGACCCTCAGGAAAATTCTATTGGAAAACCCAGGGAAAGAGAGCAGGAAATACTTTAAGGATGCCTTCATCTCCTATTCCTCCTTCAAGGTCCAATCTATGGTTACTTTATCTGTGCAGCTTTCTCTGATTCCTCCCTCCTCCCAGATGGAAGTGTTCTTTCTTCTTAAGATAATTATAGCTAGCCTAATATAGAATTTAAATGTTTGCAAAACACTTTACATATATTATCTCATTTGATCCTCTCAACATCCCCTTAAAAGTAGATTCTATTATTATCCCTATTTTTTACAGGTGAAGAAACTGAGGCTGAGAGATGTTAAATGACTTGCCCAGCTTAAAAGTGTCTAAGGACAGGGCAGGTGGGGGGGGGGGGGGGGGGGGGATAGAGCGCCGGGCCTGAAGTCAGGAGGGCCTGAGTTCAAATCCAGCCTCAGACCAAACACTTGACACTTACTAGCTGTGTGACCCTGGGCAAGTCACTTAACCCCAATTGCCTAAAAAAAATAAAAAGTGTCTGAGGATGAGTTGAATCCAGGCCTTCCTGATTCCTAGTCCAGTACCCGCTCTCTTAAGCCAACTCAATGCCAGCCCACTCACTGTCTTTGTTTTGTGCTCTCTTGTTACACTTATCATCATCTATTTTGTTTTATGGTATGTTCCTGGGTGTCAGCTCCCCTGCGGGGCTGTGAGCTCTGTGCAGACTGTCCTATCTATCTTTGTTTTGCTCCCAATGTGAGCAGCAGCCCAGCGAGTGCCTCAAACATAAATGTCTCATAAATACCTGTCATATTGAACATTTGCTGAATTTCATCTCTCCAGCAGATGGCAACCTCATCTAGCTCTCTTATACTCGCTCTGAAATGTCAAGCCTTTCAGAGAACTAAGACATAAGGTAGGTTTTTGTGTGTGTGTGTGTGTTTTTTTAAGTGTGATATATTGTTGTTGTTGTTCAGTCATGTCCAACGCTTTGTGACCAGATTTGGGGTTTTCTTGGCAGAGATACTGGAGTGGTTTTGCCATTTCCTTCTCCAGCTCATTTTACAGATTAGGAAACCAGGGTAAACAGGGTTAAGTGACTTGCCCAGGGTCACACAACTGAGGCTGGATTTGGACTCAGTTCTTCCTGACTATCCACTGTACCACCTAGCTGTCTGTGGATATGTAGATGGAACTACAGATCTTCTGGGCAATGAACACATCATTTGGCGCCCAATAAGAAGCAAGTCAGTGTAGTGGATATAATATTGTGCTCCACTTTGAATCAGATGACCTAAGCGTATAATCATGGGGAAGTCACTTCATTTCTCAAAGCCTCAATTTCCTCTTCTGTAAAATGGAGGTCATAATACTTACATTCCCTACCTTACAGGGTTGCTGAAAGAAAAGAGCTTTGGGGACAGCTAGGTGGCGCAGTGGATAGACCACCGGCCCTGGAGTCAGGAAGACCTGAGCTCAAATGTGACCTCAGACACATGACACTCGCTAGCTTGTAACTCTGGGCAAGTCACTTAACCCCAATTGCCTCACAAAAAGAAAAGAGCTTTATAAACCATTAAGTCCAAAAACATGAGGCTTTATTGTTGCCACATAGAAATACCTGTCCAGAATGTACTTTAGATCTTCTTAGTCTTTGAGTATTACTTGATAACAGTCAGTGTGATGCATCTGAAGAATCACAGCATTCTATGAGTCAAATGACCAGAGTTTGAATCCTGGCTCTGATAGTCACCTGTGTGACCTCGATAGATATAATTATCCTCTCTGGGGCTCAGTTTCCTCATCTATAAAAAGGGAGGGGCATGAATTTAGGGTTACATTTTAAGTCAGAGGACCTGATTTCACATCTTAACTGCTGTTCACTAACTGTGTGACTGTAGGCAAGTTGCTCAACCACTCTGAGCCTCGGTTTCCTCATCTGTAAAATATGGTTTGGACTGAATAACCTCTAAGGTTTCTTCTCGCTCTAAATCTATGATCCTAATAAATCACATTTACATAGCACTTTACCTCCTATGACTTCTGCAGACATGTAAAGGTGTTCCATGCATGTTTTTGCCTTGGGGAAATAACTATATGTGCAAAATGTGCCAGTTTAATGGATAGGCATCACAGATGTAGAGTCAGGAAATTAATATCCCCAGTTACATTTTTATGCCTCAGGTCTTGCTGCAGGGAAGCAACTATCCATCACTGACACAGGAGTTACACGGTTCAGAAAACTAGGCAGTGGAAATCCATGGAGTGAGAAGCATTTTCACCTCATCACCTAAGACCCAGGTTTGTCTCCCAGAGGGAGATTAACAGCCAGTTTTGGGGGGAGAGGGGGCGAATACTGTCCATGAGCATAGGTACTGAGGATCCCTGGCTGTACTGGAGGGTCTAAGAAGGCAGGCTTCCTTTTCCACCCAAAGTTCACAGCCAGATGCTGGCCAATTCAAGTCCTCAGAAGCAACTGTCTCTCTCCTAGGATGAAACCCTACAGTGAAGATTTTTAGCCTTTTTTGTGTCAAAGGCCCCTTTGGCATCTGCTGGAGTCTATGGACACCTTCTCAGAATTTTTTTTAATTCATAATTGAAGAAAATGCTAAATTTCAGGTAAAGATTACTGAACATAAAGATAATAATTTTTTTTTCTTATTCAAGTTCACCAACCACCAGAAATCTAACTAAGAACCCCTTCTGAGGAGCCAGGTTAAGAACTCCTGTCCTAGAATAACTCCTGCTGAATAAAACAGGCTGACAACTCTTGTAGCTTGATGTATGTCTCCTGGAGTGGTGGGGTAGCAAGGACTTGAGGGGTCTTAATTGTCAGGCTTTCCTTTCACTCACCAATGCAGAGAAGAAAAGGAAAGCTAGAAGAAGAAAGAAAAATGCCTCTTTCTCTTGCCCTCTCTCTTCTCTCTCCCTGAGGATGATGGGATGATGAGATTCCCTCCCAGGAATGCTTATTCAGAAAGCAGAAAAACAAAAGAAATGCAGAAGCCTGCCCTGGCCTGGATCTCCGTACTAAAACCTCAAACATGTATATACACGCAAATGTGCATATATGAGTCATACGGACTGTATTTAAACTTCCCCAGAGAAAGAACTCTCTCATATTTGTATGAAGATAACAATGGAGGTATGACATTCTTCATAACAAAAGCGACACAAGAATTACTGGGTGACCAATAATAACGATTAACTAGCATTGACAGAGACTTTTTACAAAGTTTTACAAAGGCTTACAAAGCGCTTTGCAAATATGTCATTTGATCCTCACAACAACCTCGGGAGGTGGGTGCTATTATTATTCCCATTTTACCTATGAGGAAACTGAGGCCAGTAGAGATTAGGTTACTTGCCTGGAGTCACATGACCAGTAAGCGTCTGGAGGCTGGATTTCACCTGTCTTCCTATCTCCAGATCCATTGTTCTATCCACCGTACCGCCTATCTGCCTCTAGGATTGTTACGAGATATATTTTGGTGAGGAAGAGGATGGCGATGACAACAATAACAAACAATTGACCCTCTGTGACATCCTACTAGGAGAACTGAACCCCATTAACTCTGTCTCTCAATAAATGAAACCAGAAGATAAAGAGAAGTCACACCTAAACAGAAGGATGGCGTCCAAGTACGCCTTGAAGAGGCAAATATAGCAAGTCAGAACATACTCTTGTGATGTCATGGTCGTCTTGGAGAACAAAGTACCAACAACAGCAAAGTTGTCGGTAGAATCAATTTTATCAAACAGGCAAAGGTGACAAGAAACATCACTTCATGGGGCATTTCGCCATCTTGTCTTACATGACTTATGATAAGCCTTTGTGAAAAGACCACCATGAAAACAGTTACAGCTCTTGTGAAGAGTGAGGAGGCAGACTATAGACAAAAAAAAAAAACCCTCTAGATTAAAACAACACGGTAAGAGGGAAATGGTATAGTGGACAGAGGACTGGTTTTGGAGTGAGGGAGACTTGTGCTCAAGTTTTGTATCAGATAGATGGATAGACAGACAGACAGACAGACAGACAGATAGATATAGATACAGATGTAGATTTTTTGTGGACTAGGGCTCTCTCTTACCCAGGCTGGAAATATGACAGCCATTGCAAGCTTGATTCCACTAAAGATCAACAAGGAAGTTTTGATCCATTCAGTTTCTAACCTGGACCAGTTTGCCCCTTTTCAGGCAGCCTGGTACCCCATCACCAGAGGCCTCACCATATTGGTGCTGCACTTAGTGTGAAAACCTAATTAACTTTAGCCCTATCGCAGTTCAGAGCTCCAGAGCTCAAGGATCCACTCTCTCCCCAGAGCAGATCTACCCTCCCAGGACTACAGACTATAGATGTGAGTATACCACCACACCCAGCACATCTGATGTGTGTTGACTACGTAAACCTGGGCAAGGCAGTTTTAGTGTCTCTGGCAACAGTCTAAGACTATAAATTACAAATGAGTTCCTGACCAGCCTCAGGGAAGGAAATTCCCATGCCAGGAAGAAAGGCAAAGATGAAATCACAAGTACAAACCAAAATAATACTTTTATATTTGGTTACTTTAGGAACAGCTAAGTAGCTCAACAGATAGAGTACTAGGCCTGGAGTCAGGAAGACTTGTCTGCCTGAGTTTAAATCTGGCCTCAGACACTTTGTAGCTGTGTGACCCTGGGCAAGTCACTTAACCCTGTTTGCCTCAGTTTCCTCATCTGTAAAATGAGCTGGAGAAGGAAATGGCAAACCACTCCAGTATCTTTGACAAGAAAACCCCAAATGGGGTCATGGAGAATTGGACACAACTCAACAACAACAACAACAACAAAATTGGTTACTTTAATGCAAAGGCAGACATATATACCAAATATATATATATATATACATATGTTGGAAAATATGGTTCAGAAGTAAGGAACAAGAAAGGTCAAAGGCTTATCAGCTACTCAAAAGCATCATACCTATATACATCATGAATGCTTTCTTTAAGAAAAAAATTAGAAGGTTCTAGACATAGTGAGCAAGAAATCAAGTTGATTGTATTTTAATAGACTAGAAGCAAATCATGACTGATTTGAGAATTATTCTAGAATCATCAGTCTGCATGCAATCAGACTACCAATTTGTCTGAACAATAATAATAATAACAATAATAGCCAACATTTGTATAAATGATTCAAGGTTTGCAAAGTCTTTTATATATTATCTCATTTGATTCTCGCAACATCATTGTGAGGTAGGTGTTATTATCATTCCTATGAGTTCTATGCAACCTATGAAGTTTGCAAAACCCTTTATATATACTATCTGATTTCCTAGGCCCAGCACTCTAGCCACCAGAAATGAGAGAATGATGAAAATGATGAAAAGAAAATGAGAGAGAAATGGCATGCAATTAAACAACTCCAGCTTGACCTATTTAAACAAGCTATGGATGCCAAAAGAAAAAAGAAAAAACAATAAGCGACAGATGGAGGAATGGGAATTAATACAGATTGTAAATATTTCCTTCAAAAGTTAAACCAAAGTAAATCAGTTGCCATGATAAGGAATATAAAAGAGCCTGGAAACTGTCATCCAAGAATCAATTGATCTCCTTGCCAAGCAAGGTGCTACTGCAACTAAACACAACATCAATTTAGAATAGAAAATCATTTGTAAAATCTTAGGGAAGAAGATGATGGAAGACTATAAAACATACCACTTCATAAAACAGTGGAATGCATTTGAAGGGAAAAGAAAGTTTCCAAAAAAAAAAAAAAAAGGCTTGGCAAACTGGAAGGAGGACAACAAAGAGATGAGAAATGACAATCTGTAAAAACTTTTATGATCTCCTATTCCTCAACAGGAACAGTGGAGCCACAACATAAAGATTTCACCATCCTTGTCTAGAATGTGGCTGCTGAAGAAGAGAGAAATGACCCTGAAGAAACAAAAGATGGGAAAAGTAGCTGGACTAAACCAGAGGAGGCCCCAGCTAGAGACGACACAATGTTTGGTCACCAAGAAATACCAAAGATGAGGGAAAAAACTCGAATTGTATTATTACCAAAAAAAAAAAAGGTGACCAAGAGAATATTAGTAACTACTGACCCATCTGACCACTTTCCTGTCTCTACCCAGTTTTTATGAGATTAATCGACACCTGTATTGAGAACATCCTTGATACTTGATGAAGACTTGAGAAGCTAAGAGGAAGAATATCACCAACAATATTTTATAGCAGAACACATCTTTACAATCACATGATTGATAGGAAAGTATAGAGAACATAAGACACCACTGTTCATATTGTTTTTGTACTATTAAAAAACACATTTAATTTCACAAAGAAAAGTTCTTCATCAAGGTGTCTCCCATGCATATGTTAAAATCCTCAACAGATCAAACAATAAAGATAACTTTGTTGAATGACTTTCTGCTTACTGCTATAAAGTAAGGCATAAACAGGGAGACAAAAGTTCAACTAAGTTGATAACCAATGTCATAGACGACAGCCAAGGTAGAATCCAAATGGAAGAGGGAATCCCTGTAGATTGGTTCAGTTCTCCCTATGTACCTACTTGCAGGTGCCATTGTGCTGATTACATCAAACCTGGCAATATGGCAAAACATTGTAAGTGGAGACCTGCAATCATTCAACAGAATTCAGCCTGACTGGAGAGTAGGGATTTGATATCTTCCAGTGACCGAACAGTAACAAGGAAAATCAAAGGGGAGAGTGCTCCAGCTGACTGAATCTTTAGCTTATTTGGCTATGAGTTGAACAGCCTTTGGAGGGATGCCTGCTAGTGCCCTGTAGGAGAAGCTGATGGGAGGTCTGAATCTTAACTCCTGAGTTAATGAGTTCCTTGAACTCATTAATATTTAGATATGACTATAGAATGGTTTGGAGGTAGCTGGGTGGTACAGTGGCTAGAGTGCTGGGCATGGAGTCAGGAAGACTCGTGTTCCTGAGTTCAAATCTGGCCTCAGACACTTACTAGGTGTGTGACCCTGCCTAAATCACTTAATTTTGTTTGTCTTCAGTTTCCTCATCTATAAAACAAGCTGGAGAAGGAAATGCCAAACCACTCCAGTGTCTTTGCTGAGAAAACTCCAAAGGGGGTCATGAAGAGTTAGATGTGACTGAACAACAACAAAGTAGAATGGTTTTGGACTACCTGGGTCTTTAAGGAATTGAAGCAGTCAAATTACAGAGTAGCTTTATTGACATTTTTTTCCTGCTATGAGTAAAGAACAGTTATGCTGTGTTTTGGGATTTTTTTTTCAGGCATAAGAAAACAATTTATTTCCTTCAAACAAGCAAAATGCCTAAAACAAGGGATTCCCAAGTGAGCATTGACAGAAAAAAACTTAAACAAACAACAGCAATAACATAACTACTATCCTATCTCCTAGGAGGTTAAGACTTAAGACCACCAAAACAGAAAGCAGTATTTAAGGCTGCTAAATCAACATTTCACATTTCCTTTTTTTCTTAATCTTTTTATTATGAAGTAGAAAATCATCAAACAATACAATATTTCCATATATGAAGCCCAGAAATGAGGATTATATATGAAACCATAAATCTATTACATATTATACCATGCTTTTTTGATTGACTCAAGCTGTCTGTGTGTGTGTGTGTGTGTGTGCGTGTGTGTGTGTGTGTGTGTGTGTATGTGTGTATGATTGGAATCTGGCAGCAGAAAGATCAGAGTGTCTTAGTGGGTGGAAAGCCCAGAAGCCACAACAGTCTAATTTCACAAAATCTACACACACACACACACACACACACCATCCCTACACTAACTAGACAAGTCCTATCACACACAAAAGTAGCAGAGCTTGGAGACAGTGGTAGTCAGCTCTCAAAGACAACTTATATAGTACTTTAAGGCCAGTAAGGTATTTTATATAAATTGCCTCATTTGATAATAATAAGAATTAGCACTTATATAGCACCTACTATGTGCCAGCCACTGTGCTAAGCATTTTATTTCTTTTTTTATTCTTTTTATATAATTTTAACATTCATTTTTAAAATTTTGAGTTTTAGATTCTCTCCCTCCTACTATCCCCGCTCACTGAGAAAGCAAGTAATATGATATCAATTATACATGCGAAGTGATGCAAAACATACTTCCATATTAGCATGTTGCAGAAAAAAAGCAAGAAAAATAATGAAAGGGGGAAAAGTGTGCTTCAATGTTGTTCTATGCATTTTACACATTATCTCATTTGATCCTCACAAGTAGGTGCTGTTATTATCCCCACTTTACAGATGAGAAAACTGGGGTAAAATGACTTACCCAGGGTCACATGGGTAATAAGCATCTCAGGCCAGATTTGAATTGAGTCTTTCTGACTCTAGGCACAGCTCTCTATCCACTACACCATTTAGTTGCCATTTGATCTTTACAACAAGCCAGCCGGGTAGATAGCATAGTTACTATTATTCCCCTTTTATAGATGAGGAAACTGAAGATCAGATAGATTAAGGAACCAGTCGAGGAAGAGCCAGAAGGATGAGAAGTTTCTCTTGTTCAGTCCTGTCTGACTCTTTGGGGTTTTCTTGGCAAAAATGCTAGATTGGTTTGCCACTAGTGGTTTGTAGTTTGTCTACTTTCATAAATACCTCGTCTACCTCCATAAATCTCACACTCTCCCCCTTCCCTTTTATGGCCACCACCCTAGTTCAGCCCCTTATCAACTCTCTCAATAGCTATATCTTGTACAGGATTGTAATTCATGTGTACCATGATTATAAAAAGACAATTTCACTGCCCCTATACATTAAATAACAGAGCACCTACCAATAATTCTACTTCTAGTCCACCAGAACCTCCAAATTCTTTCAAGAAAGGAAATGTTTGAACCATCCCAGGAGAAAGGAGATCTGCCAATTAAGAGTGACCTGAACCATTTCCTGAAGTTGTATACAGCCCTCTGTGGAGGCAGAAACCTGATGAACTAGGTGACTCCACAAGGAGGGGTTGGAAAGTGTTAACTGAAATGTTATCCAAATGTAGTCTGTCTTCATCAGATAAATCTCCCTGAAGGCCAAATGCAAGAAGTCACTGGACCAAAGCCCCTTCTTCCTTTTTCGGCTATTGATGATTTATTAAAGACATAGCTTCTGGGGGGTAGAATGTCTAACATCTTAATCAGGGATATTATTTTAAAAGTCCATTCCAGCTTTCAATGATATCCACCACCTAAATATGGATTGTGGCTATTTTTGACATATTTGTGGATAAATAGGTTTTATGGCTATTTTTCTTCAACGTGGTAATTAAAGGCCATTGCTTTGAACTAATTGTGACCTCTGACTGAATATTAAGGGTAAAATCATTGATGGGGACTTATGAACCATGGTTTAGTGAATGCATATCAGAAGACCACCTTAAAGCTGAGGTAACCTTACCTGTTCTTTGAGTTATTCAATGACCATAAATAACTGCATTTGTACTTGCAGACACTGTGATTTTGTGTCTATGTGTTTTGGCAAATCCCTTCATATCTGAAGGCCTCAGTTTTTCCTCTATAAAATGATGTGGGTAGAATAAATGTTTTCTAAGTTTCCTTCCAACTCTAGCTCTATGATCCTTAAAAAGTAACAAGGTGACATTGTAAAGTCCCACTGTGGACTTCTGAATTAATGAAGTCATCAGCTAATAAGGGGAAAGGTGAAAATAGTGATCTTCAATAAAGTAAAACCAGAGCAAGGAGGGCCTCTTCATATCTAAGGAATATCAAAGAGATATTCATTAAGCTAAAGAAAATACTAGAAATGAGGAGGAGGAGGAGATGAAGAGGGAAAAGGAAAGGAAGAGTCAAGTCATCAAAATAGAAATAAAGACAATCTTCTCCAGGTGAGTGATAAGATCAAAAGCTATCAAAAGCTATCGACAAGAATTAAGGACAAAATGAGCATATAGTTAGGGATGAAATAGTCACTGCTAAACCAGGATGCTCAGCAGATTTGGACTGGATGGAGGATAGAACACCAAACACCAAGGAAAAGAGAGGTCAGCAATGACCTGAAGAGGAGGTCAATCCCCAAGTAGGGAAGCTCAGCCTAACTTCCTCTAAAAATTAGAGAAGGTCTTATGGCTAGAGAGTATGCTTCAGTCCACAGGACACAAAAGGAGACAATAAAAAGTAAGGTTTCCTGAGTCCAGCATATAGCAAGCATGCAGCATTGATTCATTCAACAGCCATTTATTAAGATCTTCTGTCTGCAAGACTGTGACAGGTGCTCACAAAGATACAAAGTTTAGATAAGACAGGCTCACTGCCCTCATAGAGTTTTCAGTCTAATGGAGAGGTAAGACAAGAACCCAATCAGCTACCATAGATACTGTTAGATGATAAATACAAAACAAAGAGGGGATCACAGCAGAGTGAGCTGACTGAAAGAGTAGTTGTCTAGCTTCAATGTAACCAGATACTAGACAAACTGCAATATTTTAGTTACTTAGAAACTTGCAACCTTCTCATATACCCTCACCTTTAGGCAGTAATAAATAGAGTAAATTACAAGGTGAAGACTACATCCGCCTGGATGTCTGCGGAAATTGAGGAAAACTAGGTGTAGAAAGAAAGGGCTAGAAAGTCCAGACCACACACCAGAATTAATGAAGACAAGAGAGGCTTCAGCCTCCTACTGCCTTCCCATATTTCACTTCCTCCATTTGGCAGCCCAGCCTTCCAGATCAATCACTGATGCCCTTAACTCAAGGACTAATTTTTCACAACTGTGGTCTGAGTAGAATGTAAGCTCCTTGAGGGTAAATACAGGCATACCTCATTTTATTGCATTTTGTTGTATTGTACTTCTGCTTTATTGTGCTTCAAAAATACTGCTTTTCTTTGCTTTTTTTTTTTTTTTTTACAAATTGAAGGTTTATGACAAACCTGCATCGAGCAAGTCTATCAGCACCATTTTTCCAACAGCTTAGGCTCACATTGTGTCTCTTTGTCACATTTTGGTAATTCTTACAATATTTCAAACTTTTTCTTTATCATTATATGTGTTATGGTGATCAGTGATCTTTGATGCTACTATTGTAATTGTTTTGGGGCACCACAAACCAGGCCTACGTATGATTGTGAACTTAATCAATAAATGTGTGTGTTCTAACTGCTCCATCAACCAGCCATTCCTCTGTCTCTCCCTCTCCTTTAGCCTCCCTGTTCCCTAAGACACAACAATATTGAAGACTATTATATAAACTTAGTTGATAAAGCAGCAGCAGGGTTTGAGAGGATTGACTCCAATTTTGAAAGAAATTCTACTGTGACTAAAATGCTATCCAACAGCATCGCATGTTATGGAGGAATCTTTTGTGAAAGGAGGAGTCGATCGATGTGGCAAACTTCATCGTTGTCTTATTTTAAGAAATTGCCACAGTCACCCCAACCTTCAGCAACCACCAACCTGATCGGTCAACAGCCATTGACATTGAGGCAAGACCCTCCGCCTGCAAAAAGATTATGACTCGCTGAAGATTCAGATGATGGTTAGCATTTTTTTTTAGCAATAAAGTATTTTTTTTTAATTATGGCATGTACAGTTTTTTAGACATAATGCTATTGCACATTTAGTAGACTGCAGTATAGTATAAATATAACTTTTGTATGCACTAAGAAACAAAAAATGTATGACATATTTTATTGCAATATTCACTTTATTGTGGTGGTCTGGATCCAAACCCTCAAAATCTCTAAGGTATGCCTGTACTCTTTCATTTTGTTCTTATATGCCTGGCATACGGCACAGTGTCTGGCATAAAGGATATGCTTAACAAATGCTTATTGGATTGGATTGGATGCCGTATCTAATTTATTTCAGAGGACTAACGGGGAAATATGCCTCCTACTTCTCAACAGAGAGGTGGTAGACTATAGGTGTGGAATGAGGAATATGTTTTCAGATATGTGTTGATTTGTTTTGCTTGAATGTATCTATTTGTTACAAAGTTGGGGGGGTGTTCCCTATAAGGAAGTGGGAAGAGAAAAGAGAAGTCATTGGAAAATAACTGCTATAAAAAGAAAGCAAGAAAACACATCAATGAAACATTTGAAAAGGAAAAAATGGATTTTATTGGATTGCCCTATTGACAAAATAAAGTGAGGTCAGGGAACTAGGAAGGAAAAATTACTCATTCCTGTTTCCCACTATGAAAATTTCCACTGAGGCTGTTCTCAGTGAGGTGTTTATCCAATTAAAACAAGTAAAAGTAAAAAAAAAAATTGAATGCCTGGGAGGCTTAACCCTCCCCCTAATGAATTTCCCCCACACACAAATAGATCTCTAGTCAGGGATTTTCAAGCAGGCAACCATCACCCACTCCTTGTGCTTTAAGTAACCCTCTCTCTCTCCCTCTATCTCCCTCCCCCAAAAAACCCCACCTTTTTTTAAAAACTTTCCAGGGTGTAAACTCAGCTGTGCAAAGTGACCCTGCCCCTCCCTAGGCTTAGTGCAGGGATTTAATAGGCAAATCTGCGAATGTGAGGGGTCTCTGATAGGCACCTGTGGTGTGGGATCGACTGAGAGAGCCAGGCGAGGATCTGGATCATTCATTACCCAGGGTCAGCATCTCTGGGAAAAGTTTCGCCTGCCCATGAGTCTAAAAGATGAACTCTCCTTGTCTGTTGGGGTAAGGAGAGATCCCTAAATTACTGATTAGATAAAGACCAACTGGCCACGTTTCTAGTTTCTTCCTGTCAGCTCCACCCATAGAGCACATGAGTTGTTTCCTCCACCTGAAGGGAAAATCTAGGTTAAAACCTTGCTCTTCTCCTTGTTCTATCCCTTTCAAATGATCACAAATCCCATGACAGTGAGTGTTAGTGCTGGAAAGAGTATCACCCCTGTCTGACTACTGGTTCAAGTTCCAGGTATCACAAGGGTGACTTTGAGAGAGTTACTTCATCCCCCTGGCCCTAGTTCCTCTTCTGTAAAATCAGAGAGCATGTTGGATAATATGATCTCTAAGATCTTCTTGACTTAAAAAAAAATCTCATCTAACTTGACTATGACTGTTAAATTACCAAAATCACCTCAAACAACCCCTGGGGGTAGGGAAATGGGCCGAGAGAGAAGAAACATTGTTTACATTTTTGGATGAGGTCACTATATCTCGTAGGGAGCCAATGGTATGTGTGTGTAGTGGGGCGTTTCCTTCCAACCCCGTCCCAGTTCTTCCTATCCTCAGGGACTTTGGAAAATCCAGATCATACATTCTACTTATGGTAATGGTTGCAAAAAGGCAGCAGTCTTGAGTTAGCAGCATCAGTGCCCTGGAACTGTGGGCTATTGAAACTCTTATCCCTAAGCTGTCGTCTAGAGAACATAAAATGGGGAGAACCAGTTGGAAGAAGCCTCTCTCCTCACTCACTGCCACCACCACACCCCCCCACACACACACACACACAGTTCTAAGGTGTGGTCTGGATTTTTCAGCCGTCTCCCCCACACCTTGTTTTCCTTAATTAACTACCCTCAAGAAGCTGACGTTCTATTGGGGGAAATAACATGTCCAAAGATATATAAATACAAAGCATAAATGTAGCACTCCCTCCCCTGGCTATTTTACCAACTGGTACATACATTGAAGGCTGAGTGGCCAAAGGGCAGCTGCCACTCATAGTTTCTAGGGGTATACTTCTGTGGGAACGCCCGAATGGGCACAAATGACTCTTAGCAAAGGTATTTACTAAGATGGCGTGCCGCAAACAATAGCTGGTAATTACAATTTGGGCTAAGGAGGAGAACAGACCTTGAAAATCCAACCTCCCCAGCAGAGATGTTGCACTCATCTAAGTTAGCTGTGACTATTAAATTGTCATCACCTCAAACATCCCCTGGGGATAGTGAAGTGGATCTGTGAGGAATCTAGAGAGAAAAAGGACTTCCAAGCCCTTTGGTACCAGCAATTATATGCATTACCTTTGCCACATGTGTATCCTACGCGTATGCCTCACCACCATTTTACTCTGTTTGAGGCCACTCTTCTCATGGATGCTACGTGTATTTGTAGATGAGTAAGCCCCAGGTTTATGGGAGGGAGGAATAATAACAATAATTGCTAACATTTATATAGAACTTTAAAATTTACAAGGCACTTTACATAAATTATCTCATTTGATCCTTACAACAACTCTATGATGCAGATGCTATCATTAACTATTATTATTTTATAGATAAGAGAACTAAGTTGAGAGAGGTTAAGTAACTTTTCCGGAGTTATATAGTTAGGAAATATCTGAGGCTAGATTTGAACTTGGCTCTTACTGACTCCAGGTCCAGTGCCCTATCCACTATGACACCTAGCTAGTTGCCTGGAAAATATCATTTTGGCAGCTGTGTGAATGATGGATTAGATGGTATTAGAGCTACACGTTTTAGTCCACGGAATCGAATCTATTTTTCCTCTGAATTTTTTGAAATATGCTCTTCCAAAATCTACAGTGTGGGAGGGTCATTAAAGGTTTTTGAGAAGGGAAATAATGATCAGAATAATGCTGCTTTACAAAGATCACTCTGACAGGGAGATGTTAGGAGGCTATTCATTCCAGTCTTGCCTCCCCCTAGTCTCTGGGGGTCAATGACCCTGCTGGCTTACAAATAGAGAGTCAATTGAGAGTCTTGGGCAGGGGCTGGATCTTCCAAAATACCACAGAGCCTTTTCCTGGCTCTATCAGATACAAATGCTATTTTCTTCCTCTTGGTTCCTGACCTCAGGCAACCCCTACCTCAGAGTGAGACTGTCCAACAGAGTTATGAACTAAAGCAAGAACTCCTGCCTCTCCCCATCCCATCCCCTAGGAATCAGGCTGCTGCCAGTGCCAGAGGAATCTCTGGAGCTAACACTGCCCCTGGGGGGAGGGAGATGCCTGCAGGCAACTACAAAAGCAGGGGGAAATCTCCCAAGTTCTATGTCTCACACTTATATCTCTCAAACCACATCATCACTGATACACACAAACACACAGTCATGAATGGCAAATAAACACATGCTTTCTTTCCTCCACAATCTCAGGCCCTGAATTTCTCTGCTAGTTCTATTTCCTCTTCTCACTCAGCCCAACAGAGGGGAAGCCCAAGGAAAAAAATGTGACTAAAGTGCAAGGACAAAGATCTACCTAGTCAAAGAGATCCTGGATGAGAATTCACCCACCTCCCAAAGACATATGAAATATGAACAAAACTTGATTCTGAAAAGCAGATTAGTAAAAAAAAAAAAAAAAAAAGCTCACACTGTGTGGCAACTGGAATGACTGCACAGAGGCAGATCTCCTCAAACTACAAGTCTGCCCCAGCCAGCTGCTGCTTAGTTGCCTTCCTAAGTCAGTCCAGCTGGAGACTTAGTAGGTCATGTTCAGCAATCAGCCCTGGAAAGTCTGTACTAAAAGCCAACCCTAGGGTCTCAGGGGAAATGGCTAGTGAACTTGTCTTTGGCACGATTCAGGCTGAGAAGACTTGTGCATGATTCTAGCCTAAGAGGAGCCTCTAGGATTAGAATGTCTCTGGGACTAGATTCCCACTAATATTGAATGAAACTGGAGCTTCAGAGAAAAGTGTAGCAGAGTGGGGAAGGAAAAAGAATTTTCATATCAATCCTAAAATCTCCTTCTCCATTTTGGAAGGCAAGAGAGGTAGGCTGGCAAAGATTTGGAGAGTTAAACACCAATGGTATAAAATCAAATGGTCTTCCATTTATCTCTGGAAAGCTAAGCAGCACAGGATGTCTGTTAGCCAAAGGCAAAAGGCTGATGATAACATGAGAAAAGCCACAAATAAGATCTAATGGTAAGTACTCTAAGTGATGTCAAAATAGGCAAAGCATCCATGACTAACACAAGTGAGGTGGGAGACCTGAATAGCACCTGTAATAGGGACGGTTAGGTCAGGGAGAAGGATATAGCTTGGATGATAATGAGAGATGAGGAGGAAAAGGAGGAGGAGGAGGAGGAGGAGAAACTAGGTGATAAGTAAGATCTGTTCATTGCTTGCCCGAGGTCTGGAATATGCACTCAAGCATTGGCATAGGGAAATCAGATATATGTGTGTACATACATACATACATACATACACATGGACACACACTTGGGAGGAACCCAAACGTAGCTACCACTACCCTAACGTCATGTGTTACAGGCTCTGGAAGCCAGTCCCTGGCAGAGTTGCCCAGATGGTGCTATTCCAGTATTGCCCAGGTAAACTCTGAAAGTTTCTTGTTTCTTCTGTCCAGAGCTATCTTCTCAGTCACCCTCACTGACCATCCCAAACAAGATGAAGAGATGGCTGATGTGGGCAGCTTCTTGGATTCTTCCCTCAGTTCTGTACCAAGCTGAAACATAAGAAACAGTTATTCTCTCCTTGTTCTCTGCTAAATAGTTATTTTCTGTTGTTCCCTAGCATCTTATCTGTCCCCAGAAAGTCTACTCCCACTTGTAAGCCTGAGCAGACAGACCAGCCTCCCACCCTGGGACATGGCAGCATTTCCCCAGGCTAACTGACACCAGCAGCCACAGAGAATGCCATAGAATCTCAGGTCTCCTTTCAGAAAAAGAGAGAACAAAAGAGAGACCCTTTCTTCATCAGTTGGTTTGATGATGACAATACAGAACATGCCAAAGACTTGGGAGTTGAGGGTGGGGGAGATAAATTTAGGAATGATTGAGAGTACATGCAAAATAAATACATTGACTTAACAGCCATTTGTCTCCATAGTTACATATTTGTAACATGTCTCTGCCTGAGTCTAAATCCTAAAGTTCCATTAGATGGGGTTGTCCCTACATGCAAAAGAGATTCTGGTCAATAAATAAATGCTTCCTATTTTACAGAGCAGGAAGTAGGGGTCTTGTTCTATGAATACCAAGCCCTACACCCTCAACATTATTTATTTCTAAGTCAGGTAAAATGTATGTAAAAAAAAATTCTAGTATTGTTTACCATGTTACTAAGTTTCTAGTCAAAAGGCTGGACTTAAAAAAGAAAGTCAGCACTATTAAATGAATTAGGGCTTTACTTCTCAAAGATTTAGCAACTTCAAAACTGTGTTTTTACAATGGTTGGCACAAACCTTAACCACCAAAAATGGATGCTTATAAAAATAAATGTTTTTCTGTTTTTCCATTAGAAGTTTAGTGGCTAACTCCATCCCCCAGAGGTGGGGGCGGGGGGGAGGGAAGAATAGGAAAATATTTGCTTACCTTTCAGGGACCTTCATAGTCAAACATCACTCCAAACATCACTCCTGAACTGTTCATTGGCATAACCTTTGATTCTCCAACCTCCAGAAGACTTCTCTCCTTGGCTGTTCCATATATGAATGCTAAGTGCAGGGACCCTGAGTCGGCGACAGACATTCTCACCAGGTTTCAGAGACATGAAGCTGCTTATCACCAATATCAGGAGTCAGACCTTTTCACATTGAAATGTAGTCTAGATGGAGCTCTGTTTATTTTCCAAAGAGATGTAAAGAGGTGGATATAGTAAGCAGTTCCCAGAAAGAACTAAGATCTTAGCAAGTTCTCACTTATTAAGCTGAAAGAAGTCATAATTTCATAGACCTTTCCATAACGTCCCTTAGCTACCTCTCCCCACTAACCCCATCCAAGTCTTCTAAAATAATTTCTCTGGGTGAAATAGGAGGGAACATCGTTTCCCAAAGTCTACTCAGATTCAGCCGATATCCCCTACTCTGCAAACTGATCCTATCATGCTCTTGGCTACCACAAAGCTCACGAGCATTAGAACTTACACCCCAAACCTCTGGGCAGGCTGAGGCAGCTAAATTGGGTCTCAATTGTCAGGATTAATAAAACTGGTGGCAAACAGTTGCTTCCTATCTTGTTAGACACATTCTGACCCTCACTGACCTAGACTGAGTGGCAGCTTTTGTATACTAGAAAAAGCACTGGCCTCCTGAAAGTCAGGAGGCCAGAATGCTTTTAGCTGAGCCTCCAAGCAAGTCTCTTACTTTAGTCAAAGGACTTCACTTCTAGGGAACCTGTTTCCCTATCTCTAAATGATGGACTTGTACTAGAAGATGATGGATAACATGCTCTGGCATGGTCCCTAAGGCCCATAAGGCAACTAGGTGTCTGCTAGGTAAGCCACACAGATGTGAGCAGGTTTCTGTGAGTGGGTGAGGAGGGGGGTGTGTGCATAGGTGAGCAAGAAGGCAGAGGTTCTCTAGCACCTAAGAGTATTTTGGTATTTTGGTGTATTCTCTTCTCTGGGACTCAGTGCCAACCTGCTGGATGGACTGCCCTGTCCGGAGCACCATGCCAGGCCACAATAACACAAAACCCACCCAGCTGAGCGGATACTGGTCATCCGGGAGGGTGACTACAGCTCTAGGATGCAAAAGGCGTGGCCCTGCCCTGGGCTAAACTTGCTATGAGCCCCAGCCCATAGCCTTCCGGGCTCCTCATTTATTCCGCCTGCAGCCAAGTAACTGGCTGGCTGCCTGACAGCCTGCCGCCTGGCCCGAAGGGAGTATCGGCTGGAAGAGGGGCCAAAGGAAATGGCTGTGCTCCTCCCGGAGAAGGAAAGGAGGGGTTAAGAAACAGCTACAGAACAGGCTTCGATTGAAGAGCTTTCCCCGGATCCACGCGGGCGTCTCTGTCCACGTTTAGATGTAGGGAGGGGAGAGGAGACTAGCTGTGGGAGTGGCGAAGAGGGTTTCACGGGCAAGCCAGCCCTCAGTGAGTCTTCCAGTCTGTCCGTCTCTACCTGTCTTTCACAGTTTGCAGCCATCCAGTACTGTAATCTGTCAGTGGGTTGAGCCCAAGCTTTCAATTCCTGTCTCTGCGTCTTGGAGACTGTCTGGGGCATCTGCTCTCTGGTCCATTTTCTGAGTGTGTGTGCAACAGTTTGTCCATCTCCTTGCGCCTCGGTCCAGGCTGGGTATTGCGGGCAATGAGGGGTGACAGGGAAAGAGTGGGGCGTCCAGGCCGACTAGCCCTCAGAAGGGGGCTGGAGGACGGGAGGGCGGGTAGCTGAAGAGTGGGGCTGTGCAGAGGGGAGAGGAAGGGATCTAGCGAGGAAGGGCGGTGGGGTGGGAGGCTGTTCTGTTTCCCTTCCCCCTCCCGCCCCGGCGCCGGGGTCGGGGCCGGCCTCACGCTAAGTCCTGGTGGCCCCGGCAGCGGCGGCAGGAGCCGTAGAGCGCCGAGAGCAGGTAGAGTGAGAGGCAGAAGCAGCCGCAGACTGAGGCGGCGAGGAAAGCGTTGTAGGCGCAGGGCAGCGGGTAACGCTTAAGGTTGCAATAGCTGTGCCGCTGCGTCTGGTCGATCATGATGCCCGAGGCCGCCACGTACAGGCCGGCCGCCAGCAGGTCGTGGACCACGTTGGTGAGCAGCCAGCGAGGGCCCAACAGCGGAACCAGCTCGTGCTTGCCCAGCAGGGTGGTGAAGTAGAGGCCAGCAGTCAGCAACCAGAAGAACACGGAGACGAAGAGCGCGAAATGCACCGGGCCCTGGTACTTGCTGGAGGCGATGGTGATCCAGAAGGCTGCTCCGGCCAACAGCTGCAGCAGCCGCAGCACGCCAATCGGACTCCGCAGGAAGGATCGTTGCAAGCTCACCGAACTCCGCGCCCCGGCCGCAGGCGGCGGGGGCTGACGCGGGGGCGGGGGGCGCATGGCCCTGGAGCGCGGCGGCGGCTGGGGGGAGACCGGGAATGCTAGAGGCGGGCCGGTTAGCAAGGATTTCAGTGATTTCCTCCCCAGCGGCCGCCGCAGTCAGCCACCCCGCTAGCTGCCAGCTACAGCCCTTCCCCTAGTCTGCCCCCACTTTCTCTGCAGATTTTCACTCCTTCTTTCTACACTGGTCTTCTCGTGCCCCGCCGCCTCCCTTCCAGCTCTCCTCTGTTTCTCTAGCTCTCTCCACCCCTCCTACCCGCTCTTTTCTCTTCCCTCTCTGTCTCCTCCCCCGAACTTTGTACACTCCCTCTTTCCCTCTTCCTGCCATCTTTTTCACCACCCTCTCCCCCTCAGCTTCTCGCCTCTCCTCCACTTTCCCAATCTCTAACGTCCAGGACTGGGCAGGGCGGAGCCCCAAGCACCCTTCCATCCCTCCTTCTCACTCCCTTCTGACTTTGATCTGTTAGGGCAACTTCTGTCTGCGGAGGGCTCGGCGCCTTTCTTTTTCCTGTCCGTACTTCTGGTCCCGTTACTTTCATAACTTCAGAGTGTGGAGGCTCCGCCTGTTTTTGAAAGGTGGAGAAAGAGTCGTTGTTTCTTAGGTTGTTGTCCACACCCAGATGGCTATTTTTCTCGTCTAATTTAGCCCAGCCAAACTAAGCATGTCCCTCCTTTTCCAGCCTGGTGCACAACGTGGAGAAGATTGTTGAGCTCTCTTTGGCCTTATGCCACACGTGCATAAAAGTAATCGTAGGATCATCCTTTCTGAGTGAGAACAGCTGTGCTGGTAAATGTTTAACAACTTGCTTTCGGGAAGGGGAAAACAACAACAATAAAATCTTGTGCTGATAACATACTTTTTAAGTTTAATCTGTATTATTCCTATTTTAACCATTACTTTCTTAAATCTAGACAATCAACATAACAGTAAATCAAGCCCTGATGTGTAACCTTTAAAGATTTCTGAGGTGTAAATGTTCACACTGAAAATTGTGCACAAGCTGACTCCAGCACACCTCATACCTCTGCATGGCTGACTATTATCAGAGAAAAAGTTGGCAGCATTCTGTATTAGAAAAAAGAAGCCAACCTTGGGCCATTAGCAGAACCTGCAGGAGGTAGGGGCCCAAGTCTGGCTGTTCACTAATTAACCTTGGATTCAAATCTGTTCCCCACCCTGGTCCTACTTTAAATTAGATGCCACACACATTTATCAGTGGCCTCCACTGGGCAAGCACTGTGCTAGGCAGTGAGGAAACATAATGATAAAATCAGCTCCAGCACAGAATCTATATGGTCCCTTATGGAATTTATGGTCTAGAGAAGGGAAAGGGATACAACTGTGACAGGGTTTATCCATCACCTCCACCATGCATTTGTTCAGAATCACATGGAATTCATGGAGTGATACGCCTTGAAAGACAGTATGGCATAGTGGTTAAAGGGCCAGTCTTGGAGTCAGGCAGACCTGAGCTCAAGTATCATCTCTGACACTTATTAGTTGTGTGACCATAGGCAAGATTCTTAACCTTGCAGTGCACGGTTCAACTTACTAAGACTATAATTAGCTGATGAATTACCAATCTGGATCAGTGGAGGGAGTTTCCACACTGGAAATTACCTACACAAATTAAATCATAGGTTCAGCCTAAAAAGGTAGAGGGCCTTAAAACAATAATCAATTGATTTTTCATATTCACCCAAGTCCAAGTTATCTTGCCATTTGCCTGCCCCCGCTGC
Organism: Vombatus ursinus; assembly: GCF_900497805.2. Classification (NCBI taxonomy): domain Eukaryota; kingdom Metazoa; phylum Chordata; class Mammalia; order Diprotodontia; family Vombatidae; genus Vombatus; species Vombatus ursinus. Next base: position 25,686,962 of record NW_020940527.1, read on the forward strand.
CCAGGTTCTCCCAACAGACCAGCACTCCCAATAGACAATAGGCTTGGATCAATAGAATCTATGTCCCAAGTCACTGAGAGAAGTTAATCTTCACTCATCTTTGAAGACCCCATCTATCTTCATTGGTGACTGAGTGAGTACAAGCTGGACCACTTAGCCCCCCTATGCACATGCTCAACCCCCTTCCACCTCCTGTGCTGGGCACCAGAACTCCTTTTCCTGGCCACCACTCTTCTATATGTGTTGTCTTGTATTAGAATGTAAGCTCCTTGAGGACAGATACCGTCTTCTTCTATTTGAAACCCCAGTGCTTAGCACAAGACACAAAGTGTTTAATCAAAGCTTTTTTCACCCATTTATTCATTGTCCTGAAACATTCGAATGGTCAGAAAATAAGATGTCTACTAGGAGAACTTAGGGAAAAGATACAGTCAGAAGATGTACATTTCTGAACTATGTAGGTCATCATGACTAAAAGAATTTACCACCTAGTGGCCAATTTACTGGTGAGCTTCTCCAAATGTAGTGAAACTGGTCCTCAGATGCCACATAAAGACCAGTACAAACAACAAACAAACAACGCGAAAACCTCAACAAAATAAGAGAAAGGGAGTTTAGGAGAACCTGAGGAAAAGAAGAGGGAATCTTTCCAGTTATCTAGAAAAGGTCTTGAGAACCTAGATTAGCAGCATCTGTTTAGATACTCACATGTGCTAATAAATGTTTAACAACCAGCTTTCCAAAAAATACAAGTGTTTAACAACCAGCTTTCAAGTATGCATGCACACAAGTATATATGTGTGTGCGTATATACATATATGTGTGTATATGTACATATGTGTACAAAGACTTTTAAGTTTAATCTGCATTATTAACATTTTCTCCATTACTTTCTTAAGTCTACTCTAAACCATCCACAGAACAATAAATTGGGCCCTGACTTGAAATGTTTGCCAATTTCCAAGCCATAAAATTCCATACCAGAAATTTAACAATCAGCTCAGTCACTTCAAGCTCGCTCCCGTTTGTTTCACCACCCTGCAGGCATAATTCTGAAAGGAATGAAGTTGATCTTATAAGGAAGTATTCACTAGTTTGTTTTCTCAGAGATGCTATTTTTAGTTTGGGAGAACTTTGCAGTCATTCCAAGGGACTTTCAGCAAAACTCCCTGAGCAAGTAAAACCAGGCAAAAACATATTCATAATTTCATTCCAAGGGTCATGTCTTTATTTTTTAATTAAATGTTTTATTGAAAATCTATTTATTATTGAATAATAATACAATCCCTAAAACTTGTTTAACAACCTTTGACAATTTAATAAATTTCAAAGAATAAAATATAACTTTTTTCCATCACTAGTACTACGTACAACCCACCTTACCCCCCCATCATGATTTCAATTTTTTTCAACAAATCTAATAATAAATAACCTAAAGAAAGTCCCTGGTATAGACTGTACCTGTCTTATCTTCTGTCTCTTCTTATTACATAAGTTGTATAACTAACACAAAACTACCTAACTCCAGGGGCAGCTAGGTGGTACAGTGGAAACAGGACCAGCCCTGGAGTCAGGATGACCTGAGTTCAAATCCAGCCTCAGACACTTGACACTTACTAGCTGTGTGACCCTGGGCAAGTCACTTAACCCCATTGCCTAGCCAAAAAACAAAACAAAAACAAAAAATCCCTACCTAACTCCAAATTTTATTCCTACATCCAATCTCTCTTCTCTTTATGCACAAGATATCACCAACTCAAATCATGAGACAGGAACAGCGCCAGTCATTGTCCTTCCACCCTGGTGTCTCATGTTCTAATAGGTATGGAGAACTAGAAATGCCCCGGAAGACCCTAGCCTCGGGGTATGGAGAGTCTCAAGCACTCTAGATAACTCTCCACTCGTTCCTTATGCATAGAAACCTCATCCCAGTCTGGAATTCTCCCTGATCCCCTTAGCCTGGGAGTTGTTGCTTGGTCCATTAGTCGTGTCTGATTCTTTACGACACCATTTAGGGTTTTCTTGGCAAAGATATTGGAGTGGTTTGCAGTTTACTTCTCCAGCTCATTTTACAGATGAGGAATTGAGGTAAACAGGGTTAAGTGACTTACCCAGGGTTACAGAACTAGGAAGTATATGAGGCTGGATTTGGACTGAGGTCCTCCTGACTCCAGGCCTGGCACTCTATCCACTTTGCCACCTGGCTGCTTAACCCCGGGGAGGGGGGAGCCCCCGCGGTTCCCATACAATTTTATATTGTGTAAGATGTGTGAGGCATTTTCCTGCATCCTCATTGCCACCCACTGATAAGACCTTTGTTCTGATATTGAAAATATCTCCAAACAAGATGTAAATATCCTTATTAACACCACATTTGAAGAAGATCTATTGAATCATGGCTTGTCATACACCTAAGCCAATAACCAAAGTGGATATTTGAGTTCCCTGAAGGAAAGCCCCTGCAGCCTCACAGACAGGCAAGAAGCATTTATTAAGTGCTTACTATGTGCCAAGCACTTTGCTAAACTCTGGGGATTAAAAAAAAAAAAGCAAAAAAAGACAGATAGTCCCTGCCTTCAAGGAGTTTCCATTCTAATGAAGGAAGACAGCACCTAAAAGGAAGCAAGGGAGGAAGGAAGGTACCTGTGGAGGTATGGGGACAGAGAGGCAGAAGCACAGCCAGGAGGGGAGTGAAGCATGGCTATCCCACTGTCCCTCCAGGGAACCAAATGCAGCAGGAAATCACATGCCCCCAGGAAAGGAATGAACTAAGTGGGTCCAGAAATGGATGGTAGCTAATGGAGGCAGCAGGGAAGCAGTAAGGAGCTCCCCTGCTACGTTGGGAACTGCACAAAAGTAACCCAGCAGCAGGACAGGGGCAGTGATGGAAGTGAGAAGCTCCTGGACCAGAGCAATGATTCCGAGACAATGCTGAGTTCCTGGCAAGCCTCCTGGAAGAAGAGGAAGAGCTCATGGACAGCACTGAATTCCTGGACCAAACAAGAGTTAGAGCCAACAACCAGTAAGAGACAGAGTTCCAACGAGAAGCAGCAAAGCTGGGAAACCTTAGCCTTCACGGATGCTGTGATTTATGCAGATTGTACAAGTCTAGGAGGAAGGAGTCAATTATCAACCCCAAGGGATGTCTCTCCCTACAAGAATGGAAGGTCTCCATTAGAGGAGTATTCAGTACCCTAGAAGGGAGTATGTAGGTCCTTTGTAAAGTGGGGCTCACCTGAAAGGGAAAGAGAATTGTCTTGATTATTTATGGGTTCAGGTCTAAGTGCTTTTTGTTTTATGTTTATTTTGGGTCGGGTTAAATAAAGCCTGCCCTATTTTTGTAGCACTGTTAGCCTCAATGCTTGCATAGGCAGATCCTAGGGCCTTTTCTTCTGTAATGACCTAACCATGAGCTATTTAAATTCATTTGATTTCCCTCAAAAATCATGGAATCTATGAGTTAGACAGGACTTTGGAGACCATCGAGTCCAACAGGTCTCTGCTCTATGCCCAGAAGGTGGCTATACATTCTTTCCTTGAAGTTAAGCTGTAATTGACATTTTTGCTACCAGGTGTGCTTTGACAAAAAGTTAGAACAAGTAGGACTAAACACAGTCTCAAATCCTTTTTGTTGCAATTTGTTTTTTAAAATTTTACTAATTCAGTAAGAAGGGAGGGAGAGTCATTTTTAGTCCCCATGGGCAAAGAGCCCAGACCCCTACAAGGCCATCGGGAAAGGAGCTCATCTGGGGTGCAGCCTCAGAAGGTAAGAAGTGTGCCATCTAGTGGCTTCTTGTTATAATTCATTATTTTGACAGGAATGCAAAATCTGTCACTGATACTAAATTCCTGTACCCAGCGCAAAGCCCGACTTGAAGATCTCCATGGAAAGTGAACATCCTATCTCCCAAGGTGATCCATTAAACTTTCGGGTAGTTCTAATGATTGTTGATAGTTTTTCTTAGATGATGCCTAAAATTGAGGGAGGCGAGGGGAGGGGGAAGAGAGATGGTAAATACAGGAACCCTAGGCCACTGGAGTCCTTCCTTGGTCGGGGAGGATGAGGGGATCACTGTGCAGAGCAGGGGAGAGGGGAAGAGGACAGGTCAAGGGAAGATCTTACTTATATTACTTATCTTAACATTTTAAACTAATTCTTTTTGCTAACTGGGAGCTAAAAATCTGTTCTTGTCTTACTGATAAAGGATTTCAAGTGCTGTCAGTGCCTTCTAAATTAGGGACCCTTGGGCAAAGGCCTGATCACCCTACCCTAGTTATAGCTCTAGATATGTGTGTGGTTTGTCCTTTGTTCTCAAAGAGGACCATGACATCAGGAAGATGTTGTCATAACTTGCAAATGAGATACGACTTACTCTAAATAGCCATGAAATTCATGTTCTGATACATTGAGGGAAACTTCTGATAGGAATTGAGAGTGGAGAAATCATTTATAGTCTGATGTTCTTGGGGAAAACTGGATGGGGGCATGAGCCAAAGAGGATGATTTGTGAGAAGTTCCTAAAATGAAACTTCATCTTTAAAAACACAGAGCATTCTGTTCTGGGACACAGATTACAGAAATGAATAAATAAAAAGGTATTTATTAAGTACTTACTATGTGCAAAGCACCATGCTAAGTCCTGGGGATATAAACAGAAAAATAAGACAGTCCCTGATCTCAGGCCATGCACGTTCTAGTGCGGGAGACAACACATATAGAAGGTTTCAGCTGTGAGTCAGAGGGAGAGATCCCAAGGTCCTTAGGGTGGAGTGGTAAAGCAGATGGTCATGCCTCTTCTTCCATGTCATTGTCATTGTTAAAATCATATTTTCTGAATTGAAACATTTGACAATGCCAAGGACTTTGGGAGCACGATCTTTCTTTTCTGGACCTTTAATAGCTGTTGCTGCAGCCCCTGCAGAAGCAGTTATTAGGCTGAATCTCCAAAAAGTTGGCTACCCACGATGATGGCTGCTAGTACATCTGTCCCCCAAAACACCTAAGGGGCACTGGAGCACCTGCAGTCCCATCACCGTTTGCCAAAGTGAACACAGAAATGGGACTCAGAGAGAGTACTGTTGGCCCCAGATGTACCGGTCGCGCCGACCTTATGCCGGCCGCGCCGAACACTCCTCCTACAAGGAGCAGGCTGCCAGAGTCATACTCACTCATCAGTCTTCGGTCCTCAACCGGATAAACACACAGAGATGAGCCATCGGGAGGCGCCAACACCAGAGCTTTATTCAGAGGCCATCACAGCAAGCCATCACAGCAAGGCCAAGCAGGAAGGCCAGAGCAACAGAGCAGGAGCCAAGAGAGCGTGATCTGACCACGCTCATTCCTTAAGTACCTACTTAGCCCCTCCTCCCCAGCCTGCTTACTAGCCAATGATTGTAGGGTCAGATACTGGAAGGGGCTGTCTGAGTTTAGCACACCAAGGGAGAGGGAGTGATGTAGGAGGCTAGGACCGGATACAGGAAGGAGGCGTCTGGGGTCAGTGCCACACAAAGGGACCCAGGAAGTCAGGAAGGTCACAGGAAGGAGGCATCTGGGGTTGACGTTGCATATAGGGAGGGGACTAAGCAAAGGGAACTTGTCCTCTGCCATCCCACTCCCACGTGGCACCGCCCCTTGCCTCAATACTTCCTTGCACCCAGCTTATCTCACATAGCACTGCCCACTGCCTCAGGGTTTCTCCGTACCCAGCCCATCCCAGTTCACCACGACTCCGCCTACCACAGCCCCTGCCTCGACTTCCAAATACCCAGATTCTACCCCAATCTTGCCACAACGGCCATCTGGTAGCTGCCAACATCAGACAGTCCCTCACACCCAGACTCAGCAGGGTCACCAATGCCCATCACATTAGCTAATAACCATGTGTCACTAATATCCCGATAAAAAGCCTCAGACAAGGGGAAGACTTCATTGTCTTTCACTCTGCATGGCTGGGCTGATCTTGTCTTCAGTCTCTATTTTTAATCACAAGATCATAGATTTAGAGCCAGAAAGACCTCAAAGGCCCAACTTCTCATTTTCCAAATGAGGAAACTGAGGCTCAGAGAGCTTCAGTGACTTTCCCAGGGTCACAAAGCTACTGAGTATCAGAGGAGGCACTTGAACCAAGGTCTCTTTGGCTCTGAGGGAAGCTTTCTATCCACAGTGCTATAATACCTCTCTCAATCAACAGGCATTAAGGGCCTACTATGGTCCGAGGATTTGACTTTTCCTACCTGCCTACCCCTATCTCAGGGCCTTAATTTTCTGTTCAAATGTCTTTTACCAGGCAGGACAACTTAGAATGAGAGGACCTGACTTTAACCTGGACCTGACCTCAGGCACGTCATTTACCCTCCTAAGCCTTAATAATTATCTAAAATGATGATAATAATGATAATTATTGTTGTTATTTAGATTTTCCAAGTTTCATTTTCTTCATCTCTTAAAGAGATATACTATTAGTAGGGCTATAATGATTATCATTGGTAATGATGGATGTTCCCCAGCCTCTGGACCCAGACCTTTGTCTTTTTCATTGATGCCCCTCAAGTGAATGTTGCCTAAGGTTTCATCTTGGCTCTCCTCTTCTCTCCTGGTAAATTCATCCAATCCCATGGCTCCAACTATCATCCACATGTAGATGACTCCCAAATGTCTTTGTACGGTTTAGATCTCATTTCAGGGCTCTAGACCTGCATCTCTATGGGTTTACAGGACATCTCCACTTGAACATCCCACTGTCACCTCAAACCCAATATGTCCCAAACTGAACTTACTATCATTCCTCCTAAAACTGCTCCTTCCCTTCCTTCCCTTTCCTTTCCTTATTTTCTTTCCACTCCTTCCCTTCCCTACTCTTTCCTTGCCTTTTCTTTTCTTGTCTTCCTTTCCCTTCCTTCCCTTTCTTTTCATTCCTATCTTTTCCTTCCTTTCCTTTCCTTCCCTTCCCTTCTTTTCCTTTCTTTTCATTCCTATCTTTTCCTTCCTTTCCTTCTTTCCCTTTCTTTTCCTTCTTTTCCCTTCCTTTTCCTTTCTTCTCTTCCCTTCCCTTCCTTTCACTTTTTTTTTGTCAGTGTCAGGACCATTCACTTCTGTAGTCTCCAGCATCTGAAACCTCAGTGTTACCTTTGTAGGTAGAACTGAATGTTCAGTAAAGAGAACTGGTTCAAAAAACATGGGTGTGACTCCTGGCTCTGCCACGTCCTACCTTGTGACTTTGGGCGAAGTCAGTTAATTCCTTTGGGACTTTTCTGTAAAATGAAGAGGACTAGATGGCCTATAAAGTCCCTTCTAGCTCAAAATCTACCATCTTGTGACTTTCTCTCTCTTTTTTTTTTTAGTTTCTCAACTGTGTTTCCTGTTCCTATTCTTCAGTCAGTTGGCAAACATTGATTATTTACTTACCATATGTCAGATACTGTGCTAGGCACTAGGGATACAAAGGAGGGCAAAAACAACCCCTGCTTTCAAGGAGCTCGCCATCTAACAAGGGAGACAAGATGCCAAAAACAAAAACAAAAACAAAAACTGTATGTACGTATGAGAGTGATACAGAATAAATGGAAGGTAATCTGAGATGGAAGGGACTAGCAAGAGACAGCTGGGGAAGAAAGGCAACCTGTGGGAAGTTGAGTTTGAGCTGAGTCTTAGAGAAAGTCAAGGAACCTGGAATTCACCTCCGAGGTGAGAATCAGGAACATTCCAGGAACGGAGGACAAACAATGTAAATGCATGAAATGGGAGATGAAGAATCATGTGTGAAGAACAGAAAGTAGGCCAGTGAAGAGTACAAGGAGGGAAGTCAAGTAAGAAAACTAGAAAGGTAGGAAGGAGCTTGGTTATGAAGGGCTTTGAATGCCAAATAGATGATCTTATCATGGAGGGGACTGGCTTAATTGACGGGGGGAGTGATATGGTCAGATCTGAACTTTAGGAAAATTGCTTTGTTCAGTGAAGGGAGAATGGATAGGAATGGGGAGAGACTTGAGACAGTGAAATCAATGAGAAGGCCATAATAATAGTCCAGATGAGATGTGATGAGGACCCATAGAGGGGTGATGACCGCGTGAGTGGAGGGAAAGGGACATGCGTGGGAGACGCTGTCAAAACAAAAATGACAAAACTGGACAACAAACTGGATATATGAGGAGAGTGAGGAGTTGAAAGGAGGATGGCACTGAAGCTTTGACCCTAAGTGGCTTAGAAGAGAAAAGAAAAGGACCAAGCATTTATTAAATGCTTCTATGTCCCAGGCAGGGTAGTTAGGTGGCACAGGGGATAGAATGCCAGGCCTGGGGTCAGGAAGACTCATCTTTGCGAGCTCAAATCTGGCTTCAGAACTAGTTGTGTGACTCCAGGTAAGTCACTTAATCCTGTTGGCCTCAGTTTCCTCATCTGTAAAATGAACTGAAGAAGGAAATGGCAAAACTACTCCAGTGTCTTTGCCAAGAAAACCCCAAAAGGGGTCACAAAGAACTGGATACCACTAATTGACAAAACAACAACAGTGTGCCAGGCACTGTGCTAAAAGGCTTTACAAAAATTATCTCATTTGATCCTTACAACAACCTTAGGGGGTAGGTGCTATCATTATCCCCAGTCTACAGTTGAGGATACTGAGGCTGACAAAGGGTAAATGACAGCTAATAAGTGTCTGCAAGTGGAATTTGAACTCAGATCCCTCTGACTCCAGGCCCAGTACTCTATCTACTTCACCAGCTAACTGCCTCTAACTGGGAGAATGGTAGTACCATCAATAGTAATGGGCAGAGGGGTGGGTTTGAGGGGAAAAGATAAAGAGTTCTGTTAGGTACATCTTGAGTTCGAGACATCCTTGGAATACACAGATTGAGGCATCTAAAAAGTCAGTTGGTAGGGGCAGCTAGGTGACAAGGTAGATAGATCTCCAGCCTTGGAGCCTGGAGGACCTGAGTTCAAATCCGGTCTTAGACACATGATACTCACTAGCTGTGTGACCCTGGGCAAGTCACTTAACTCCGATTGCCTCACCAAAAAAAAAAAAAGTCAGTTGGTGATGGGGGCCTGGAGCTATGTGGTAATATCTCTACAACATCTCTCACACCTGTCTCCTCCTCTACTCCCATGGCATTCCATCTATCCTTGGCCTTCATTTCCATGCTCCCAATCTATTTCAACCTATTTCCCACCTTCTCTCTTCTCTCCAGTCTTCATTTAGCCAGACTAATCTTCCTTATGAATAGATATCTGCTAAAAAAAAAAAAAAAGGCTTTAGTCTCTCTGAACTGTGTACAGAGTAAAGTTCAACTGTTTTTGTCTGGTGTTTGAGGTCCTCCACAGTTGGATGCCACCCTGTCTTTTCAGTCTTTCTCACCCTTCTCCTCAACACACACACACACACACACACACACACACACACACACACACACTCCTAAATGGTAACCAAATTGGGTTACACCATCTCATAAACATGCCCTGTACTTTATTAGCTTCATCTGTCTATGGAATGTCTTCTATCTATGGAATGTCTTCTATCCATAGAAGGTCTTCCTTCTGTTTTACCTATGGGACAATTGATGTAGAGCTGGAAGGGGGTAACACCTGATTTTACAGATGAGGAAACTGCCAGGAAAACTTAAGGAAACTTAAAGGAGGTTAAGTGATTTGCCAAGGTTACCCAACTTAGTACATATCCGAGACAGAATTTGAATTCAGGTCTTCCTTACTCCAAGCCCCAAACCCTATCCACTGCCTTTACCTCCCCATGCTTTTAAGCCCAGGGAGCAGTCAGGGCCAAACAGAGCAGCGATTGATGATTAGAGCTAAGATCATCATTACCCAGTACTAATTGAGCTCTGGCAGCAGCCAGGGGTTACCCGATTTGTCTGTAGCTGGTGAGCCAGAGAAACAAGAATGTTCCCCAATTTCCCATTTGATCTGGGACCCTAAAACAGGGGAAATAAAGGCCTTTTTCCCACCGATTTTCCATAAGCAGTGAGTGCGTGCACTTGGGGAACACTAGAGAGGCTGTAGGTGGGGGGGAAAGATAATAATAATAAAAATAATAATAGCTAGCATTTGTATAGTGTGTACTATGAGTCAGGGCACTGTGTTAAACTTTATAAATGTTATATCATTTGAGCCTAACAAAACCCTGTGATTCAATTGCTATTATTAACCCCATTTTATAGATGAGGAGATTAAGGCTAAAGGTCACAAAGCCAGTAAGTGTCTGAGACTAAATCTGAACTCAGGTCTTCCTGACCCCATGCACAACACCTTTTTCCCTGCAGCACCCAGACCTTCCCTCCTCCCTCTTTCCCTACCCGCCACTGAATATGCCCCAGGTGCCTGAAGTTCTATTTATTGTTCTGTTTAGAACCTCTTAAGCAGATGAAGATAAACACAAGAATTGGCAGAATTCTTTTGCAGTCAGGAGTTGTCCTTTTGGCTATTTATTTATCACCCTGGCTATCTCTAGGTGCACATCCAGCCCACTATCTCTGAAAGAGACCTGGCCTAACCATCGCAAGTACAGGAGGCAAGGATTTTGTCTGACTTACTTAGTTTATGTAGGTGGATACTTAATAAATGCTTATGATTCACTGAACAGGAAGAGCATAGTTGACTCAGAAGTCAACACCCTGTTGCCTAGGGGTTTCATGTGGAACTTCAAGAGAACAAGTACTTGCTATATCCTGCTTAACCAAGGACACTCAAAGATGATTGCTCAGGTTCTCCAAACCCACTGATTTGGAACAAGTCCTAGCCCACTGCTGGGAATCATGAACAATTACCCAACCTCCACCACCAAGAATACCAAGGAATTCGGGACAAGAGAGGCCAAAGGCAACATGTACCCCCAAATTACACCAAGTGCCCAGTGGACATGGCACCCATTTGGGGTCTCTCCACTTTGATCAGAGGCTCCTCTTGAACAGGACCAAAGAGGATACTAGATTTGGGGTCAGAATACCTGGATTATCTGATCCCTGTGTGATATTAGGTAACTCACTTATGTTTATGCCTCAGTCTTAAATGCTTCCTTCAGGCTATTTCTAAACTTGTTTGGATCCAGGAATCTCCATTTTCTCTCTGTATCTCCACCAGCCAGAGTTACATACATATGAGGTCAATGATACAAAAGGACATTTACTTAAAATAAAAATGCAAGATAAGGCACAAGAATATTTCAACAAACAGCAAAAACCTTCTCACTACCCATTTCCTGGTAAACCTCCTTCTAACCTTCATTGGTAAAAAGTTAGTGAGTAAAGCTCTTCTCTAACCCAAGTTGCTAAATCACCAATTTAGGAGATCAATAACAGGTGTGGAAATGATATTTGCCCAATGGATAAACAAAAAAGATGTTGTGCCATGATACAGGAGATGCCATTGTCTTTTACACTGGTCCCCCCCAAATTCTCTGGATGAAGTAATTGCCAAGGAAGATATGTAGCACAGGGACAGCCCCATGACTATATGTAGCACAGTTCCATGACTATTTCTTCTCCTCTCCTTTTCTCCCTGATTCATGTTTCCTGTTTCCCCTTCTTTCCTTAGACCATGCCCACCTGGCCTCCAGTTAGAGCCAATGTCTCGACAGCGCCATCACTGGTTACACTTAGTAGAGGCTCATGTAGAATGGCATCTCATTCATATGTAAAATGGGACTAATAGCTGCCCAAAGTACCTCACAAATATGTTATGGGAATAAAATGTGATAATGAACGTGAAAGCATTTGCAATTCTAAAATATTTTATAAATATAGGCTCTTATTATAACTCCCAGACTGGTTTTGCCTCACTCTTTAGCAGCAACCATCTCAGGATTTGGACTTGGAAGTTAGAAATCTCACTGCCTCATTATCATCCTGAACTACCAAGATTGCCAGGAAAACTTTGTGCTCCCCATCTTCTTGTCAAAAACATTGACACATGACACTGCAACATGAGATGCATTTTCACTCTGTTATAAACACACTGCTGGTTTAGGAAAAGTAGGTTTTTTTCCTGTCTGCTCTTAGTTGCAGCTGCCCTAGAAGCCAGGATTCCATATCCTTGTTGAATATTACACCCCTGATTTCGGAGAGTAAGAATTACTGAGGGCTCAAAGCCGTTTACAGGCAGATCTAATTGGAGCATAAGATCATAGACTTTAGGCTGACAGGGGCCCTAGAGGTCATCTAGTACAAACTCATCACTTTACAAATGAGGAAACTGAGTACCACAGACTTGCCCATAGTGATAAAACCACCGGGGTACTGGATCCTGGTCCTATTTATTCTTCACTGAATCCTGCTTTTTTTTTCTTCCCACAGTTTCTAGAGGGTATCTCTGACTGGCCCACAATTCAGAGATCCTCTTTTTTAGGCTTCCAACAAAGCAGATCTCCCTTATCCAAACACTACTAAGAGGCTTAAGCATGAGCACTTGCCTGACTGGAGTGAGTGCCTGAGAATTCTTTGGCCCTGATTTTGGCAGTTGGTTCCTTCTGATTTCTTTCTCAGAACACTCCAGGCAGATCAAAGAGAAGTCACATTTTCAGTGTTTGTCACTTTGGCAAAGGTTTTTTCTGTATGACCCTTGCCCTGAATGGGCTGATACCAAGTGGTGGGGCAGGCTCAGATTAGTTAACTAGTCTAGAAGAAGTGGCTTGGGGCAGCTAGGTGGTGCAGTGGATAGAGCACCGGCCCTTTAGTCAGCATGACCTGAGTTCAAATGCAGCCTCAGATCAAACAGTTGACACTTACTAGCTGTGTGACCCTGGGCAAGTCACTTAACCCCAATTGCCTTTAAAAAAAAAAGTGGCTCAAAGAACCCAGGCCACAGGAAAGAGGCAGCCCAGGACTATTTCTGGGGCAAGTGGGGGTGGGGTAAACTGCAGGGTTCCCAAAGCACACACCTAGGAACCTGTTCCTCCTTCATTCCAGAAGAGGATCAAAGACTTCAGGAAGTTGATGGGTTGACTTGCAAGTGAATTTGATTTAAGTGAGGCAGGGCTGTGCAGTCATCAGAGTCCAGTGGCAAAACATAGGTCAGGATGACTGGCAATGACCCTATGCAGTGGGAGACCTTGGCCTTCTTAAGCTAAGGTTTTTCCTAGGTCTCAGTTTGTCAGTAGGTGAAAAGGAAAAGAACACATGCAGTCTGAGGGGGTATGGCAACAAAGGAGAGTGTCAGAGTCAAACTCAGGGTTTGGCCTTGGTAATGGGACCTGCTGTGTTTATGGAATGGCTCTGTGTGTGTGTATACACACATGTGTATGTATGTATATATGTATATATACAGATATATACACCCCCCACACCCCCAAAGCCACATAGGGTGTCCTAAAAATCTAAGTGAAATTTAAGCCTAGTCCAATTTTAATAACTCAAAACCACCCTACGACTTTTGGAACACCCTTGTATCTATACACAAATGTGCCTGTGGTCATTTTTAGCTCTTGTTGACAGAACCACCTCATCCCAGAATCTCTATCCATCTTCCACTCTCCTTACCACCAAGGTCTGCCTCCAATCCAACTCACCACGCATGCAAATGCGCGCGCGCGCGCACGCACACACACACACACACACACACACACACACACACGCAAGGGCTCTCTGGCCTGACTCGCCATCCCTACAGACAGACAGCTCGGACAGGAGTACAGCCTATTTCAGAACTGCTGGCCCCTTTCCAGACTGCCACACAGCAAGCCTGGGGGGGAGAGGTGGGGATAGTGTGTGGAGGTAAGGGTGGGGGGAGAGGCGGCAGAGACCCTTAGCATACACGAGGATCCCTTCTCACGCAGGCCTTACATTGGAGCCCTATGGCTACGCAGTCAGCCTAAAAGAAGAGGAAGTCATCACGTGCATTGCAGCAGGGTTGTCGCTGCCGCACCCCAGGGACAGGAATGCGGCTCCGCCCTGGTTCTCGGAGCCGGCCTAACCGAGCTCTGCTTAGTGTATTGACGTCAATGACGCCTGCGGCCCGGCTGGGGGATGGGGACGGGGATGGAGAGGGAAGGAGGGACACGCCCCCTTCCCCATTGAGGCTCTGATTGGTCGCCTGGGTTATTCGCGTTCGATTTTGGAACGTTTACCCAGGAGCTGAAGCTGGGGCAGGGGCTGTGGGTTGACCTTATCCTCTGGTCAGGATCCCAGGAGCAGCGTTTTTCAATGGAATCGTGGAAGTGAGCTGGGTTGCAGCGTTCGGACAGTCGAGCTTCCTCTCGGCCCCTTTCTGGCGGAGTCGCATCGGCAGACAGGTAAGAGAGACAGATGCATGGGGGTCGCTTGTGCAGGGCTGGGATAGGGAGGAAGGAGCAGCTTGCCAGGTCCAGACCCTTCAGGGCCCCCGAAAGGGAAGGGTCCCTCCGCCGCTTTCGGGCTCAGTCTCATGCTCGAGAGTCCGCAGAGCCGTGAGCCGTCTGTTGTACGCGTTACGGACTGCGGAGGGGCGCGATAAGACGCGGGTTGGGGAGGTTGTACTGTCATCGATGTCAGTATAACCCCCTGGTGCTTCTCTGAATCCTCGGGCTCCGGAACCGGCGTGCCGGCGCTACTTGGAACCCACAGATTGCTGCGGGGTGGAAACAGGGAGCCTGGGCTGGCCCGCAGACTCTGCTGAGGATTGAGGGTTTCGTTGGCCACTCTTTCAGAGAAACCGGCCAGTGCTGAGACGGTGGGGTCGTGGAGAAATAAAGGTGTACAGACTGAGGACTCCAAGGGAGGAGAGCCCCAAGCTGAAAGTAGACCACAAATTCAGCCCTTAGTTCAATGACCAATCTCACAAGCGTCTCCCTGGGCAGTGGAGTGCAGCCTGTGGGTACTCTGCTGGGATTTCTGACCTTTACTCCCTGACCCAATCTAAAGAGATAAACAGACACCGCAATTAATTTCCTGAAAGATTTGAAAGCATTTCCATGATTTCCTCTAGTCTTTTGAAGAGCGGCTTGGCACCAGTACAGGCCGGTATCTGGGCAGAAACAATAAAAGTAGATAGCTGAGTCAGTTTTTCTGAGATGTCTCTATTTCTTCTCCACTTAAATCTCAAGCCGTAAGTGTTCGTGGAAACAGTCTTGAATTCCCCAG
This sequence comes from Vombatus ursinus, assembly GCF_900497805.2. Taxonomy (NCBI): domain Eukaryota; kingdom Metazoa; phylum Chordata; class Mammalia; order Diprotodontia; family Vombatidae; genus Vombatus; species Vombatus ursinus. The sequence continues at coordinate 25,702,022 of NW_020940527.1, forward strand.
GAGCTTGTAGCCCAGGACCCCAACCTGGAGGATTCTGGCGTTCTTGAATGCTGGAGGCTCTGATCTGATAGCAATAGGGAATGGCTATCAAACATCCTTGACCCTGTCAGGCAAAGGAAGATGGTGGATCTTAGCCACATTGGCCCCTCCTACTATTTTTTTTTTTTGGTCTAGGCAATGGGGTTAAGTGACTTGCCCAGGGTCACACTGCTAGCAAGTGTTATATGTCTGAGGTTGGATTTGAACTCCAGTCCTCCTGAGTCCAGGGCTGGTGCTCTATCCACTGCGCCACCTAGCTTCCCCTCTCTCCTCCTACTGAGCCACTGATATGACCTTCTTGTTCTTTGTCCTAGTTTCCCACAGATGGCAGTGACAGGAATCTCCCCAAAAAAATTTGAGTCATAGTTTGTACCCTGGTTGATCAGGTTAATCTGAGGGACCTAGAGAGAACATCCCAGCATTTGTAAAGCCAAGCTTGGGGAACTATAGAGGCTGCTGGGATTGTCTAGCTCTGGCATCAAGGAAGAGGCATTTTCCTCCACCCTGCTGCTCTTCCTTGATCTTAGAGAAGTTATGGCCATTACAGGAAATAAGAGTTTTATCGAGTTCTAAACAAGAGGACCTAACAACCTTCTCCTCCCTCTATACACACCAAGTCCACAATACCACTAGAGACAGAGGACTCATCTACACTTAGTACTGACCAAGAGACAGGATCTCATGTATAGATTTAAAACTAGAAAGGACATTAGGGGTCTTTCAGTTAGCCTCTTCAACCCTCCTTTTTTTAGAGGTTGTAACTTTCCTGAAGTCACACAGTAATTAGTGGCACAACCTTCAAATCCAGGTACTCCAAACCCAGCGCCCTTAACTTTGGTAGAAATCTGAGCCATGCTGTTTTGTGTCTAGACATAATCTGCTTTTACTTGGGGGTGGGGTGGGAGTGGGGAGTATATGGTTGGGAAAGGTGTGCCTAAAATCTGGGCAACAGGACCTGTTCACACAGGCCATTCCTAGGTAGTAAATCCCAAGCTGCCCATCCTTACCATTCAAATTCCTTCTAGATTAAACAGGATTTAGACCCAAGGAATATCACAGCCTTCTACGGTTCCCCCAAAGGAACCATTCATTCCAATTTCATTTTACAGAGGAAACTGAGACTAGAGAAATTAAATGACCTGCCCAAGACCATGCAATGGTCCAATGGCCAAACCTGGGCTCTCTCTCCAACACCACTCTGGACTTCCAAATTCAGCTTGTTAACACCAGTTTTCTTCATGTTGTGGAACCCAGGTTCAAAGCAAAGGTGGCTTATTACACAGTAAACATTCATTGTATGAGCCATCAAAGGCCTTCTGACTAATGGATGATCATTTGCCTTCTTTCCTAGTGTTTTTCCATTTACGTTTTGGAGAAAACATATCTGTTTCACAGCATGTAAAATCTAGAAGCAAACTTTAAGGGTCAAAGAGATTGTTGTAAAGGAAAAAAAAAGATGTGAAAGATATTTTGCCATTCAAACTATTTGCTATTTGGTCAGAGCAGTATATATAGGAGTATATGTACCTCCTAGGCCCACAGAATGTAAACTTCTTTATGAGTAAACTGAATTTTCATGATACAAACTAAGACTAGGAAGGGTCAGTTAAGGAACATTTATTAAATGCCTACTATGTGCCAGCACTGTGCTAGATGCTGGGGATACCAAAGAAAGGCAAAAACAGTATCTTCTCTCTAAGAGCTCACAATCAAATAGACAACATGTAAATAACTATGTACAAAGAGAGACTTAAATACACCTATTTTATAGCTAAAGAAACTGAAACACCCTCATAGCATCTGAACTGGCCAAGGACTTTTGACAAAGAAGGCTAGGACTGGAAGCCAGGTCTCCTACCTCTCAGTCCACTGCGCTAATCACTATGTTCCCTTACTCAGAAGTATCTGAAGTAAACTGCAGGCAGTTTTCATCTTGCACTCATCCAGAACAAATAATAATTTATGGCAGGTAAGTATTTAGGAATGCTAGTTCCCATTTAGCTTACTGCTTCTATCCTTCTTGGAAGAAGGTGAGCTATTAAAAATGTTTGATGGGCCAGTGATACTCCTGTCTTATTTCCAGGGTTTCCCATCTCCACTCTTTAGGTCAAGATTTGAAAATTTCCTGTCTTTAGCAGCCCTTGAGATTTATCAGTAACTCCAGCACCTAACACAGCGCCTTGTAGACGGCAGGCAATGAATTAGTGCTTTTTTGTTGACAACAATGGTATTTCTAAAGAGCAGAGATGCTAGGCCTGGTCCTTTTTTCACAAGTAACAGTTTTGCTGCTCAGTCACCCTGGGAGAAAGGCAGACCTCTCAGATACAGCACAGGGAACAGTCATATGGGAGGAGTAAAGGCGGATGTTCATTTATTTTACCCCCAGCAATGCCCAGATTTTAGCAGAGGAACAATAAAGTGAATTCTCTCTACTTGCAATTGGACATTTGAAATGGGAAAAGAAGAACTGACATGTGAGAGGCAATAGGGTGGAGAAGGGGGAGGATTTAGGACAGGGGAAGAAATTCAGTTCACAGTTAAATAGCATCCCTCATTTAGGTAATAAGGAAATTGAGGCTTAAGGAACTGACTTATTTTCACCCAAATATTAAATGTCTGAGGCAGGATTAGAATCTGGGTCTCCTGAATCCAAGTCTAGGTAATATTCTTACCTCTACACTTCTGGGATAAAATGGAGAAAACTCAGAATAGGATACAAAAAAGGTTCTGGCAATCAAACAGCCTTGTTATTAGGGTCATGTCCTTCAAGCCAGATGTGCTATGTCAGACCCAGGAGAAAGAACCTAGGTGAGACTCTGACAATATCCCTGCCCATCTCTCACTACTCAAAAGACCCCAGACTCAATAATTAATTGTAAGCTTTTGTGAGGATCTAGGACCCAGCCTGACAACTAGAAGGTGAGAGGGAAAGAAGGTGATGCAAGGCTTGAAAAGAGTATTAAAACTGTCACCTCCACTGCAGAGATGAGTATAGCTTGCATATTCCACCCCCCTCATCCCCCACCCCTAAGATGATCAGCGGATGAAAGCAGATTAACTTGCACATGGTCCTCTAGCCCCACGTTGATAGAGCATTTTAAAATTGAGAAAGTTGACCTAACAGTGAGTAGGGTCAGAACTGGGACTTGAACCCAGCCCAGGGCTCCTTCCACTATGATGTCCTATCTTAAGAGACTATTCATGCCAACTTGACAACTTGATAATACAACTTGTATTATCTCTGCTTCATCCATGAAGAAACTGAGGTTCAGAGACCAATTGACTTGCCATCTTCACAAGGCTAGTGTCTGAGCTGTTATTTTAATCCTGACCACAAGAGAGTGCTCTTTCTACCTCAACAACCTGCCTCCCATGCTCTACATTTTTATAAGTCCTGTAGGGGCAGGGATTGTTTCATTTTTATCTACTTTAAGAACTTGTTGGGGCAGCTAGGTGGTGCAGTGGATAGAGCACGGCCCTGAAATCAGGAGGACCTGAGTTCAAATATGACCTTAGACACTTGACACGTACTAGCTGTGTGACCCTGGGCAAGTCACTTAACCCCAATTGCCTAACTAAAACAAACAAACAAACAAAACCACAACAACTTGTTTTCACTTCTGTTCCCAGAGATCTGGAATGCTGATTGCCCTGTAAGTTATTTCTGACCTTGGGTGATTATTATAGTTAATAACAATAGCTCACATTTCTAAGGCACTTTTAAGGTTTACAGTACACTGTCTCCACAGCAAGTGTGAGAGAGGGAGGATAGGTCTATTCTACAGATAATTCTGAGTGACTTGCCTATGTCAGGGTTAAAAACAGAATTAGATAGGGGCAGCTAGGTGGCGTGGTGGATAGAACACCAGTCAGGAGGACCCGAGTTCAAATCTGGCCTCAGACCAAATACTTGACACATACTAGCTGTGTGACCTTGGGCAAGTCACTTAACCCCAACTGCCTCACTAAAAAAAAAAAAGTTAGAGAGAGTTAAAGTTAGAAACAGGAAAACAGAGTTGGATTAGAGTTAGAGTTAAATAAAGAACCACAAAGTTGGCCATGATCTTGTCATCACCCACAAATGAACCACTTCCATAAACTCTGAAAGTTCCTTATCTGATCAAAATCTACCTTCTATCTCTGGTTTACAACTCCAGACCCTATTCTTTGCCCCATCCCTTGACCGCCAATCCCTCTTAGGCCATTCCCCATGCTCTAGTTACACCCTCCACCTTTCCAAATCTTGGCCTCTTGGTGAACCAGTTCAATTCTACACTCCTTTTGAGACTCTTTGTCCCCTTATTGTATCGAAGATCTTGCCCTGCCATGCTTCAGCCTTCGATCACACCTACCTTCCACTGCCTTGCTCCTACACATTGAATAGAGATGGAGAAAAATCACAAAACCATATTGACTGGGTCCACTACAAATTTGCTAGCATAACCTCAACTGGGCTCTCACCGCCACCAGGCAATCCTTTTACATCTCCCTAATTAACTCACTAAATCAGCTAGCTGGCTCAGTGGATGGAGTGCTTCTCCCCCCCACCCTTTGCGAGAGTTCCCTCTTCTCTCTCACTTTTACATCACCTGGATGACTTCCACCACCATGTCCTCCTTTACGCCATCTCAAATGAGGTCCTCCTCCTTGCCAAGGCAAATCCTACGTGCACTAGTGATCCCATTCCATCCCTGCTCCTTCCTCATCTCTTATCTCCTGCCTTCCTCAAAGTCTCAACTAAAATCCCATCTTGAAACTTCAAGAAGATCCCAATGCCCCTTAGTCCTAGGGCCGTCCCTCTATTTATCCTACTTATAGCTTGTTGGTACACATGCTATGTTTTCATGTCTCCCCCATTAGGCTGTGAGTTCTTGGCAGCAGAATCTGTTTTTGCTTTTTTTTGTATCCCCAATGCTTAGCATGATACTTGGCATGCAGGAGGTGTTTAATAAATGTTTACTGACTGACTGATCACATGGTTTGAGTTCAGCCTCTGAGACTTACTAGCTGGGTCTTGGCGTCTGCTTTTCACCCTATCACAACGCCTAAAGCAAGATCTCATTAGGCTGACAAAGGGCATGTGTGTTTTCCTCTTAGAGAGCCTAAGATGGGCACTCCAGCCTCTGTGGTGAGCGAGCCACCCCCCGGGCAGACACCAGCAGGAGTCCGGGGACGAAAGCAAGCCTCTGCCAACATCTTCCAGGATGCGGAGCTACTACAAATTCAAGGCTTATTTCAGCAAAGTGGTGACAGGCAGGCTGAGGAGCGAGCACAGATCATTTGGGAGTACGCCGGGAACCACGGGGTGGCTGAAGCCTTGAGGCAGCTGCGCAGGAAGAAAAGACGGCCGGTGGGCCACTCACTGCAGCACTGCAGTCGACGTAGGTGGGTTTCTGAGGCTGGGTAAAGAGTGGTCGGGGGCATTCGTGGAGAATAAAATCCTAGTCCTTATAGCCATGGGCAGCCTTGAACCTCACCCTACAATGAAGCTGCCATGATATTTGGGAAGGGGATGGCATAGGTCTCAGTATATTGTTTAATAATAAGAACAGGGGCAGCTAGGTGGCACAGTGGATAGAGTACCAGCCCTGGAGTCAGGAGGACCCGAGTTCAAATCTGGTCTCAGACACATGATACTCGCTAGCAGTGTGACCCTGGGCAAGTCATGTGACCCTGGGCAAGTCACGTAACCCTGATTGCCTCACCAAAAAAAAAACCAGAATAATGAGAATAAAAAGAATAAAGCAGCTAACATTTAAACAATGTTTTAAGGGCTACACGGTACATATAGGGGTGTGTGTATTCACATTTCAGCTTCACAACCCTGTGAGGTAGGTGTTATTACCTCCACTTTACAGATAAAGAAACTGGGACTAAGAGCTTTCAAAGTCATCAAACTAGAAAGTGTGTTAGGCAGGATTTGAATTCAGATCTTTCTGAGGCTCCTTATACCATGCCACATAGTTGCCACATTTGAGCTATGTACCTGGGCAAGTCCAGTTTAGCTGTGGACCCAGGCAAGACTTCTCACCTAGCGCTCTCCAATGAGTGGATTCATCGTCAGACCGCAGCAGATGCCATCTTATGAGCCAAGAACTAGAGATCCCCAACAGCTTGAGAGGAACCAGATGCCACACGCTGGTAACCACAGGTGGTGGTTTGGGCAGCAGAGCTCTTCTGGTGCCAGTATAATCCCGGCGTTTTTGAAGAACCTGGAATATCCTACGAGCCCTCATTTTGTCTTCCCTGCCAGTGTAATGACTCAACTACTATCTATACTTGTTCCTTACAGAGTACCAGAGGACTGCTCTGCACCTGCCAGCCCCTCAAGCAGTACCATAGAGCTGACCACCAACGGGCAGCATCTAAACCCAAGAACCAGTGCCAGGAACCGGCGGAGCTGGAGAAAGACAAGCCCCACAAGCTATCTCCACCAGATTAGACACTGACCTGTTGAGGGCAGCTGAGGTTACCCTCCCCAGGAACTCAGATGTTACCTGAAGGGAGAAAGAAGCGAGACCTGAATCAGCCAGCCCCACCAGGGCAGATGAAGGTTCTAGCCAAAGGGGAAGTTACTGCCTATCCTACTCAGTTAAGGAATAGGTGGGGGGCTTCTACTGATCTCTTTATTGTGTGGGACTTGCTCTTTCCCAGAGTGAGTGAGAACATTAACAGCTTCTACTATTAAACAACCCCCCTTCTTCCAAACTAACACTATAGTGAGACTAAACTACATTCCTCAAGATTTCTGATGGTCCCAGGCTCAGGCCCAGGTTATTTATTACTAAGTCTTTAACCAGTAGTCTAACAGGCCCATCCCAGGGATGTCAATAATAATTCATAGCACTTTTAAGGTTTACAAAGCACTTTACTCACAACAACCCTTTGAGGTAGGTAGTGCAAGCATTATTTTCCCCACTTTACAGATGAGGAAACAAAGTCAGCAAGGTTAATAGACTTGCCCATGGTCACACAGCTAGTAAGTGTCACAGGTGGGATTCAAACCCAGACCTCAACTCTGGATTCAGCACTCTTTCCACTACACCGAGCTGCCTCTTTCTTTGCCTACCTGCCAAAAAGACAAAGGCAAAGAGAAAACTCTGGCTAGAGTTTCCTTGAGTAGACAAGAATATTTAATAATAAAAATTTCTCATAAAGCACAGTGTATTTGTCATGAAACAGGTAAATAATGATTGGGAGATTAGACTTGGAGAGAAGTGGGACAAAGGGTCTCTAACAAGCAAACCTGCTATTTCAGGCAAGCTGCCACTCCCAGGGATCCCAACTCTGGTATCTCGAAGTCAGAGATGGAGGGCCCAAGTCACCTTTCTTTCCAATTTCACAGAGGCGAAAGGTCTTCAGAGACTCATAAAACCCTGAGGCCTTGGTATGAGCATTTATACCAAACTGGTGTGACCAATGACAAGTGGGAGCTATTTCAGTTCACAGACAAAAGGAGACACCTTGCTAAAGTAAGACAGCACTAAAGAACAACTCGTGGCCGAGAACAGCTTGGCATGGCTGACCACTGAAGTTGTGAGATCAGCAGCTCCAAGACCTGCACTCCTCCCAAATAAGAGGAGAGGGTTTGTTATCACCCCCTGTAACACAGATACCATTCCCATATCCATACAGGCCACCTTTTTTGCCACCAGTCATAATATCCTCCAAGGGAGGACCCGGCTCACTACTGGCTGAAGGATCTGCTCTCTAGTAATCAATCACCTTCCCATCCATAACCTAGCAGGTCCAAAGGCATCCCTGTGCAAGGCTACCCTCTAGTGGCCAGGAATGAAGCTAACACATCCTTTAGCATTTTGCTCTTCTGGCCCCAGGCGCTTCGCTACTACTTTAAAAAGTGATGCTGGCTACAAAACAGGTCTTGTTCAAGAACAATTGCTCTTTGCTCTTTGCCCTAAAAGCATCACTTCCCCTCCTACTAAGAAAGCCAGGCAAAGAAGGCCGGAACTGAATTCGTTATTTGTACATTTGCATTGTTATAAATACATTACATACAGTTTCTGCAGTGCATTAGAACAATACGTGACAGCAGCAGCGATCACGGTAACCAGGACTCCACTTCTTTTCTCCTCACTGCTGGAACGAAGCCTCTTGCCGACAAAAAAGAGCCAATTTGCTCCATTCTATTCAGAAGATTCCTACTGGATCTCTAGTTCCTTCCAGTCTATTCAGGGCAGCCTGAAACCAGCCTCCAACACTTCTAATTACCAGGGGCTGGGAAGAGACCCTACATCCATGTCACTGCTAGGGGACAGGAACTAACTCCTTCCCCAGTCTCAATTTCCTTCTGATCCTCTGCTCATCTTAAACAGGATAAACAATTTAATGATTTAACCATCCCCATCTTAAAACTTCAAGGGCTCTCCCCATCCTTCTGGGGGAGCAGGTGGGGTGGATGCAGAGGGAACTTGACATCTGATGTGTATCTATAAACACATACACACCATAAGGAAAGTTCTTTTCCTCCAAAAGGCCTTTTCACCCGTGAAGAGTTTGGAGCTTGGTTCTGGTTTCCACAGAATTGGGCAAGCTGGCCGTAGAGACCTCCAGTCTCCATGGGAGTCACTTGCCTTCTCAGTGTAGGTCCCTCATTTTCACATGCGTGTCACCCAGCCTAAGAATCAGGATGAGATTGTTGATTGGGATTGTCAGTGCTAGACAGCTAGGTTGTCCCTATCCTTGGGGCCATGCAGAAGGACTTACATACTCTTCCTGACAGAGAACAAAAATCCTATGGAAGGCTGGTTCTTTCTAGAACACAAGGGCCAAGAAGAGAGGTGATCACCACTACTGCTTTCTTGCCTCCGAGGGAGAGACTGGACAGGCTGAGGGCACTCTCTTCTTTGGTTACTGGTCAAACCATCTTTCTCTGCAAGGCTAATTCCGCTGTTTGTGACAGGGAGGGGGCTGGAACCCATACAGCTGTAGTAGTACAGTGTACCATCCTCAAAAAAAGAACTCAACTGCTACACGAGATAGGCTCTATTCCACTGTACTATCAAAGAGCCTTTGCATGGAAAAGACTCCTAAACCTGGCAAGGACAGCAGCTGGAGGAACAGTCACATGAAGGCAAACTGCTGGAAGCAGTAGGATGGGTGAACTGAGGAGGCAGTGAGGGACTCCTTCCTTTGGGGCCTGCTTTCTTAAAAAAGGGAAAACTGTCTAATAGAGGGAAAAAGATGGAAGGAAAGAATATTAACAACATTTACTTCCTGCTGTCCCACTCTGAAAAGCATGTCACACAAAACAATAAAATTCGGGTTTTGTTTCTTGCACCTCCATACCTTCTCCCAAGGAACAGACAACAGGAGCAGGTCAGTGGGGTGGACCAGGCACTAGCAGCCAGTAAAAGAAGGAATTGAAACCCTTACTCTAAGAGCCAAGGCCAAGCATGAACTATAGGCAAGATGAAGCAAATGGCCGGATAAGCTTTCTCAAGCACTGGATTCCTCTGAGAAAAGAACTGGAAAAGAATTTAAAAGTCTAAGAACACATTAGAGGGCTGAGACTGAAGCGTGCTGAGGGAAACAAAGTCTACTTTAGTTGCTAGGGCCAAGCACTCAAGAAAGTGGGATTGGGATAGAAGTATGACAGACCAATCAAAGCAAGGTCCACTAAGTTTAAGAAGTCATAAAGACAAGTCAACTCCAGCTCCCAGTGTACACATCGGGCCATGTGGAGAGCTGAATGCTGGGAATGTGCCTCCCTATTAAAACAAGTCTGACCACTACTGCCTCTGCTTGAGTCACAACTGCACAGCAGGCCTGAGAGCCAGTAGGATCCACATGGGCTTAGGCAAAGCTGCCTAAAGCCTACAGTTAAAATAGACTTTATAAAAATAAAACCACAACCACACCAGTAGATTTTGAAGCAGACTATATGCCACTGATGAGGTGGAAAGGGAACAGAGGGGACTTTCTGGTGGGTCCTGGTGGGCAGAAAGAGTAAAAACTAAAAGGAAAGGTATGACTTTTCCACTCAAGGTCTCACAAGTGTTATCCACTTTGATGCACTGTGACACAATCTCTCACCTCCATGGTACACAGGGAACCAAGGCTCCTGAATTCAACCAAGGTTATTTCTGAACTGGTATCACGTTGTGTACATTTTTGAGGGATAATGTTCTGCCAGGATATTGCTGCTAGGGTTTAATGTTTTGGAGGGTTTTTCTGATGCAGAATATAACAAGTGATAGGGAGCTGCAGCAGAGTAGGGTACCTGGGATGATGCAGCTTGGTGAAGTTCAATGAGGTGTTCTCTCCCTAGCGCCCCTACCACTCCCCTGCAGAATTCTGACCTCACACAGAAATGTAAAAGGCAACACCAGGGCCCAAGACTGCCCCAGTATGTCTGGAAGTGGTTCTCCCCATATTCTGCAAAGCTCTTTGGCTCTGCCAGAGGGGAAGGGTTCTCAGGTATATGATTCCACCTGCTTCACTGGCTTATCTCAAAAGCTGCTCCCCAGGTTCCCTCCCAGTCCCCAAGTCTGAGACATCATCTCATTTGCTGGCAGGGCTACCACCAGGAGAAGAAGGGTTTCCGGCTCTGAAAGCTCTGCGTGTAAGACTCGCTGGAGCTCCGCTGGTGGGACCGGGCTGTCTCCACAATCACAGGTGGCATCTGGACTAGATGAAGGGGGCTTTTATTGTCTTTCAGGGCCTGGCTTAGATTCAAAATCTGTAACAAGAAAGAAATTAGGTAAAGGGAAAGCCTAGGGATTATTTTAGCCTTCATGTAAAGGGAAATATCCAGATCAACTGGTCCACCTAGTTGTACAGAAGCCAACTGGAAAAGAGAAAAAAAACTTATTTTTCCATTAGGTTGCAACACTACCCTAACAAGGGTAAAAGAAAGGATATTTCATTCTTTATTTGGAACCTCCCCTCTCATGAATGAATGAATGAATGAATGAAAATGCATTTACTGATCCCTTAGAGTATACCAAGCACTGTGGCCACACAGAGAAAAGCCAGAGAGTTCATGGTCTCTCATCATTGTCCCTTCACCCTTCTACAGCAACATTTCCTCTCTCTTCATAGAGCGGCAGATCTGAGCCAAGTGTGCTGACAAGCATACCTCAGGGGAACAAAGCAGAGAGCCAACAAGAGCGCTCCCAAGCACATTCAGCCTAGAGGCACAGCACGGATTTGCTGTCATGAGCACACATTGTCACTCCTGCTCCACTCAGAACTACTCCTATTCCTCTAGAATAGGCAAGAAGGCTCCAGCCATTTCTTTAAACCAGCTGGGGGCCAAGATTCCCACAGGGAGGTGTCTACCCTTTCAAGCCTAAGGACTGAGAAGCCTAGGAGTGAGATCTCTTAAATGCTCTTCCTTGGAACACTTCTGCTTCAATCAATGAGGTCAAAGGATAAGGGAAAAGCCATATGCTACTTCCAAGACTGCAGCAGGTCCTACAGAGAGTTAGCTTTTCTCCTGAAGCAATATGGGCTCTTAAGAGGAATGAATCATTTACTTAATTTGTCTGGTTTTTATGATTTGGGAAATTATAGGGAATCTATGTAATCTTAACTAACCTCAATCACAAAGTATTTTACAGTCCTTTTAACCTCTGTCTACCTTATTCCCAAGGAAAAACAGACACCAGTAAAACCAAGGGTTTATTTCACCTGAGACACCTATGGCTTAGAAGTAAGGAACATCTATGTGGACAGTTATCAGTGCAGCTGAAAAGTCTGTTATGCTACAAAAGTCTGAGTATCTGATTTTTCTATATATAGAGGACCACTGCTTCTCAAAAATTTCAACACTAATCTAGCCTTATGTTTAACTATGCATTGCTGAGTTGAAAATGACTCCTGGTGTGTGGTGATGCCCTCTTTGTTTCTCCAGAAGCCTTTGCCCATTCTGACCAGCAGGTAGAAGGTGAAGGTGGTTATAAGCAGAGCAGAAAGAAAGGGGGAACAGCTGGTGCATGTGACATTGGGGCTAACGAGTGCAGATGGACAGGTGGCTGGGCTCCGTGTATCACAAAGTCTCCTATGTTATTTGGCATATTAACAAGTGGGTCATGAATCAAAAAAATGCTGGGAGATACTTGCTAAATGCATTTGCTTAGCGTGACAAAGTTGTTGATCATCCTAAAGAGACCCTAAGGTGGACCCTAGAAGGTGTATACTGAGCCTACCTGTCCCCGCATTACAGCAATTTGCTTGTGAAATTGGCCCCTGTCAAAACCAGGATCTTTCTGCAAGAGAAACAGGATGAGATGAGACTCCAAGTAGCATAGGTCCTTCCATAATTAGAAAGCTCTTACTAATAAAACCCAAGACTGGCTTTATACATTTTGGTGAAGCCTAATTATAGCCCAGGATTAACACATTCCATAATTCACAAATGGGGAAACTGAAGCACAAAGAGGGTAGATGACTTACCTGGATCACACAGTTAGTTAACATAGACCTCAGAGTTGCTGACACTCTCTCACAGCAAAAGGGGCTGACTGTGCTCAAAAGCCAAGTGAAGCACAAGATTCCTATCAGTGCTATCCACAACACTGGGACTTTCTTTGACTCTGAAAAGAGTAGCAGCCAGGCCTGTGCCCTCCCAATCCTAGTTCTGCGCCTGCTGGGTTCTAATGCTTCAGTTCAGGGATGGAGATGGATTGAAGTACAGAATTTCAGTCAATTAAGAAATCACATTTAGTAGATGTCAGCTCTACCCTCTTCACTTATACTAAAGTTGACTGAGACATACTTACTTCCTTTACACTAGTTAAATAAGGTTGAAATTCCCAAGGCTGACCTTGAAGAGCTCATACAGGTCCTCTTCCAGGTCCTTGATGAAGTTAGGATCAGATATCTTTGGAAGGATCAGGTCTTTGATTTCCTGGGAAAAGGGAATTTTGGCTTGGGGCAGCCAAGCCCAATAAAAAGGATCTGAAAGAAGCAAAGAACAAAAGTAAAAATCCACCATTGGGGAAATTCTAGCTCATCTGTGTTCTCTTCCTACAAGAACACTCTAAGAAAGTACTACCCACAGCTCCATTCTATAGCACTTAGAGCATAAAAGCAAAATGCACAAGGGTTATTGAACTCCAAAGTAAACTAAATTCTAACTAAAAGTATGTTACTTGCCTCTCAAACATGGATATGAGTCTCCTAAAAAGGCAGGGTAGGGGGCCAACTTAATATTTTCCACCCCGTCTCAGAGAATTATCAACTATGGTTGGACAGGTATCATCTTTAGGAGGCTCAAGTAGGGAAAGAGAGCATAGCACTTCACAGCTATTCCAGAGAATCATAGGCTTTTCAGGGAATTAAAATTTTAGACTGATGAGAGATTACAATAAGGGAAGGAGTTAGGATAGGTAGAAAAGTATAGCGTCTACAGTATAGGAAAGTCTTGCTGGTCCTGAGAAGGGAGAACATAACTCTAATTTATGGTTTCCAAGAAGAAAAGCCTGAACCACTACGGTCTTGGGACTTACACGCCCTCCAGGAGTCAGGATGCTTCAGAGGGAAAGCCAGCCCATTGTCTATGGCAGCCAGTTTGATAACAGGCTCCTTCACCACTACCCAGTCTGTGTCCTGGAGGGGAAGGGAAGGCTTATTACACAGGGATGCCCATTACCAAAATCCGCCAGTCTCATCCCCTTTATATTGTAAAAGTGGTTTTCTCACCTTGTCAAATCCATCCATCCTAGATCACCCTTCCTCTTCAATTTATTTCTCCTTATTTATCCTTTTGCAATGGATCCAAACTCTTGCAACATTTTCTCTCTGACTGAATTAAAGTTCTAAGGCTTTTTCCATCTTGGAAAAGTTTAGCAATCTAAAAGCTACTCTTCCCTCAAGAGAGGGGGATTAGTGATCTAAACCCAAAAGAATTACAGACCAAGAAGGGACCTTAGAAATCATATAATCCAACTCACTCATTTTACAGGTGAGGAAACTAGGACCCATAATGAGCAAGTGATCCGTCTGAAAGAGTCAGTTCACGGTAGCGCTGGGGGGTAAGCACCCAGGTCTCCAGTCTCCCAGGCTAGTGCTGTTTTCACTATATCACACCACTTCTCCAGACAGAGATAAAGAAAATAGGATTGATGATTCTAAGCTGAAAAGTGTCAAAGTAAAGGAAATGAAAATCCTCAAAGAGTGGAAAGGAGAAAGAAAACTTGGTCTACTTTCCAAGTGTCTATTGTGCAAAGCTGGCTCCACAGGCACTGCTGATTTCCAGCATGGGGACAGAATCACTAAGCAGAACCAGCTGCTCTTTCACAGGAAGCTCTACTCCATGAGCTCACTGGTACACAGAGCTAAAGCACACAGGGAAGTATACCTGCCTTAGGGGCATAACAGCTGACTGGTGGGAGGAGAGGCCAGACACTAACCCCTGAGCCTCAACAGGAGACATGCTGCCGATGGGAGAGAAGGATAACAGGGCAGCAAGCCACAACAACCTCCTATATTCACTCCGGGCAACTAATCCAAGGCATGAGTTACTGTCTAACACAGTGACGAGTATAGGTAGGCAACCAGGATGAGGATCGTGGATGAAGAAGTGTGATTAGGGAAATAAGTCACTAGTGATGAACTCTCCCATCAAAGCTTTAAAGAATGCATTAGGGTAGTTATCCTATCCTGCTCTTTTCTGCCCAGTCTGACCCAGATCCCTATTCATCTAATCTCCATTTGTGGATTTAAAGATCCTATGATTAATTTACTATGGGAACAGTTCATTGGTAGTATGTCATGCATTAAGAATCCTCTTCAAGGATCCTTTCTCTACCAGGGCTTCTCAGACTCTTACCCGGTAGCTGGAATTATCCATCGGACAATCATATTTGATCAGCCAATTGTCATTGCCTCTATCTGCAAACAGAAACATCAAAGGTCAGCAGGGAAAACTGCATACCAGCAAGCTCTAATGTGGTAGGAATGGGCAGGGGTTAAAGTCACTGCTTACAATTCATCAAACTGACATCAGTAACCTGGAGCCAGGGAAAAGAAAGCAAGAATCGTCTGTCTGGGGAGGGAAGCTGGCTAGGGTAAAGAGTTCTAATACTAGTTATGGGCCTTCCCACCTCTGGTAGCTGATACCATATTCGGGTACAGTTTAAGTCCTCAGAAAATCTCTGCTGAAAATGCGGTAACTTATAAGCTCCAGAAGAGGACAGGGAACAAATGTAATATAGCAGTAAAAGCAGAAGTCTATGTCAGTTGCGTAATAGACTACCACCCATATTCAGAAGAGGCAGAAATTCTCTTTCCCCTTCCAAGTTATGATCTATACACCCAGCTGCCCTTCTTGTAAATCCCAACACTAAGGGTGAGAGTGTTCAGCTACAGGATCCCTTTTCAACTTAGAAAATAACCTAAAAATGTCATGTTGGAAAGGTCCTTGGCTCATTCTAGTGAAAAATTTGGTTCAAGCCAAAGGATCTCTCATTTAGACACTAAGCAACCCACAATCATCTGAAGAGGTTAATCAGATCATTGAGTTTTCAATTCCTACAAATATCTGTGTGTCTGCATAACAGATTACTGGAGTAGGGCTCCCCACAGTAACTCACCAGTGTTTCGGATGATGTAATCTAGTACCACCAACCGTTCAAATTGCAATAGCAGCTGCCGATTAGTGTTCTCAGGCAGTGAATCTGCTTCAAATCGTCGCAGCCAATAGTCGGCATCCTTGTAGCCTTCAACAAAGAGCTGGAATGAACCAACCTGGCAGCAGAGAAGAAAGGCAGAGGTCAGACTACTGTTTCTCTGATGTTTAATTCCAGAACCTCCAGGAAGGCCAGATGCCCATCGAGGTCCTGAGAAATCAATACACCAGAAGTTGCCAAACAGTTGCCAAAACAGTATTGTCCTCTTCAGCATTCCATTTCTTTGAAAATGTGGAAGAAGGAAGTCATGAGAGTGGCCACCTAAGAAAACATGCAAAGCCTACCCAGATGGCCTGGCTGAGCTTGTTGGCAGAAGCACACTCAGACACCCCAAGGTGAACAATCCCCCAAGTTTCAGGCTGTCCGGCACTAAAATGAGGACAGAATAGCATGATGAGCTCCCTATGTCCTTTACACACACACACCCACACACACACACACACACCACTCTGAACACACTTTTCTGCAAAATGCCAGCAGCCGAGCCACCAGAAAGCACCTTGCCTACGGATCATTTCTGACACACATGACAAAGGTGGCTAAATCTGCTCTCTACCTTGGGTGGAAGCCCGATTCGGTTAAACCGTTGTCCAACTTTTGGCACTTTCTCTAGGGCAAGTCGCTTCCCCCTGGACTTCACTCGGTCAATGGCACTGTAGTTGAAGGTCTCACTAGCCAGGTATACTACCTAAAGTAGAAAAACAAGAGACCAACTGAAAGGACAATCTGATCCCAGAGACTCCTTGGATATTAATAACTAATAATTAATAACATTAATAACAGCTTAAAACCATTAATAATAGCTCAAAACCATCAGAGAAGAACAGTATTTTTCTATATAAGGATGAAACAAATTCACATTTATAATAAGGTATCATTGCAGGGCACTCTAGCTCTTCCAATATCAGATATGGTAGCTCCTCTAAGGGAGAAGAAAAACTCACAACAAAGGAATTTGTCCATATAAATGTCTGAGGCAATTAATGATAAAAAATTTTCCCTCAAAGTCTCTTTGAAGTACATTGCAAATTTTCTGTTGCCCATCTCTGTAACAGTAGGCATTTAGAAATTAAAATCATTCTAATTTTCTTTGCCTTGCAGATTGGAAAACTAAGGCAAATGAACAGACAAAAGAATGACTTATCTAAGGCTAACGCCAGTCATTTGTAAGTGAGTAGGTCCAGTTTTCAGCTCTCAAGATACTGCCAGTCTTCTCCTCCACACTGCCTTATTTCTCATCCCTCTTTGCAGCACACTATTCCCTTTCCTATGAGTAATGAAACTCTCATAGTCTGAAAGTGAGGAGCAACACTGTACAGGGGAAAGACCACTAGATCTTGAATTAAGGAGCCTCCATTCAAATTCCAGCTCTGCTGTGTGTACTGGGGCCTTAAAAAAGTCATTTAATCTCTAGTTCTGTTTCCTCTCATTGACAATAAGGAGGTAGGACAAAATGACCTCTAATTTTCCCTCCAGCTCTAAATACATGGTCCTATGAAGCCTAATAGAATTCAGGCAGCTAAGGCCTAGATAAGAATCAAAAGGTTATTATTTAAGATTCAACCATACAGGCCGTCTTCATACTGACATCTTCTGATCAACAAAGACTCCTGTGCAAAGGCTCTTGTGACTGAGGGCTCTTCAATCTCTGCTCTCAGCAGCTGCAGGGGATGGAGAGTAGTTTGTTTCAGGCAGAACACAAAATATGAGAAAGGAAGTAACATGAAATAAGATTGGAAAAGTAGGCTAAGTCTAATTAAAGAAAGCCTTGAATGCCCAGGTCAGGGAGATAATGAAGGTTTTTGAATAGAAGAGTTATGTGATCAGAATAGCTCACTTGGAAGATTATCTGAGGCAACTACGAGAAGGATGGATTGAAAAAGTAGATCAATTAGGGGCTGCGAGCACAGCAGCCATCAGAATATGTGGTTTAAAGGTTAAAAGGGAAAAAATACAAGAATCAATCTGAGTTGCTGCAGTAGACAAAAAAAGATGGAAACAGATGAGAGTAATACTATGTAATCAAATCTAACAAAAAATGAAGCTCAGGTTAGGAGTCTAAGTACCTGGGAGATGATGATGCTATCAACAGAAATCAAGATGTTAGAAAGGGTAAGTTAGAGCTCCAGGGGAAATAATGAATTCAGTTTTTAGCATGTTGAGTTTGAGATGCTAGTAGACCAATCAAGTAAAGATACCCAACAGAAAACAGAACGTATCATCTTTCCTTAAACATATCCTTTTCCTAAAACCTACTGCTTTCCTTAACTTTTCTATTTCTTTTGAAAATATCCACATATTTCAAGTCATTCAGACTTGTAAAACCACATTCATCTTTGCCTCTTCCCTTTTTCTTTGACCTCACACATCCCATCATTTGACAAGTCTACCTTTACAATATTTCTCACATCCAAACCTTCCTTTCAACTTCCATTGTAACCACTCTTCTGAGGAGAAGCTAAAGGACAGAGATAGACCTTTAGGAGTCATTTCCATAGAGCTAAATAATTGAAGCCATAGGAAGTACAGGAAGGAAGAGCAGAAAGAGAGAAAAGGAGACTAAGGACAGAACCATGGGGGATGTGTAGTATAGGAAGATAAAGACCCAGAAAGGAAATAAAGAAGGATCAGTCATGAAGGTAGAACCATAAGAGTATCATGTCAGAAATATCAAGGGCCAAGATAAAATCTAGGAAGGCGTGGTCAATAAGAGTCAAATGCTTCCGAGGGAAAAAGAATTGAAAATAGGACCCTAGATTTAGTGAAAAGGAAGTCATTACTGAAAATGGAAAAAGCTGTTTCAAGTGACAGGGAAGGAAGCTAGATTGAAAGGGACTCAAGAAGGGGTGGGTGGTGAGCCTAGGGGAGGGAGTGAGAGTACACTATTCACTAGAATTCTGGTAAGGAAGCAGAGACAGAGAGAAGATTGTGGGGTTAGAGAGCTCAAGGGAAGAGGTTTTGTTTTGTTTTCACAATTGAGAGGAGACCTGAGCATGTTTGTAGGTGGAGAGGAAGACCGAAGATGTGTTAGAACAAGAGGATTACTGTCACACCAAAGGGACAAGAGGGAATAAAGATAAAACTGAAGACATAAGTGGAAATTCTAGCCTTACTTAGCAAGGAGGATTAATTATTCCTATGAAACAAGAAGGAAGAAAAAGATGGGTACTGACACTGTAAATAACACTGCTAGGTACTAAGGAGGATAGACAAGAATTTGAAAATCAAATAAAAGAATGTAAGCTCTTCGAGAGTAGACCACTGTTTTTGTCTTTAAGTCTCAGTGCCTTGCACATATCAGGGGCTTAATGGCTGTGGAAATGAATATTAAAGTATTATGTAAACTGTAAAACATTAAATGTAAGATATTATAATCATTCAGATGTGGTATTGGTGTTATATTGAGACCTAGAGGTGTTGTTCAGACACATACTTCAAACATGCCCATCATGAAAACATTTTAGGATTTTTAATGTTTGTCTTTATATCCCCGTACCTGGCACAGTACTTGGCACAACATCATGACTTAGTAAGTGCTTGTTGAATGAAAGAATCTTAGATGCCTGTCAAATAATGCTTGAAAATCACGGAAACAAACTATGCCACATCCTTCTACCTGAAGGGACACTACACTACAGACAGGACTTAATGCTTTGCTGCTCTTTGCTACGTAAGATTTCAATGAAAATCAGCGCCCCTGCCTTGCATTCTAAAGATCAAATGAGAAAGTTCCTTAATTTGTGTAGGTGAGTTCCATAATTCATGAAAGGGTCAAGAGACAGTCATTTATTCCTCACCCATCTTCAGGTACTATCCTTTCAAGAGCTACTGAACTCCCCTAATGACCAGTGATCATAATTCAAATGAGTTATGAGCTGTTTTTGTCCTTCCCTACACAAAGTGTTCTTATAAGAAGTCACACGCTGGTCTTGAGATGCCATTCAGCCTTTAACCCTAGGAAGTTTAATGGGTTCATAAGAACATTCTACAGTCTGAATTTGGATAAATATGAAAAATACAAAGAAATATGGAAAGACATTTATATACACAGTGATTGTGATTGTATTAAAAGAAATAACAGCAATGAAATTTGACAAGTAAACAGATGGAAAGGTAACTGCAAAGGGACATAGCAAATAAGATGTTATTGTAATTATTTTACCAAATTTATACATACACACACACACGCACATTTTCCTTTTAGGAAACAAAAGTTTGGAGTTTCAAGTTTGATTAATTCTTTGTTTCTTTTATTTGCTTTTGCTGAGATAGTTAATAAATTTATATTAAAATTGTGTTTAAAATTTGAAAAGAAAAAACAAACAGGCTCTAGAGAATTTGTTTTGATCTACAACTGTCCTTGGAAATCCCCTGTAAAGTCCAAACAATTCTCACACTCCCAGAGAATCTTTGACTCATCTCTTTACCCAGGATCCCAAAACTATACCTTGCCTCCAACCCCCTTGTCCTAAAAGTCCCCTAGATCATAGTCTAACATGAACATAACACTGATAGCTCAATTAACTGGTACACTCTAGGCTGTAGCGGAATTTCTAGAATGGTCATAGGTGCTCTACCAGTTCTATTCTCTAGGAATCTCCCAGGATCTAGGAGAATGAGTCACAGGAATTTCTGCGGTCATAGACAACTTAGAAAATGGATAGGCCTAGAGGCAGCTAGGTGGCACACTGGATAGAGTACCCACCCTGGAGTCAGGAGAACCTGAGTTCAAATCCAGTTCAGAAGCATAACACTCACTAGCTTTGTGACTCTGGGCAAGTCACTTAACTCCAACTGCCTCACCAAAAAAAAAAAAAAAAGTAGGAAAACAGATAGCCCTCACACTGAGCCTGATGACCCTCCTGCAAGTGACTGGGGTTTATAACACCATGAACCAACAAAGGTTTTGATACTCCCACGGAATACCTAACTTACCTTAGTACGGGGTACAATATTGAGTTCTAGTTTTTGGTCCACCAAACTGGCCCCTGCCTCTGATAGATAGCCCTGATTGAGGACGAGACAATCACGGCCAAAGCAACAGGGACAGCATAGCTTCTGTAGCCATTTGGTCCACTTGGGGTTAAGGTGCCCATATGGCTCTTCATTCTTGGGTTTGAAGACACCGATGATTTTCTACATGGAAAAGAGAGACAGGTGATGAGGGAGAAGAAAGTAATAAAAATGGATGGGAAAATAGCAGAATAGTCCCATACATTTCCTACAAAGAAAATAAACAACTTTGTCTCTACAGCACAAGGGACAACTTTATGCATGTAAATTAGAATTTTGGAAAGAATTTTCTTCCTTTCCACATTCTGGCCCTAAATCATTAACTATTTTTAACCCATTCATTACCTTTGCCTACAAGCTGTTCCAAACCACAGGGCAAAGTTATATACCTCCACAGAAGGCCTAGATGCAAGGTCTTAAGAGTATGGAAGCCAAGTTACATGATAGTCAAGTTAATGGTAGCCAAGTATATCTTCAGGCAACAGTCAAGTCACTCTCTTTTGGCAATCCAATATAGCTCCCTCACAGCAAAGAGAGAAATCACACTAACATTATCAAGCTTCAACTTTTAAATCTTATAGCAGCTATTATCAATTAGGTGTGGACACAGTGTATATAAACGAAAATAACCAAGGTATCTTTTAATGAAATGAATAAAATCCCTCTCTTAGTTGCTTACTTCCTCCAACAGTCTTACTATACCCCCTTTGAAATTAAAAACAAACAAACAAACAAAAACCTCTAAAAACAACAACAAAGGAAACACCCTAAGAAAGAATCACAATAGTGACTGAAAGGACCTATTACCAGGCTCCGGTGAAGTGCTCATCAATCTGTGGAACCTCTGCTTATTGCATCACTATGCTCCAGGGTTCTTGGCACCTAAGAGCGCTTCTGGCTACAAATCTACCAGCTGGTAGTCACTTGTATTCCATGCCATTATGAAATTTCTCTCACTGTGGATGACCCTATAGGTTGGTCAACTTTTTGAAGTTGTTTTTTCATTTGCTTCAATCCTTCTTCCAGTAAATATGCTGACTTAGCCTTCTAACACAATGATTCACTAACAAATCATATGATTCTTTCTCTTCCCCTCACCCTCCCAACCAACTCAAGATAGTCTAAGTCACAGGATTTTTTCAAGTCTCCGTCATTTCCCGAGGATTAGATGATAGCAGAACACATACAGACAATTAATAGCCAACCCTTGCAAAAGACAACCACTCACATTAGAGTTGGCAAAGTATCTAACTCCATCAACAGCTACCCAATAACAGAAGCAATTCCTGCAGAAAACCAAGTTGACCCAGAATTTGGGATAGTAGGAGGGACACAGAGCTGTCCTGCCCTCCAAAAAATTCATCAGTTCTAAAAAACATTTACTGCATATACAAATTCCTCTTTCATTTGCAGCCATTCCCAATCTGGCTGCAACCTATCTTACGTTTCCAAATTGATTTCACATTATTCCCTTTCATGCCAAACTGGTGTACTTCCTGTTCCCTACACATGACATTTTTCCTATTTCCATGCCTTTAAACACTCTATCCCCACACCTGTAATGTTCTCCCTCCTCATCTCCACCTCCTAAATTCCCTAGCTCCATTCAAGGCTCAGCTCAAGGTCAGTTTAGTACTGAAGACCTTTCCTGATCTCCTTTAGCATTTCCTTTCTCCCTCTCCTCAACATTTTCTATTTACTTTATGAATATTTTGCATTTATTCATCTATTGCTCCCCTTTAGGAGTTTCTAAGCAACTTGAAGGTAGGGACTGTCTCCATTTTTGTCTTTGTAACTCTTGCACCTAGCATAGTGCCTGGCACACAGCAGGTGCTTATATTAAACTGAATTCACAGTGTAGCTCCTCAGAATTAATTGTGTATCCAGAGATCACCAAGTTAAGGCACAAGGAACAAAGACTCATTAGCACTCCCTTGCTATAGGTCTGTCAAAGAAAAATCCCCTTCCTCATTTTGCCTATTCTACATCCCACCTACCCCCAAAGTCCTCTGGGTCAGAAGCTGGCCTGGACTTAACAGTGACACTCTCGAGTGACTCTAAAGTATCTCTGGACCCATCGTAAGCTACATCTGATGTCATCAAGTGGTCCCAAGAAAGATGAAAGTTCAGAATCTACCTGCTCAGGGAAGGAATGGCCTAGTGACCTTCCTGCACTTTGTCTGGGACACAAGGAATTATTAAGCTAGCCCCCTAAAAAAAATGAAGACCAAGTTATTCATACCTGTTGGGGCCAAAAGAAAACTAGAGCTACTAAGGACTAAACATTTCTACTTAAAGAAAACAGACCATCAAAAGTCAACATCACTGTGAAATAAGACCTCTCTACCATGCCAGGGATATTATCTTCTCATTGAAGAGAACAGCCATCATGAATTTCAAAGAATTAACACTGTTGTCACTAAGCTACAACACAGACACACACACACCCCCCTCTACTTCCAATATGGACAAGTGAAAGCAAATCATAGGAACATAGAGTTACTACTGGAAGGGACCTTGGAGATCATCTTGTCCAATCCTTTCATTTTGCAGATAAGGAAAACTGAGGCCTACAGAGGTTAAGTGACTTGCCAAAGGTCACGCAACTATCAAGTAGCAGAGGTAGGATTCAAACTTAGGTCCTTTGACTCCAAATTCAGTACTCTTAACATTGCACCACAATGCCTCCTCAGATCTGTGGGCCATCAAGATTGACCAACCAGCAACTTGAAACGTATCATTTTGGTGTATGCTACATTTACTTTGTGAAGAATGAATGGCATGGTAGTATTAATTTGTTTACTATGCACACACGTATACATACATACACACACATATGTATATATGTATGTGTACTTTGACATCCCCTTCATACAGAGTGTAAGAATGTTCACAGTCCCTCTAGGTCATCATAAAGCCTTCCCAGGCAAGGTCTCTAGATCCCATAAGCTCAGGTACAAAGGTGGCAATCCTTTTATCTCTCAGGCCAAATAAACAGATCACATTACTGCTACCTCCTGTGTCAGAGCATGGGATCATTTTCTCAGCTGACCTGGCTCACTTCCATTAGAAATATAAGTGTTAAAAAAAAAAAATCTTTCTCCTGCTTCCCCTCCCATCTAGAAGTATTCTCCAGTTCCCTCTCACAAACAAAGAACAACAAAATCTTAAAAAATAATTTATTAGCTCTTAGATCCCAATCTGTTTTCCAAATGACAAGGACGAAAGTAATAAAGGGAAGGTGGTATGGCACAAGGACCAAAGGACCAGTACTAGAAACAGGTTGAGTCCTGTTTCTGAAACATGGTGTAAACAAGTTACTTAACTTCCCTGGGCCTTGGATTCCTCATCAGAAAAATGAAAGGTGTGGCCTAGATGTAGATGGCACGTGAGATCCTATCACTAGCCTTTTGGAGAGGTCAACCACTTTGATTTGCCCACTGCTTCCAACCAAAAAAGAACAAACTTATATCATTCAGAAATGAACACCATTCTTCAATACCCACCCAAGGGGAGTGGGTATCAATGCTATCAATTCTGCTACCTCAAACAGATTCTAATATGCTTGGTAATCACTCACTCCTGTAAATTACAAGGGAATACTCAGAATGCTTGCGGAGAGCCTCTACAAAATCTCCCTGGGAACAAGTGGGTCAGATAAACGACCTGAATAACTAAGGTAACCAAAGTACAGTCATATATATTTACATCACAGCCTAACCTAGTCATCCAAACCTCAGAACTAAAGAGTTCAGAATCCTTCAGAAGAGATAAGTACCAATAGTGTACAAGAGTTCGAAATGTGCTGGCCATGATCTTTTAATAACAGAGAAAATAGATGGTTTTTCAGTAAGTTATTTTGAATTAATTCTTGAGAGGCTTTTAAGGAAGGAGCTGAACACACTGTTTTACCAATGGCACCTCTGATATGATTTCAATCATGGCCTAAATTATTGTTTATTTTTCAAAAGTATAAAAGCAAGAGTTGTGGACAGATAGTCTTCTCCCACACACACTCTGCAGACTCACGAAAAATCTGGATCTTGCCTAATGGGAAAAAATTAGCTACCCCCTGGCTTGAAAAGAGAAACGGAGGAGGAAAGCACCTGACAGCTCCGTGTTTTCTAAGTCTCCATATTCGGAAATGAAGGACCGTAAGAGAAATTTGCATCACTTTGCAGAAGAATTTCGAAAAAAGCAGGACAACTATTTCCAATGATGATGCCACTGGCAAGGCCACCCACTCTGTCATCAGCACCTGCAAACATACTGGGGGAGAGAGACTTGGGTCCCTGACTTTCAGGTACCCCTGCAGGCATGGATCACCCTGACGGAAAATGGACATTCAGGGCCCACGGACGCTCGCGTGGCTTCAGTGAACTCATCTGGTTCTGGACGAAAAGGAGAGCCAGGGCCCCAAGTCTAAAAGCCGGGGGATTCGTGGGCTGGAGCGAAGAGAACTGCTGGAACAGCAACATCTCTCGGCAAGTGACTGCCCCCATCCTGAGCCTTGCGGGGCCCGTCTCCCCACAAGCTCCGCTTCCTCTTTCATTTCCTTCCCGTCTCCAATCGGGTTCTGATTTGATTCTAAGTTCCCCCGCGTCTCCCCACGCTGAGTTTGCTTTCCCCGCCCAGCCTCACGCCCCTCCCCCGCCCCCGCGCTCACCCCCTGGGGGTCCTTGACGAAGTAGCTGCCGCTGGAGCCCTGGTAGATGCGCTCCGGGTAGATGCCGCGCTCGCTCGCCAGCTCGGCCAGCCGCACCACTTCGGCGAACTCGGGGTCGTCCGGGAACTCGTTCCGCTCCCGCTGGGCCTGCGCAGCCTGCGCCGCCGCGTGGGCCTGGGCCGCCAGGGCCTGCGCCTGGACCGCCACGGCCTGGGCCTGCGCCTGGACCGCCGCGCCCCGCGCCCCGCCCGGGCCCCGCTCCAGCAGAGGCTGCCGCTCCCGGTCCCGGCCCGGGGAGCCCGGCGGCGACGGCCCCAAGCCGGACGACGGCACCACTCGCACCACGGCCCCTGGCACCTGAGGGAAGTGAGCGCCCGGGCTCGGGCCCGACGGGAAAGTGTAGTCCGGGGGGTGGGCCCGCTCCGGGGACACCAGGGGGCTCGTTTCGTCCATCCCTGAGGCGGCCGGCTCCAAGACGCGCTCGGCTCAGCGAAGCCCCGGCACCGGACCAATCCGCGTCACTCCCCGGCCAACTCGGCCCCGCCTCCCGGAAGCCCCGCCCCCTCTGAGCCCTGTTTACATGGTGACGAAAAGGGACGGCCCTTCACGCGAAGGCTGACCAATCGAGGCGCGCTCCGACGCAACTCCCCCCCACCTCGACCAGCATTCCGCCCCCTTGGATGAGACTGCGCATGTGCGCAGGTGGAGAGCCTTTCATCTTTACACTTTTTCAGAAGACCTTCCTGAGACGCCTTGTGGTTCTCGGGCGAGCACCGCCTTAATCTGTCAATCAACAAATACTTAAACTGTTCACATCATCATCATCATCATCATTATTATTGTTATTATTATTATTATTATTCACAATCGATTGAGATCTCCTTGAGGGCAGACTGTCTTTTTCATATGTATATATATATTTTTGTATTCCGAGGCACATAATAGTTGCTGAATAAATGTTGATTGATTATCGACTGATTATATACTCCTTGGTGATAGGTGCTTTTCATCCCTCTCCTACCTTGTCACTCAGTTGTCCAGCTACTCTTCTATAGCACAGGTTTCACTATGTCATTCCCCTTTTCAATCAATAAACCCATCTTGTCTCTAGGATCAACTACAAACTCCTTTCTTAGGCTTTTAAATCTCTTCACCACCTGACCCTAATCTACCTTTCCAGGCGTATTGCAAGCTCCTCCCCTTGACAGGCCTCACTGTCCAGCCAAACTGGTTTGCCTGCTGTACCTTACACACAGAATTCCATTTCAGCTGCCATACCTTTCTTTGCACAAACTGTCTTCCCCCATGTCTGAAATTCACATTGCCTCTTAAATCTAGATGCCTTCAAAACTCAAATGCTACCTTATCACCCACCCACCTTCAAGTCTCCCTCCAAAATTACCTTGTATTCAACTTTGACTACATTTTGTATTTATTTATCTGTGTACGTGTTGTTCCCTTACATAACAAATTAAGTTCCCTGAGAGCAGAAATTGACTGTTTTTGTATCCTCAGTATTTAACACAGTATCAGGCATATGTTATTGTTTCATGTCTGATTCTCTGTGACCCCGGGTAGACCATACTGTCTATGGGGTTTTCTTGGTAAAAACACTGGAATGGTTTCTGTTTCTTTCTCCACTGGATTAAGACAAACAGAGGTTAAGTGATTTGCCCAGGGCCACACAGCTAGTAAGTATCTGAGGTTGAATTTAAACTCAGGTCTTCCTGACTCTAAGCCCAGTGCTCTACTCACTGTGTTGTCTAGCTGCCCCATCAGGCGTATAGTAGGCATTAAATACTGTAAGTGCTTGTTGCTTGATTGATTAATTGATTAAATCCAGTATCCAACTCTTCCTATAAGTTCCTAGCTTGGAGGCCAAAGTAAATATTTGTTGAATTGATGTGTTTTTCAGCTTTCTACAGTGAACTGTGGTGATCTCATCATTTCCCTTGGATTCAATTATCTCTAAACAAATAATTCTCAGACTTACTTATCCATCCCTAACTTCTCTCGACCTTTCAGTTTCACAACTCCCACTGCCTTTTGGACATCTCCATTGAATGTGCTGTCAACACCCTAAACTCAACATTTCCTAAATTGTACATTATTTTCACCCCCAAATCTACTCCTAAGTACCCTCAACTATCAAGGGTACCACCATACTCCCAATCACCCAGGTTTACAACATAGGTGGCTTCCTCAACTCCTCCTCTCTCTCACCTCCCATATCTACTAAGTTGCCAGATCCTGTCCATTCTATCTTCACAATATCTCTTGTATATGCACCCTTCTCTTCTCTGTCATGCCTAGTACAGGCCTTCATTGCCTCATGCCTAGACTATTTCAACAGCTTGTTGGTTGCTCTCCTTTGCCTTAAGTACTTCCATTCTCCAGTCCACCTTCTACTCAGCTATTAAAGTGATCTTTTTTCTTTTTTTTTTTAGGCAATTGGGGTTAAGCGACTTGCCCAGGGTCACACAGCTAGTAAGTGTCAAGTGTTTGGTCTGAGGCCGAATTTGAACTCAGGCACTCCTGACTTCAGGGCTGGTGGTCTATCTACTTCACCACCTAGCTGCCCCTTAAAGTGATCTTAAAGTACATGTCTGATCATGTTACACATACCCCTATTCAATAAACTCCAGTGGCTCCCCATTACCTTTAAAATAAAATTATAAAATCTCTTTGGTAGAGCTCTTTTGTCTGAAGCCACATTTAAACTCAGGTCTTCCTGATTCCAGGTCCGGCAGTCCTGTACCACTATGGGGCAGAAAGATACCTTGCAACTCTTAGCACTGAGATTTCTTTTCTCCCTTCTCAGAATCTTCACCAAGTTTGCATTAGATGTAGCACTCTGCTGGCTTCCAAGGACTAATGTCCTTCTAGAGTCCACAGGCAGTCCCTTTCTATCTGCCATGAGGGAGTCATACTGCCTGAAGCTTCAGCTATCTCCAGATGACTGTCTCCACATCCATCTGTAGCCACTAGGACACCTGTGATCATCACAACTGCCACCATTCACCTCTGGCTCTCCTGAACTCATAAAGTCACTGCCTAAATATGTCCACAATACTCATTCACATAATAGCAAAAAAGAAAAAAATATCAGAGACAGAGGAGGCTATATGCTCACTTCCACTATAGTAGCTAGCATTTATATAGCCCTTTGAGATTTGCAAAATTCTTTACAAATGTAAACTCATTTGATCCTCAAAACAATCCTGTGAGGTAGGTGCTATTACTTATTCTCATTTTACAGATAAGGAAACTAAGACACAGAGAGCTTGAGTGACTTGCCCAGGGTCACAAAGCCAGTAAGCATCTAAATCAGGATTTGAACTCAAGTCTCCCTGAGTCAAAGTCCTGCATTCTATCCACTGAACCCAGTGGCCAACTTTCTGAGACTGCTCAAAGTAGTCTTTCCTCCTCAAAGCTGCAAAAGAAAGAAAAAAGTAAAAGAAGGAGCATACCTCTTTTATAGGTTCACTCAGTTTCTGTACCCCTGAGCCAATCAGAAGTCTTTTCACCATTATTCATGCCTCTCAGTCAGGCATGACTGGACTTAGGCTCTCCCCAAGTTCCACATGGTTGCTTAAACTGAAACTAGGGAGGGAATATCTATGTGTGCTCCAAAAATGGGCCTCTGGGTGCCAATCCATCCCTATTACACATATGAAACTCTTTACTGAAATGTGAACCTGTGGGTATTTTCTGATTTTTGTTACCAGGTAAAAGAAGTATAGTTGGAAATGGAAGGATGGTTATGATCAAGATTTGAAATATTGAGAAAGCATGTGACCAAGTCTAAGTATTTGGTCCTTCTTGCATCATCATCTTCTGGTCACCTAATAGAAAATGCAGTATCAATAAAGACCTTATTAAAAACTTTCTTTTTTATCCTCAATAACAGTGGTAGAGCCAGCATATTTAGTCTCTGACATCTTACTGCCTGGAAAAAGCTAAGATGAGAGGAGTGACTAAAATAGACCTAGTATATACAGAGAAGGTTCCTGTGAAAGAGACAGTCTTGAGGAATTGATTCTCAAGGTATCTGAAGTTTCATTTACCCCTTTTCTGCTGAAGCCAGGGAAGCCAGGAGGAAGGATGAGGAGGGAGAGTATTCTAGGCATCGGGGACAGCCAGGAAAAAAAAAAATGTCTGAAGTAGGGAGATGGAACGTCTTGTTGGTGGACGCTAACAAAAGGAATAGGGTTGGTGACTCCCAACGCATCTAAGCCATTTGAGCAGCCAAGCATTGAAGATTTGAGAGGAAGAGGGATGTTTGGCGGGAACAATGAAGTAGTTTAGGAAAACCAAGCCACACAACAATCAAGCCTGACGATATATGCAGTACCCATGGTCCCCACCTCTTCAAAGAAAGGAGGGAAGGCAAAGCAATTTAAATATACTAGCACGCAAACTGTGCAAATTCATAGGTGGAAAAACTAAGGGCAGTGATGCTTTACAATTGTGATGCTGGAGAAAGGTGCAGAGAGGCTTAGTCTTAAGGGCTACTGGAGTGGGAGCGCTTCTTGCTTTAGAGTCTTACACGAGCTGTCCCTCGTAGGGGTCACACACCGGTTACTAGTACCCTCAGAGGATGCGGGATGGCCGAGCACAATCCTGCCCGGAACTGCCGTTCTCGGGCCCTCACCTTCCAACGGCCCATCCCTTCGTTACACTCTTTGCCCCGCACAAAGATGGAGCATGCGACGCCGGAACGGCCAATGGCAGGAGGCGTTGCTACCGGTTGCCCAGGTAACAACCAACGGGCGGCGGGGACTCTGCTCGGTGCCGCGCCGGGCCCCGGAGGGGGCGGGGCCGGGGTCCGAGTGGTGGAGCGGCCGGCAGCAGCAGCTGGCCAGGCGGAGTCGGGACGCAGCAGCCGGCACTCGGGGTCTCGGGGGCAGCGCAGGTCAGCCGGCGGGGGATGGGGGTGGGGGGAGGGCACGGGGTGGAGGTGAGGTGGGTGTGACCGTGGGTGTGGCCAGGGATGGAGCGGACGCGAAGATGCTGAGCTTGTCCTTTGCAAGCGGAGCCCTCCGAGCCAGGCCTGGCCTCCGGGGCGCGGGTGGGAACTGGCGGCCGGGATCGCTTTGCTCTAATGAGCTGAGTGATGATAACAATAATAACAACAACAACAAAAAAAACCAATCCAGCATTGTTTGTTTGTATGGCATCCTGAGGTTGCAGAGCTCCCTCCGTGCGTTAGGTCATCGTAGCCTCCCGACACCGCTATGGAGGTAAAGTCTGCCCATTTTGCAGATGAGGAAACGGAGGTTCAGAGAAGTTAAGAGGCTCTCTAACAACATGTGCTCTTTTTCTCTGGATGCTTTTCTGCTCACCAGCCTCCAGTCCTAGGCTAACTCGTCCTCTGTGATCCGTGGAGTTTCTTGCCTTATTTATTCTGACCTGCCTCACAAACTTCCAAACTCGGACTCTTGGAGGGTAATGAAAACTTTGTTTCCATTTGATTTGTTGTTTTTCTGCACGAACATTTAAAATAAATTTCTTGGTCATGTTAAATTTAAACTATGAGCTCTTGGCACCTGCAAAGACCACTGGATTTGGAGTCAAAGTACTGTTTCAGATTTTATCTAGGTCTGTCATTTGGCCACCTATGTGATCTGGGACAAATATGAAGTCCTTCAACCTCTCCAGGTCTCAGTTTCCTAATGAGGAGGCTGGGCTAGATGACCCTTCAAGTCCCTTCCAACTCTGAATCAGTGATCATATGAACTCTTTCTTTAATGATTATTGTCAGAGTAGGTCCATCGTGAATTCACGTGTACTTTTTCTGTGGTCTAGTTGGAAATGGAAGGATGGTTATGATCAAGATTTGAAATATTGAGAAAGCGTGTGACCAAGTCTAAGTATTTGGTCCTTCTTGCATCATCATCTTCTGGTCACCTAATAGAAGATGCAGTATCAATAAAGACCTTATTAAAAACTTTTTTTTTATCCTCAATAACAGTGGTAGAGCCAGCATATTTAGCCTCTGACATCTTACTGCCTGGAGAAAGCTAAGATGAGAAGAGTGAATAAAATAGACCTAGTATATACAGAGAAGGTCCCTGTGAAAGAGACAGTCTTGAGGAATTGATTCTCAAGGTATCTGAATGAGGGGAGGATACCAAAGGCATGTCAAAAAGTCTTAGACCTTAATATTAACACACACACACAAAATTGGGAGACTATCAGTAAATATCAGCCCATTGGCCTATATTCCCCTCTCTGTAACATTTTTATAGCAATAATCTACATATGCAACAAGGCCATCCTTGATGAAGGTATGAGAAGGGAAAAGGCGGTTTTCACCAAAAATGTTCTGTCTTTATAGTCATACAATTGACTGAAAAGTATAAAGGTTAGGAGAGCCACTGTGCTTATTGTTTTGTTTTGTTTTGTTTTTACTATCAAAAGGCATTTGATTTAATAAGGCAAGATACTTCCTTAAAGGCTCTTCTCTAAGAATGTACCCCCATGCATATGTCAAAATCCTACAATATCCCTTGAAAGATGTAACAACAGAGATAACTCTAATGACTCTCTGCTTTTTAATGTCAAATAAGTCATAAAACAGGGAGACATATGCTTGCCAGGAGTGCCATTGTAATGGAGAATTATCTTATGTTCAGAGCAAAGGATAAATGGAAGAAGGATTTTCCGTAGATGTTAAGGGTCTTCAGATGCACGTGTTTATGGAATACATTGCGCTAATTACATCAAGCCCCAGGATATTACAGCACCAACCAAGTGAAAGCTGTAATCGCTCAAAAGTTTTTGTCCTGATTCTTCACAGAATAAAACCTGGTGGAAGAAGAATTCGTATTATTCAGACTATGTTATGCAATAAAATAAACAATCAACAAAGCTTAACTATCTTGTACAAACATTGCAAATTGACAGTGAACTGTGCCCAAGAAGTAAACAGGAGATCAGACAGGATTACCTTTGGGGATCCTGTACAATGCTTTTAGTGATCCTGAGCTTCTTCTCAAAATTATTTCCTAGCTTTTTAACAGTATTTTCTTGGTGATGCCTGACTGAGTTGTCAAAATCCTCAAATTAAAGGGCAACAGAGACAGTATATGGTGGGTATGAGCTGACGATAGTATATTACCAGTGAAGAATTACCCAAGAGAAATATTGTAAACTAGAATATCATCAGAGATTTACAAATGTAAAAAAGATTAGGGAGAACTGATGGATAGCCCACAATCTCTGTGGTTACCCATACAATGTTAAGATCTAGAGATATCTCCTTCTCCTTCCCTTTCCCCTCCCCCCTCCCTGCCAGGTTGATTCTGCTGTGGAGGATTTATTTACAGAGGAATCTGGACAGGAGTTGTACAGATAGGACAAGAAGGTATGGATGGGCTTAAATCTTACAGTATTGGAGAAAGTACCCACGTCAGTGGAATCAGAGATCCATCAAAGGATCCAAGTTGAATTTCAAGGCGTTGCTGGCACTTATCAGTCTTTATTTCCTTCTCTTTAGTATTCTTAAAATCAAAACACCAATATCCTTTTTAATCAAGGAGAGAGCTTTGTTGAAATTTAAGTGTGTGACGTTATCTGGGAATGTTATGTTTTGGGAATATTATTAGAAAAGTATATAAGCAGGTAAGGTAGACACTTATATAAAACATACTTTAGCTTAGGAGACTCTGACCCCTTATAAAACAACCATCTTTATTTGAGAACAGGTTGCCCTGTGCTCATAAAATGATAATTTCATTGTGAGGACTGAGTAGCATGTTGGTGCATCTATTCTCTGAGACAGCAGAGTAATTTCCTTTTGGGCAAATGTTTGGCATGCTCATTCATTAATCCAGAGTACAGAAAAGGTGGGTGTCTCTTTAGAATCATGAATCATCTTGCCTTTGTGGCTGGATTCCACTTATAACCCTGGAATCTAAGCCTAAAGTCCCTATATCCTCTTTAAAGTGGTCATTTTAATAACTGGTACAAATATTGATTTGAGTTCATTGTTAACTAAAGTAATCTGTGTTCTGACATCTTTTGTTGTATACTAATTAAGCCCTGGGCTTTGTTAGCAGAAGTTACATTTTTTTTTAAACTAGTAAATCGTCTCAGCGACCAGGGTCAGTGATAAAATTCCATTTCTGAGCTATTGGCAGTGCAACTGTCCATTAATCAGTTTGAATAATTATGGAAGTCAAAGCAGTAAATCTCTTTATTGCCCCAAACAACAGGAATAAGATGTGGACATTTGTCGCAGCTGAACATCTCAACAAAAAATGTCTCAAATGTTTTTTTCAATAGTCTTCCAACTTGTACTTTTAGGGGTGAGTGCATGCGTGTGTGTGTGTGTGTGTGTGTGTGTGTGTGTGTGTGTGTGTGTGTG
>NW_020940527.1:25735773-25842365 GCF_900497805.2 Vombatus ursinus
GTGTGTGTGTGTGTGTGTGTGTGTGTGTGTGTGTGTGTGTGTGTGTGGTGCAAACTGTATATCCAATAGATAACTGCCAGGAAGATAGGCCACACTTCCCTGGGGAATTTGTAGCTTATACTCAAAAACCAAATAAAAGATGGTGGCAAGGCAGAGCCTCCTGAATTGAGAACAAGAGAGAGTAACAAGTAACAAAGAAAGTAATCCGTAGCATTTCATGAGCTCTCTTAATATATTTGGAGTTTATTCCCAAAGGGCCAACAAACAACACAGCAAAGACTTGCTTGGTTTCCTAACTAAGGAGCAGTTTAGTACCCTCTCAGTCAATAAAGCTAAAGTCCTATTTCCTTTCTTCCAATATCCAACAGGTTCCTCAGAAACAGGTTCAGTTCCTCCAGCCAGCCAGTAACTCTGACTAGGACTTCTGTGTAGCTCTCAGGAGAGGGAAATGATTCAGTGGGGGTGCCAGTCTTCTGCTCGTCCCCTCCACAAGACATCCTGGAGCAAACCCTCGCAGATCTTTGAGACAGAGCAATGTTTATTGGTTTCAGCTGAACTTGTAAAGGGGTTGCCCTAGCATAATCTTCCTATGGAAATAGTAACCTTGAATTTGCTTTTGAAATTACTTTTTCAGTGATAGAATATGCAGCGCTCTATCTTTCCATAAATCCAGATTGATCTTAAATGAGTGGAACGATGGTCCTAGATTACATGGCCTCTAATGATTTGGCTTGTTATGTCTGGGAAAAACCATCCTCAGTCTTTATTTATCGGAACAACTATCTGAACTGGAAAGAGTTATCTCCTAAAGTTCTAATGGAAAACCATTCCTCTTGCTCTCATTAATGTTGTATTTGCAATGGAGTCATGTTGACCTGCACCCAGACATTGTCTGATGCTCGACTGCTGAGATAAGGGCCTTGTGAGGCTGAAACCAGAACTGAGGGCCTGAAACACTGATGGATGAGAAAGTATGCTAGGCACCAGGCTCTGCATTTGTTTAGAGAAAAAGAGGTCATCAGGATATTAGGGGCAGGCAAGGAATGGAGAAGTCAGCCCGTCTCAGCGTGGGCTGAGTAGGATGCCCTACTGGCCAGTGACTATCATGAACCAGCAGGAGTTCATCATGAACAAGTTATGCCAGGCTACCCTCACTTCCTTTTTGGACAGAGTTACTAGAATGATAGATGAAGAGAACCCTACATACATAGCACACTCAGCTTTCAGTAAGGCATTTGACAGAGGGTCTCATGATTTCGTTGTGGTCAGGATGGAGATGTGTGGGGGTGGATTTGGAATTAGATGATCGATGGTCTCTGGTGGAATGCCACAGGGTTCTTCCCTTATCCTGGTTCTTTTCATTTTAATCAGTTATTTGGATGAAGGTATAGATGGAATATTCATGAAAATTGGTGGATAAAAAACCTGGGAGGGATAACTAAATAGGCAAAATGACAGACTTCATCAAACTACAGTGAAGAGCCAGAACTATTGGGATGAAACCTTAAAGGGTAAATATGAAGTTCCTTTACTTGGGGGGAAAAGAAATCAACCACAAAAGTATAGGATGGGTAAGATATGGCTAAACAATCATATGAAAAAAGTCTGAGTGAGATTTAGAAGACCACAACTCAAAATGAGTCAGTGGTGTGATGTGTTGTTACAGAAGCGTATGGCACGGTAGACAAGTGTCATACATCATGTCAGAAACACCCTTTGTCCAAATTCCCTTTCTGACACAAGGTGTGTGAGCGTGGGTACGTCCCTGGACCTCTGAGCTACAATTCCCTAATCTCCAGAGTGGAGGTAATCGATTCTGCATCAGAGGAATGTGGTGGCTAGCAATGACATCATTCATGTGACAGACCTGGCACTTTCAGGGGCTCTTCTAGTGTGCGAGAGTATCGTCATTGTGTGTCAAGGAGAAGAACTAGTCCAGTCCCAAGCCAGAGGAATGGAAGCATTGTTCTCAGAATGAGAAGGCTTTGTATGGTTTTGCTGTGCTTGGCCCTGGTTATAGCATATGGGGAGTGAATGACTGCTTCAGGTCTAGGCAGCACATTTTAGGAAGGATTTTGACAAACCAAAGTGCATCTAAAGGGGAACAGCCATGGGGGTGAGGAGATAGACACGCAACCATTCTCTGTGAGGATCAGTGGGAGAAAGGTGGGATGTTTAACCCAGAGAAAACTTCAGGGGGAAATGGTTATGGTCCTTATATGTTTGAAGCGCAGTCACGAGACAGAGGGATTAAGCTTATTTTGTTTGCCTCTAAAGGGCAGAACTCAGAATTGTGATACAAGTTGCAGAGAGGCACATTTGGGCTCATTATAAGGAGAATTTACTCATGAGGACAGCTCTCTAAGAGTGGAGTGGGCTGCCTTCCAAGGTAGCCAGTGTCCCAGTTCTGAAGGTGTTTGAGAGGAAGGTGAATGACCACCTGTCGAGGATATTATAGAAGGAATTTCTACTCAGGTTTGGGTTGGACTAGGTAACACCTGAGGTCCCTGCTAGCTCTTTGATTCCAGTGACTCCCCAGACATAGCATTTGCACCACACACACACACATATACACACACGGTGGAAGCACCAGCTGCATCACAGTAAGAATTTCTAGCTCAGCAGCTTCCCAACTGGATCTCCTCACTTTAGGCTCTCTCTCATCTACCTAATATATATTTTCCATATTGTGGGCAAAGATCATTGAATTTTGTTGGATCATCTCCTAATTTTAAAATGTCAGAATCCCAATATTGAGCTGTCACAGAAAATTTAGGGCATTTAGTGCCTGAATTTTCTGTGATAGTAAATGTTCTTCTCCACTCCCACCCCTATTTTCATGAAGTTTTTCACATGCACTCCAGCCTTACTTAGTCTCCCTTTCCTTAGCATGTTGACAATACTTATGATTGCACCACACAATTTCAGATTTAATTGTCTTACCTTGTTCATTTTTTTTTCATTTTGTGTTAAATCAACAAATAAATTGTAAGCTCTTTGAGGGCAGGTCTTTTATGCTTAGTAAGCACAGATAGACCTTCATTTTATTGATTCTCCTTTCTTCCCCTGGAATTTTAGAAAATAGGATGTGGCTCACATTTTTAAAAAAAAGTAAAGGAGTTGGTTAGAAGGTGAGAGTAATTAAAACGGGATAGTGGTGGTTGGGAAAAAGGATGTTTTTCATAGGATCTGTTTGAGCTCATGAAAATTTGGGTGGGCTGATAAAAGCTTTTTCAAACATATCTGCAAAGCTGCTTTCCTTTCCTCTAGCTGTCCTATGACGATAGCAAGCCTCTACCTGTTTCCTGTGGTTGTCACCCTGCTCTTCTGTAAGCTGTCACCATGACCCTGACAAAAGGCTCCTTCACCTACTCCAGCGGGGAAGAATATCGTGGCGAGTGGAAGGAGGGTGAGAAGGGCGTTGGAGGTCTCCAGACATGAGAACTCCTTTCTGGATGAAGGGAAAATATATTAGAGTATTTGAATCCAACTTTGCTGGGTCTTCTTTCTCCCTAGCATCTTTCCCTTGCATTATATCTATATGAGTAAAAGAGGAAACATGCAATGTTAGTCTTCCTAATCAACCCACACCCTACCCTTTTTGCAAAATTTGGATTGGTTCAACATTTTTCAGTGATGCTACTTAGGTATTTTTTTTAATGTTAATGAATAGGTCCTCCCTTTGTATCTATATGAGTAAAACAAAACTAAGTATTTTAAAAGCACAAGAATTAACCATATCATGGATTCAACCTAAATTATTCTGGTAACATACAACTGGAAGAATAGATTCTACATATCCCCTTGTTTGGCCTCATTCCTTTTGTGGCAGACTAGGATCGATTTCACGTTACTGCAACTGAAACATTCCATTATGGAAGCTTGACTGAGTACATGACCTGGAGGAGTAATGTCGACTTCCTTGCCTCATCTCATTCCAAGTCTTTTTCCTTCTCTCCCAAGTTCTGTCTGCCCGTTGTCATGCCCTCCAAGAACTCACATGTAACTTCTGGGTAGCCCCAGGAAATTACAATTTCTTCATCCCTAAAATAAACTCCATTCTCCGTTGTCTCAAGAGCATTATTGTTCACCCAGCATCTTGCTTTGTTTCCTGGCCAATTCAGTGGGCAAATAGAGCACCCTAGAAGATGTAAAATCTTAGCCAATGCCGTAAGAGTCGATCTTTTTTGTCCTGCATCTTTCACGCTGCTGAGGGGCAGTTTTTAGTTTCTAGATTTTTCACTTTTGCATGTGAAGAGAATCCAAACCAGTTGGTTGTAAATGAAGGAGGGGAAGTCCCAGGAAGTCTCATTGCCTTCACAGTGGCAGCTTTGGTGCTTTGTTTTTCTAGCTCTTTCAGCACCAGAATGCTAAGCTGTACTGATGTCACTAACTTCTCCTCTTTTTATTTTTTAGGATAACTCTTTCCTCTTTGAGTCGGTGGTCTGTAAGGGAAGGGATGATGGGTGCTTGAGAAGGTGCCCAGGAGCTACCCCATTCCAGCCTGACACCTGTCCTTTTCTTTGCTTAGGCCGCAGGCATGGCATTGGTCAACTGATGTTTGCAGATGGCGGCACCTACCTGGGTCATTTTGAGAATGGGCTCTTTAATGGCTTCGGGGTACTGACTTTCTCAGATGGCTCAAGGTGGGTACTTGGTCCTCTCCCCTCTCAGCCTTAGACTGGGGAGGCTCCAGTTTACAAATGGGATGACAATAAACAGTTTGCTAACTGAGCCAGTCTCAGTCCCTGCAGATCCTGCCCCCAAAGAGTGTGGGCATCTCTCTTGACTGATCTTAAACATTTCAAGATCTGGAAGCTTTTCTGAAGTGGCCAGAAGGAAAGTGACCTTTTGACTCTTATTCTCCATCACTTTCCATCTTGCATTTTCCTTTTATGTTCCCTTCTTTCCCTTCCTGGGCTATGTCACAATCAATAACTCTGGTTGAATATGGTTGGAGCTCGGAAACAGGTGGAATCACATTCCACATGTTCGCTCACCCCCAGCTTGGAGCCTCTCCTTAAAAGGCTAATCTTGGTGTCTCTCTCTCTGAAGATACGAAGGAGAGTTTGCCCAAGGAAAGTTCAACGGTGTTGGGGTTTTCATTCGCCATGACAACATGACTTTTGAGGGAGAATTCAAGAGTGGCAGAGTAGATGGCTTTGGTGAGTAACAGCCACAGGTGGATTGCTCTTTCAATTCATCTAGTCAGGGCTGGGCCTTCCTCTTGTTCCAAGCAGTTAGACTGTTGAGCATGAAGAAGTGGGAGGCTGTCTGTTAGTAGAGCCTCTCCCTGTTTACTCACTGATGCCTAAGAACCCCATCTTTTCCCTCCACGGTTCTCGTCAAGGTGATGATAACAATCTCTTATAGGCCTGTAAAGCATTTTTCAACTTCTCTGAATTGGATTTGAACTGAGACCTTTGAGTAGCTTCCTATAATGATGTCTCTAATTGTTTTTCCTCTTTTATCTTAACCAACAGGCCTGTTGACTTTTCCTGATGGTTCTCATGGAGTTCCTCGAAATGAAGGTCTGTTTGAGAATAATAAGTTGCTACGGCGAGAAAAGTGTCCTGCAGTGATCCAGAGAGCACAGAGGGCTTCCGAGTCAGCCCGGAACCTCCCAGCTTGACAGGGTACCATGGCTCTGCCAGAAGGAGCAGTTGGGCAGACCAGCCACCTCTGTTCATTCACTGCAGGTGAAGGAATGAACCAGACCCAAGATTCTTTGAGTTATGAACACCAAACAGTTGCCTTTTGACACATCCCCTTTGCCTGCCAATCAAAAGTTAGATTGTGGATTGGGGCCATTTACAGGCCCTCCAACAGCTCTGACTTGCCAGACAGGGAGCAGCTGATTTCAGTTTTGCCTTGGCCCTGCCCCTTCTCTGCCGCTGCTTGGACGAACTGCCTTTTTTCACACCCTGGGACTCTCCATCCCTAAATCCCTGCACTGCCCCCAGCCTTGCTGCCTTCTACTCCAGCCTGGGTCCATGGTCACCTGCAGTGTAATGGGGGGGGTGATCCAGCAGCCTCCCCTCACCAGAGGCCCATGCCTTGGGCTTCCTGGGGGAGGGAAGATGATGGACTATCTAGGGGGTCAGGGAAAGAAGGCATACAGCAGGCATTTAAAAGCCTAGGCTGGAGACTTTTTCTTACGTTACCTTCTTATTTGGTTACTGTTTGGAATTAGGGCTCCAGGTCTGTTACGTGAGCTGGCCAGGATGATCTTGAACTCCTCTTTCTCAGTCTTTGGGTGCTGTGATGAGTCTTCATGTGTCCTTGACTTTACTGTGTAACTCCATTACACGAAAGGACTCCATTTATGCATCTCATCTTTATGTACCTTCATTGCTGTTCTTATATGGGTAAAAAAGTGATACAGAACTATAATCTTAAACTCGTGTGTAGAGCAGAGGACAGGAACCTCCAGACCCACTAATAATGTGTGAAAGCCAGGATTGATTTCATCTTTCTTAAGACTGGAAAGGGACTGGTTAGGCAGGAGTCTTCCTTGTGGACCACCTGGCCAGAGCACTATCAGCTCCCTGGAATTTAGACAGAGGTGGATGCAGATCAGTCAGGAATACGTTGAGCTAAAAACTACTTGATGGACCAAATCCAGGTCACCATAACTCTTTCACTACCAGCCCTGGACATTAGACCTGGAGATGAAAACTCTACTCATCAGCATCACACAGAGCTCATTCTGAGACTTTGAACACACCATACTCCCCATTATTCTCACATCGAATGTTTCATGTGCAGCAGATTTTGGTGGAAATACTAGCAGTGTGCCTCTATCATCTCTGGATTGTACTGTTGAAATAAAAGTGTTTATAAGGAATCAATGCTTCTTC
The DNA here is from genome assembly GCF_900497805.2 of Vombatus ursinus. NCBI lineage: Eukaryota > Metazoa > Chordata > Mammalia > Diprotodontia > Vombatidae > Vombatus > Vombatus ursinus. Next base: position 25,742,634 of record NW_020940527.1, read on the forward strand.
CAAACTGCCAATATTTAGTTCTCTTGCTTTTGATCCTTACTTTTTTCTTTGTAGCTGTGACTAGATCAGTAGAGCCCCATTTGCTGTTTCCAAGGGCCAGTAATAAATCGAGATTCAAGATGTCCCTCACTAAGCCTCTTGGCCTAGTTCCCTCAACTTATTTTGGGCTTTCCATTACCCGCTCACCTGGCCTTGAGAGTACTTATGGCTTTCTCCTCCATGCCATCATTAGGGCCTCTTGTAAGTGCTGAAACAGAGTGGACCTCAAGAACTGCCATGGTGGGCTCGGCTGGGTAAAGGCCTCTTGGCATCCACGAGGGAAACTGATAGGGGTGAGGGTAGGGGCAGATCAGGACCCAATTTGCTTCTGTGTAGTTTAGCTGTCTTTGTAAATAGTATCACAGTACAGGGGATTATTGAAGTTCCAAAGCAATGGTTTTACCAATCAAAGGCAGCGCCAGACATAAGACTGGCGGAGTCTCAGTTTCCGGTTCCCCTCTCTGATGTCTAAAGATGGCTTCAGTAGCATTTGTCCACCAGGTGGCGCTGTGTGCTTGCAGTTGATGAGGCTGATGGGACCCTGGAACACAAACCTGAGATCACGGCCTCATCCCACCGGCCAAATGCAGGGAATGCATAGATTAAATGGGTGCTGTTGAGTTATAGAGTACTGAGATACTGGGGGGAAGGGAAGAAGCATTTGTTAAGTGCCTACTGTGTGCCAGGCACTGTGCTTAAAGCTTGACAAATACTGATCCAGGCAAGGTGGCTGGCTGGGTGATGGGGGTGGGGGTGGAGTACAGTTAATGGTAATGGCTTTGTCTTTGTGCATCTCTCAGCATTTCCGCTCTAGGTTTTCTTCCCACCTACTTCCACCAGTGGGCAGAAGCCTCCCCTACCTATGTCCTGGACCAAACAGCAGAGACTGGAGCTCTTCCCAAGGCTGAGCAGCCTCTGTTTCTTCCTCTCAGGCTTCTTTATTCCAGCCCAGAATACGACATTCCTCTCACCCCAACTCCCACCTTCCCTTCTGGATACTGAGGTCATAGGAAAAAGGCTGGAGCAGAGACCAAAGTAGCAAAAAGCAGCTTTTCCTAACTGGGGACTCTGAAACAGATAGGAGGTTTGTAGTGTGGGGGAACGAGGTGGTCCTGATGCTACCGCTTGCCTGGCCAGTACTGTCTGGTGGAGGAGGAGGGGCCTGGAGACGTAATAACAGCTCACATTTATGTGGTGTCTTTTTAAGGTTTGTGAAGCCACTTCATATGTATGTTATTTGATCCTCACAACAACCCTGTGAGGTAGGTGATTTTTAGCCCCATTTCACAGATGGGAAAACTGAGGTTGAGAAAGGTTGAATCACATCCTTAGGGGATGGGGTATGGGAAAGAATGGGAGTAGGCAAAGGGATGGCACCATAGCTCCCCCTGACCTCCACTGTATCCTTAAGGCTATGGGTATAGGAGTGGAGGCCAACTAGAGACCTGGCAGGGGAAGGCCGTGCCCTGCACCTGGCTCTTCATAGCCAGCCATTGGTAGTGAAATCCAAGTGTAGCTTCGCTTCTTCATCGGGGCTCAGGGTACTCAGCGGGGCACGACAAGGACCTCCATAGTAGCCAAACCAGTCCATGGTTTTCTTCAGCCCTGGGATCCCAAAGCGTCGAGTTACCTGAGAGGAAATGTCAGAGGTAGTCTCTAGCTTTATCCTAGGCCCAAACACATAACACCCCTCAAAGTTAAGGCTCCCACCTCTCCTCCTAAGTGTAGAATAAAAAACTTCTAAAGACTGCAGCACCCAGGGGGACGTCTAGGACCACAGCTTCAAGTACTGAGAGATATGGGGTCATTACTAGTGAGTGACAGGAAAGGATTATAGGACTGTAGGATCTGTTGAATAGGGAAAGATGGAGAGGTTTTTTTTCACATATTTTTTAATCTGGAAGAGACCAGAAATCCTTTCATCTAACCCCTTTTCATGTCAGTGAGGAAAGGCAATGAAGCGGCTTGTCCAAGGTTTCACGGCAGAATATTAGTGAGAAGTGGGAAGGAGAGGTAGATTCCTCTTATTTCTAGCCCCTACCTGATGCTGCTTCTCATCACCTTAGCTCTAGGATGTACAAAAACCCAGCTAGGATTAGAGATCAGAGCACGGCCCCTTGGGAAAGTGTCCAAACTCTTGGACTTGTCCTGTGGATCCCTGGAGCCTCCCTTATCAGCTGAGGCCTGGAATGCACACAATAGTCAGGCCAGGAGGGCTGAAGCAAGGAAGGAGAAGGGCTTTTGAGGTAGAGCAGGGATATCTCCGAGGAGGTAACTTGCTGGCCTCAGGTTCCCTACTTCAATAACCTCAAACCACTCCCTAAGACCCAACTTCCCTTTTTCCTCCTCATCACCCTCAACTCCCCCAGCTTCTCCCCGACCTGCACTCAAAACCTTGGTGTTCTTCACTGCACAAAGAAAGCCTTTTCTGTAAGGGGTTAAAAACAAAAAACCCTTCTTTTGTGTCATGAGTAACCATCCACTAGAGGACAGCATTCCTTAGCAATCACGGAGGTGGCGCTCCCAAGTCCAGGGATCTTAGGGGCCGAAATCAGCCCTTTACACTCTTCCTGGGGCAGGATGACAGAGTGAGATGGTGAGGAGGAGGGAAAGAGGCCCGGTGGCAGAAAACTTAATAGCCTGTCCCCAAAACCCATGAGTCGCTGAAAAACTCTTGAAGACCCCCTACAGAGCCCCTAAGAGACTTGGGAAGAAGGTAGGTTAGATGCTTGGGTGAAGGCCATGGAAACTCCTAAATATAGCTGTGGGGCAGAAGTCTGGCAGAGGGGTGGGAAGGAGGGAGGACATCGTGTACAATGTGGCAAGGCAATCTGCTGAGATCAAACTGCACTTAGGGTAGCTGAGACCACAGCACAGGCTGCAGACAGGTGGCCCTGGAATTCCTGTGCCTGTGTCCAGGGCTGACGCAGGAGAGAAGGGAATCTCCTGTGAGACAGGAGGCTGGTGGTGCCAGCACACCCAGAATTGGGATGGCAGCAAGGCAGTTCATCCCTTCATAATAATGACAGAGACACTATCTGATTCTTCTCCGGTGTCATTCTCCCCCCTCTTTGTAGCATATACCCCAAGAGCTCGAAAAGAATATTCCTGTTTTAAGCCTGGCTACAGACAGCTTCTGGGTGTGGTATTTGTATGTCCATGTTGGTTTGCCTCTCTCTGTCTGCCCCTCTCTATCAATCGCTCTCTCTGTGTCCTCTCTTTTTCCATAGAACAGATGTGTGGGTGAGTAGGGGGCACAGGAGCAGGTCGCCCAGCCTCACAGAGGAATGTCTAATGTGCAGGGGCAGCATGTACCCGATGGGGCTTAACTGGAGGGGCTTCATCTTACATACTGTTATATCCTATTTATAACCCATAGGAAGTTCTATATCCTGGGAGTTCTCCCCAGCTGTCACTTCCTTAAGTCTGGATTCTTGTCCTTCTTTGTGTCCCATTATAAGGGCCAAAAAACAAGAGAAACCAGGCCTACCCATCCCCTAGATCCATAAAAAGCCCAAAGGAAGGAACATTTAGGGGGGAATGACTCAAGGGGATGAAACTATCCCTTTAGGCCCTGGAGACCATCTTAAGGATATTTCTAATCTCACCTCAGCTCTGTGTTTGAGACCGAGTTGGTGCCCCAGAAACTGACCCAAGACAACACAATTTGTTCTATATCTGGACTAAACATCTATGTCTAAGCTTATCATAAGATTGTGTAATAAGAGGATGCACATCAGGAAGGGAGAGAATGACAATGGAGAGGAATAAGATTGCTTCTCCAAGTGCCGTTATTAGGAAGGAAAGAACTCCTGCCTCGCTGTCATCCCAATTCTGGATGGGATGACATCCACTGCCAACACCCAGCCTCCTGACTCACAGGAGAGGCCCTCGTCTCCTATGTCAGCCCCGGACATAGGCACAGGAATTCCAGGACCAGCCTAGACAATGCTCTCAGCCACCCTCTATACTGTCTGATCTCAGAGTTGGGATGCCATCCTTATGGTGCTCTTTCTGAAAATAAAGAGATCAATTGAGAAGCTGATTAAGTTCCTGCTGTCTTTCCCATTCAGAGGCCCAGAATGGCTGTGAACATGCATGAAGGGAAGAGGATCCCTTTATAGGGAGCTCACCGCAGTATTGGGTTCAATGAGGCGATGCTGCAAGGCCTGGGCATCTTCCCACTGCCCAGTGAGGCAGAGTCGCTCCAGCTGGCACACCTGTGCTCCCAGGACATTGGCCAAAGCACAGATACCCCCAACAGCTCCTGCCACCAGAGCCAGAAATAAAACTTAGAACACAACCACAGCCTGTGCTCTCCCCAACCCTTCACTCATCCCACCCCCACATATGACCCAAAGAAGCCCTGAATCCTGAAAGGGGAGCTTCCTTTCTCCTAAGAGACTTAGGATCCTAACACTTTAGATCTGGAAAGGACCCTAGAGATCAGCATTTAGTACCATCCTATTTTGCAGAAGAGAATACTGAGGCTTGGAGAAGCAAAGTGACCCAGGTCTCCAAATTCCCAGGAATCTTGTCCCTAAACCACATTGCAGCATACCAGTAAGTATGACTGTTTTGGGACTCAAGTCAACCACATGCCCAATGCAGATACGCATGGTGAGAAAGCAGAGTCATCCTGGCATTGATTACCAAGCACAGAAAAAGTTGGAACTTTGTGACCACAGAATATAGATTACCAACGAGAAAAGTTGTCATACATGGGGAAACAGATTCCAAAGATGCTATTTAGAGGAGTTTGGTGGGCAGCAAGAAATTCGAACTATGGTGTTGACTGGTTAGAAGTCCTTCTCCCTCTCTGTACCCAGGGGAGCTAGGAGGGATGATTCAGATGAATCAAGGTCCTATCTGCCAGCTAAGGTTCCTTTTCTGTGACCCCCAACCCCAGGAGACCCAGATCAGCAGCAGGGAAGAAGCCTTACTCTTTTATCACTTTAGTTCCCGAAGGAATCTAAACTATTTAGAGAAGAAACTGAGGCACAGGCAGAAACTGGGTCTAGGTCTAGAGAGAAAGAGCAGTATAATAAACTTAGGAATGAGGTGTCTGGGGACAAGGCCTTGAGCTCCTTTCTGAGAGCAAGAAGGAGTCTTACAAATTATATAAGTCCAGCCTCCCACCACCTCTCCCTTCTCTTTAGAGACTGGGAAGAGAATTGCCAAGTCATGATCCAGTGGAAGCCCAGGGAGACCTAGTATCTCCTAAGGCTAGTAACCAGATCGTTCTTTCTATAAGCCCTTGGAATCTAGAGCCCTGGGCCACTGTGGTTGGAGGTGGACCTCCTCATCCTCCATGTGTGCCTCTGTCTTTCAGGGACTATGATGTATACACTGGGGTATAGTTGATAAGAAAAGTGCACTTAAGTGGCAGCTAGGTAACGCAGTGGAGAGAGCACCAGCCCTGAAGTCAGGAGGACCTGAGTTCAAATGTGGCCTCAGACACTTGATACTTCCTAGCTGTGTGACCTTGGGCAAGTCACTTAACCCCGATTGCCTCACCAAAAAGCGGGAGCAAGAAGGAAAGAAAAAGAAAAGTGCACTTAGAAATGGGAAGACTAGCTGGGTGACCCTGCGTGAGTCAATGAACCTCTTGAAGCCTCAGTTTCTGTAAAATGGGGAGAAGAGTGAGCCCATAACCGTGATAGTAAGTGGGTCAAATGTGAAGTTGTGCTTTGAAACTCTCAAGCCTGTACAAAGATGAGCTATTCCTATTAGTATTGACCCCAAAAGAATAACTGTCTTTTATGTAGTACTTTTAAAGTCTGCAAAGAATTTTAAATACATAATCAAGTTTGAACCTCAAGACAACCCTATGAGGTAAGAGGAGAGGATTAATGAGAACAAGCATTTATATAACACCTATTATCCAGGCACTGTGCTAACTGCTTAAGAAATATCTATGTAATGCTCACAACAATCCTGCCAGGAAGGTGCTTTTTATGTCTATTTTACAGTTAAGGAAACTGAGGCAGACAAAGGTTAAATGACTTGCACAGGGTCATCCAGCTAGTAAATGTCCAAGGCTGGATTTGAACTCAGGTCTTCCTAACTCCAGGCCCAGCACCCTAACCATTATATCCAAGGTAAGTATGAAGTTATTGCCATCTTCATTTTACCAGTGAAGAAATGGACTCTCAAAGAGGTAAATTGATTTGCCCAAGGCCCCACAGCTAGTAGGGATTAGAAGAATGAGTCAGAGTATTTGAACCTAGATCTTCCTCACTCCAAGTCCAATCAACAACTCAGCTGACCATTTAAGGGACTCTGGCCTCCGGCAAAATAACACAAACAGAGCAAGAAACCCAAAATTCCTTTCCATTCAACCTCTGGGTCAATCCAGCTGCCTCTGTATGAGTCATTCTACACTCAGAGATAGGTAAAGAAAGTGACCTGTAGGGGAGAGGCTCAGGGCCACTGTCCCATGTGAATGATTTACAAGGTGAGATTAGAGGAGCTAAATCTGTCTCAAAACAGGGAGCCTGGGACATTAGAACAGGCCCTAGGTGTCCCCACAACATGCAAGGCATTTTTTGCCCCAGAGTGCAAGGCAGCCAAACAAAACTGGGTGCCAAATGTTCACAAAGGTCAACCTCCTGGCAACCTTCCCGAGGCTTCAAAGTGACAAGGTTGGCTACCCCATCTCCTCCCTCTCTGCTCCATTTTCAGACCTGCTCAGCCCTGTTTGGTCACTTTCGACAATTTCCAGTTGTTTCTTTTCTGACACTATCTTTTTCTTAGAAGTAGCTAGGTGGCACAGTGAATGCTGGGCCTAGAGTCAGGAAGACCTGAGTTTAAATCCAGCCTCGGACATTAGCTGGGTGACCCTGGAAGAATCATTTCACCTCTGTGTGCCTCAGTTTCCTCAACTGTTAAGTGTTGTTGTGAGGATGAAATGAGAAAATACTTATAAAGCATTTAGCACAGTGCCTAGCATACAGTAGGTGCTTGATACATGCTTGCTTCCTTCTTGCCTGCTTGTCTCTGTATGTAGATTCCAAATATATGACAAAGTATCGAAGTGGAAACTCCAGAGTCTGGAGGGGCTGACCCACCTATGGCATAACTGGCCAACAGGAAACCAGCAGATCCTGCCAACACCTGAAAATCTTGTTTTTTTGTTTTGTGAACGATCAAGCCCACTCGGGTCACCTGCAATATTAGATACAGCAACAGATCAGAGACTAGAAAAGCTCTGGACACAAACAGGGCAAGGGCTAGGGCTAGGAAAGCATCATTACCTGAAGACTCAAGAGCCTAGACAAGGTAAGAAAGAGAGAAACCATAGAAACCTAGGACTGGGGATTGGGGAAATATGAGGCTGGGACACATAGCCTTTGGGGAATCATTGGATCATAGATTTAGAGCTGGAAGGGACCTTTGAGGTAATTTGATCCAATCCCCCCTCTCCATTTTGCGAATGAGGAAACTGAGACCCAGAAAAGTTCAATGATTTGCATAAGATTACACAGATAGTAAATAACAGAAATAGGATTTAAATGTGGGTCCCATGGCTCCAAATTCAGACATCTTTCTATAATAAACCACAGTCTTACTAATTATCTGTTCTCAGTGAACTTACCTGTGCCAGTAGGGCATGAATGGGTGTGATCCCTGGGGATTCAATTCAATTCAACACATTTACTGAGTAGAAACCACAGTGCTAGGTGCTGAGGTAGAAAGATTAGCTCCTTGGAACTCAAAGTTTTAAAAATGAATGTTAAAAAAATTTTTTACGTGTAACTAGGGAAAAATAAAATACTTAATAAATTCAAATTTTTTTTTAAATTAAAAATAAAGATTAGCTCCTCCTAAAGTTTATAGTCTACTAGGGGAGTTTATAGTTTATATATGACTGAGTAACTACTTACAAAAAGATGTATGATAAGTTTAAGAGAAGTGTCAACAAAGTATAATTTGAGATATTTGAGGGGAGAAAGGCCTTAAGTAATAACTTTGGGAGAATGAGGACAGTGGGAGAGCAGAGATGGCATGTGGGATGTACTTTAAAAAGATTCAACAGGCAAAGAGAAGAGTGATCATCCAAGGGGCCCTGGGAACTGACTAGACTCACATCTCCTCCACTCTCCTTAATGCCCACAATGTTTGGGTGCTGAGATAAGGTGACCACGGCATCCACAGGTAGATCTAATCCCGTGTTAGCTGGGACATTATACAGCACCACTGGGATTGGGGACAGATCAGCCACCTGAAAGGTACAAAGAGGAGAGGCCATAAGCAAGCACCTGCCCCAGGCCTGTGCAACCCAAGCTACATTGTGGCCTCCTGCCTCCTGCCTTGGATTTCACAAGTCACCTGAGCCTTAACTACAGGTAGCCATTCTATTCATTCCAATTGGAAGCACCTCTAGGACATATAGACTTCATCTTTCTCCAGAAGAACCCACCTAATGTTCAATTATTTAAGCTAAATTCTCCCTTTTTCTCCTTCCCAATCCAACCTCTGCCCCATCCTCTGGGCCTATCATCTTTGACCATCATGCCCTGAGACTTGAAACACCTTGGTGTAGTGGTAGATCAGGGCTGTACTGGTCATCCTGCCTCGATAGTAGCATGGTGTCACCACTAGGGCAGCATCAGCTCCAACCTGGGCCATGCTGACAGTCATCTCCACCGTGGCTTGAGTGGCTGTAGGATGAAAAAGGCAATTTTGGGAGTAGCAAAAGCAAGACATGGTAGGATCACAGATTTATACCTGGTAAGCTCTTATACCTTGAAAGAACATCTAGTCAACTTCATCATTCTACAGATGAAGAAACTGAGACCCAGAGAAGTTAAGGAACTTCCCCAAGGTCATGCAACTAGTGAATAACTATGGTGAGATTCAAACTCAAATCCAGTGTTCTTTTCACTTTCCTGGCCCCAAAACAAGACTTTGGAGCAAGGATAGTTTTAGGATAGACAAAGAACTGGGATATCTCAGAAAGGAACTTATGTCCCACCAACCTCTGCCCCACCCAAGGATCGCCAAGCACATGGCTTCTTACACTCGCAGCCCGAGCCGGCTATTAAGAGCTTGTCCTTGGGCATCACTTGTCGAACTCGGCTTACCACCTCCAGTCGCTCAATGCTCGTCAGGTAGGGGAACTCGCCACTGGAGCCCTGCACCACAAAGCCTGCAACAAAGGGCCCATTACCAGAGGGAGTGAGCATGGTGAAGGAGGAGGACCCATGGCCTTGGAGCTGACAGACTTGGGTTCAAGTTCTAGCCCCGACACTTACTAGTTATACTATCTCTAGTAAATCACTTTACCTCCCTGAGATTCAATTTCCTCTTTAAAATAAGGATCACAGAATCAGCTCTCGAGCCAGAAAAGACCTCAGAAGTCATCTAATCCAGCTTCCTTTCACAGATGAGAAAACCAAGGCTCAGAGATGTTAGGGCACTTGTCCATGGTCACACAAGGAGTGAATGATGGAATCTGCATATGAACCCAGGTTCCTGACTCCAAATTGAGCACATTTTTCATTGTATTATAGCAATACATTCATTACCTACCAGGACTTTAATGAGGTAAAATTCTGGGAGTTTCTTCTCAGTTTAATTCAATTCAGTTTAATGAACATTCATGAAGCACCTAATCTGTATAAGGCAGAATAGTGGGCACAGATAAAAATGAAATAGATCCTGCCCTCAAGAAGCTGACACTCTACTTACATTCTATCCCAAAGAGTGAAAATCTAAGCACTCATTGTTACAACCATGGTCGTTCCCCTGAGTTTTCTGATTCTGGTCACCCAGTCTGTGGGACATTGTTGTTATTGTTGTTGTTGTTGGGTTATTTCAGTCATATCCAACTCTTCATGACCCCATTTAAGGTTTTCTTGTCAAAAATACTGGAGGGGTTTGCTATTTCCTTTTCCAGTTCATTTTATAGACAAGGAACTGAGGTAAACAGGGTTAAGTGACTTACCCAGGGTCACACAGCTAGGAAATGTCTGAGGCCAGATTTGAGTTCTGGAAGATGAGTCTTCCTGACTGCAAGCCTGGCACTCTATCCACTGCACCACCTAACTGCCCTCCTAGGGATATTAGTCTGTTCAAATGGATACTCTAGCTCACACTGGGTTGGGCAGCAACATGGCAAACACTCACTCTTACAGGGAGTGGTGCCATTAATCTCACAAGGTCATTGGTTCATTTGAGCATTGCAGCTACAAGAACCAGGTTAAGAGAGGTGTGTGTGTATGTGTGTGTGTGTGTGTGTGCCAGGAAAGAATACATAAACAATTATGATGATTTACCATACACCAAGCATGCCGAAGGGGCTAGAAATTGGATAGATCAGAAACCTTGGATTCACAATCTCTCTTCCATAAATAGGAAATATGAGAAGGTGGCCAATATAGGCCAAGCTGCCCAGAGGCCAGAGTTTGCCTCAGGCAATAGTGTGAAATAAACAAAAATTATATTCATTATTTTTCTTTCCTGCCCCATTCTTCATTATCCCTAGAGACCCAGATTTCTATGACTTGCCCATCCTTAGTCCCCTACTTGCCAAGGGTCTGTCCTCAGTATGCCCCATGATGTCCCCAGGGTCATTCAATTTATTGGTACCATACTCTTAAAACATTCTCCTGTATCAATAGTAACTTCAAATATTGGAATGACGTAGCAGCTCTTGGACAGAGACAGTGAGTGTGTCTACCGAGAGTTATTAAGAATATATTTGCTGACTGCTGTAATATAGCCAAAAAGTTATTCACTGTGACCAAGTGAGATTCATACAAGGGATGCAAGGATGGATAAATATTAGGAAAACAATTAATATATTCAGTCATATTAAAAAAACCACATGATTATATCAATAGATACAGAAAAAGTCTTTGACAAAAGTACAATATTCATTTAGGCTAAAAACCCTATGAAGCATAGGCATAGAAAAACCATTTTTAATATGATAAAAAGCATTATTTTCAATGGAAAAAATACTAGAAACTTTTCCAGTGAATGTAGTGGTGAAACAAACGTACTACCTTTTCTCACTGTTGCTACTCACAGCTCTAAAATACTAGGGATAGAAATAAGATATATAAGATAAATAAGAGTAAGAAACTAAAGGTATAACTATTGGCAGAGGCAACAGAAATCATTCCCATTTGCTGAGAACATCAAGATTTACTTAGAAAACCCCAGAAAATCATTAAAGAAACAAATCCAGATAAACAACTTCAGTAAAGCAGTAGGATGCAAAATAGATTTACAAAAATAATAGCAATTCTAGATAGCAATGACAAAATCCACAAAGAAGTAATAGAAAAAGAAATCCCATTCAAAAGAACTAGAAATATCATCAAATATCTGGGCATCAATCAACAAAGATATATAAACTCTTTAAAGAATAAAGAATGACAAATAATTGGATGTATATTCATTGCTCGTGGTTAGGATGTGCTGATATAATAAAAATTACAAAATTGCCTAAATTAATTTACAAATTTATTGTCATGTCAATCTACTGCTTCATAAAGCAATATTTTATAGACCAAAACAAAATGCTAACAAAAATAATTTCAAGGATAAAAGGCCAAGAATCTCTTGGAAAATAATGAAAAAAGTAGAAATGAAGCAGAAATAACATTTCCGTGGTCAAAGGATATGAACAGGCAGTTTTCAGATGAAGAAATAAAAACTATCTATAGTCATATAAAAATGATATAAATCACTATTAATTAGAGAAATGCAAATTAAAACAATTCAGAGGTACCACCTCACACCTATCAGATTAGCTAATATGACAGAAAAAGAAAATGATAAATGTTGGAGAAGATGTGGGAAAATTGGAACACCGATACATTGTTGGTGGAGTTCTGAACTGATCCAACCATTTTGGAGAGCAATTTGGAACTATGCCCAAAGGGCTATAAAACTGTGCATACCCTTTGACCTAGCAATACCACTTCTAGGTCTATATCTCAAAGAGATCATAAAAACGGGAAAAGGACCCACATGTACAAAAATATTTATATCAGTTCTTTCTGCGGTGGCAAAGAATTGGAAATTGAGGGGATGCCCATCAATTGGGGAATGGCTGAACAAATTGTGGTATATGAATGTAATGGAATATTACTGTGCCACAAGAAATTATGAGGGACAGCTAGGTGGCACAATGGATAGAGCTCTGGCCTTGGAGTCAGGATGACCTGAGTTCAAATATGGCCTCAGACACTTGACACTTACTAGCTGTGTGACCCTGGGCAAGTCATTTAACCCCATTGCCTAGCCAAAAAATAAAAATAAAAATAAAAATAAATAAATGATGAGCAGGCAGACTTCAGAATAACCTGGAAAGACTTGTATGGTCTGATGCTGAGTGAAGGGGGCAGAACCAGGAGAACATTGTACACAATAACAGTCACGTTGTGCAATGACTAATATTGATAAACTTAACCCTTCTCAGCAATACAAGGATCTAAGACATCTCCAAATGCCTTGTGATAGAAAATGCTATCCACAAAGAAGAATGAACTATGGAGTTTCGACGCAGATCGAAGCATACTATTTGCTGTTCTTTTCTTTCCTTGTTTTGTTTTGATTCTTCTTTCTTGTGGTTCCTTCCATTGGTTCTAATTCTTCTTTACATCATGACTAATACGAAAATATGCTTAATATGAACATATAAGTAGAGCCTATTTCAGATTGCATGCTGTCTTTGGCGGGGGGGAGAGGGAAGAGGAGAAAATTTGAAACTCAGAATCTTATGGAAGTGAATGTTGAAAATTTTAAATGAATAAATAGTTTAATAAAAAAATAAATAAAAGGAAAATGATAAATGTTGGAAAAGATGTGGAGAAATTGGGACACTAATGCACTGTTGGTAGAGTTGTGAACTGACCCAACCATTCTGGAGAGCAATTTGGAACTATGCCCAAAAGGCATACCCTTTACATACTCTTTAATCCAGCAATACCACCACTAGGTCTGTATCCCAAAGAGATCATAGAAAAAGGAAAAGGACTACATGTACAACAATATTTCTAGCAGCTCTTTTTGTGGTGGCAAAGAATTAGAAATTGAGGGGATGTCCATTAACTGGGGAATGGCTGAACAAGTTGTGGTATATGAATGTAGTGGAATACTATTGTGCTATTAGAAATAATGAGCAGGAGAATTTCAGAAAAACCTGGACTTACATGAACTGATGCGAGGTGAACTGAGTAGAACCAGGAGAACATTATACATAGTAACTGCAACATTGTGCAATAATCAACTATGATTGACTTAGTTCTTCTCAGCAATACAATGATCCAAGACAATTCCAAAAGACTTATGATAGAAAATGTTATCCATATCCAGAAAAAGAACTGATAAAGTCTGAATGCAGATCAAGGCACACTATTTTCACTTTATTTTTTTCATAGCTTTTTCCTTTTGTTTTGTTTCTTCTTTCACAACATGATTAATATGGAAATATGTTTTATATGATTGCACATATATGCCAATATCAAATTGCTTACTGTCTTAGGGAGGAGAGGAAGAAAGGAGGAAGAAAAATTTGGAATTTAACATTTTATTAAAAAATAAGTATTAAAATTGTCTTTATATGTAATTGGAAAAATAGTATTTAAGAGAAAAATTTTTAAAAAGAAATAACATTTCTAGACCTCAAATTATGTCACAAAGAAGAATCTCATATTGATTAAGAAATAGAAACATAGATCAGTGAAAAAATAAAGCAATCTCGAGTGTTTAATAAACCTAATAATTGGCCTAATAATTAGCCTAGTAAGCCTAAAAACATAAATTACTTAGGGAAAGAACTCTCTATATGATAGGAACTTCTGGGAAAACAAGAAAACAAGTAGGCAGAAATTAGTTTTAGACCAACAGCTTACACTAACAAGTTCAAAATAAATATTTTGTGACCTGAATATTAAAGGTCATACTAGGAAAAAAGTAACAAAAGAACTAGACTAGCTATGGCAAGGACAATAATTCTCAACTCTAGAGATAAAGGCAATCATAAAATATGAAATAATCTTGATTACATGAAACTGAAAAGCTTTTGCATGAACAAAGTTAATGCAACTAAGACAAGAAGCTGCCAGCTAGGCAAAAAAATCTTGCATAAAATATCTCTGATTATGGTTTGATAATCCTAGTTATATAGAGAATTAATAAAATATATATGCATATACAGACACATTTTTATACATCATGTATAAAATGGTATACAAAGTGGTAAAATTGTTCTCAACAGAAAAATTGCAATATTAACAATCATATAAGAAACTGCTCTAAATAAAATAAACGCAAATCAAAATAACTTTGAGGTTTTACCTCACTCTCAGGAAAATAGCAAAGAAAATGGCAAAAGATGGAAATAGCTAACAGTGGAAGAGCTTCAGAAAAACGGCACATTCATGGACTGCTGGTGGTGCTGGTGTAGCCATATTTGTTCTAACCATTCTAAAAAACAATTTGGAATTAAAAGTGGCTAAAATGTCCATATCTTTTAGACCTAGAGATCCTACCTCTAGATATATTCCCCAAGGAGCTCAAAGACAAAAACTAAGATGTCATATGAACCAAATATTGATGATGATACTTTTTATGGTAACTCATAACTGGAAACAAAGTAGATACTTATCTATTGGGGAATGGTTAAACGAATTATGTTACATGAATGTATTACATTATTATTATTATTATTATTGTATCATAAGAAACAGATACAAAGATTTCGGAGAAGTATGGGTAGACTTATAGGAACTAAATAAATTAAGAAGTGAATTCTAAGTGAATTTACTAGAGTGAGGTACTCAGGTGGCCCCATAGTGCTCAGAGCACTGGGCCTGGAGTCAGGAAGACCTGAATTCAAATGTGACCTCAGACACTTACTACCTATGTGACCCTGGCCAAGTCACTTAATTTTCGTTTCCTTCAGTTTCCTTATCTGCAAAATGGGGGAAATAGTAGCATCTACTTCACAGAATTGTTGTGAGAATCAAATGAAATAATAAATTGTAAAACACTTAGCACAGTGCGTGGCACATAGTAAGTGCTATATAGATATTACCTATTATTACTGTTAGATTAAATTATCCAGAATCAGGAAAGTACTATAAAATTTCAACATTGTAAATGGAGAAAAAAATAAAACTGAACATTTGATTGATGTGTTGGTGAATTTTTCTGAACTGTTGTTTTTTCTCTGTCTTTTTTTTTATTTGTTACAAAGCATAGTTCTCTGGACAGAGGAAAGGGAAGGGGTATATTCAGAAATTTATATAAAATGACTGAAATTTCTACAAATAAAATTGATATAATATTCAGAAGTTGATATAAAAACAAAAAATTATTTTAAAAACAGATTTTATTTGCCTGGAGCCTTAAAAAAAACTAATAAAAGAGATTTAAAATGAAAAAGAAAGGACAGGGAGCAAACTGCCTATGTATGTCCGTGAAGCTAGAGATCATAGAGCAGGGGTTCTTTACCTTTTTTGTGTCATGGGAAGCTTATGGACCTCTTTCTCAGAATTACATTTTTAAATGTACAACATAAAATGTATAGGGATTACCTAGGAAACCACACTTATCAAAGCATATTTTTAAAAGGCAAGTTCATGGCCACAAGTTAAGAACCCCTGCTAGAGATGAGTTACAGAAAGAATATTGGTGAAGACTCCAAAACTTTTGATTAGACAAAATTTCCTAAGAAAAGAAATTTAGTAATAAAATTCATGTCCATGGATGTCTAGATACAAATGCAAAAAGAAAATGGGTAACAAGCCAGGTATACTAGAGATCTTAATGCAAAGAATCAAATTTCATCTCAAATGTGTCACTAAGACATGGTGGGAAAGATCCATGATAGTAATATAGTTCTGAAAGAAGTGACCTTAGGTAAAGGGGGTAAAGTGAGGGACAAGGTAAAAATGATAACATTATAAGGTATTCTCATGTAAAGACATCTTGGAACCAGAGTGGGGAAGCATGGTGGAGAGCAATAAACAGAAATAGAAGCAATATTGTCATCAGAGTGTATACAGATGACCCAGAGAGAATAAGAAAATAGGGACATAGATAAGGATGGGACCCATGACAAAACTGACTCAGGGGCATAACACGAATTGGAGAAGGGCAAATGCTGTCCCAATTTTCACAAAAGGGTCAGGAAACCACGAACTAGTGAGCTCGGCTTTGATTCTTGGAAAAATTTTGAGAATATACTGTATCAAAGGGATAGTTAGTGAGCATTTTGAAAGGGAAGCAGTAATCACAAACAGCCAGCCTGACTTCATCAAGAACAGGTCATGCTGGGCTAACCTCATTTTCTTTTTCTTTTTCTTTTTTTAAACAAGGTTACTGTATTGGTATGCTAGGGAAAAGTTGTAGCTATAGTTTGCCCAGATTTTAGAAAAGTGTTTGAAAACATATCTCATGCTATTTTTGTAGAAATGGTAGGTAGATTGAAACCCAAAGAGTAGTCATTAACAGTTCACCTTTCATTTGGAAGTAGTGTGATGCCTCAGGGATAGAGGAATGGTTCTCTGGTACTTAATATGTTTATCACTTAGATAAAGGCATAGCCAGACATGCTTATCAAGTCTACAAAAGATACAAAGTTGAGAGCAATAACTAATGTTAATATAGCTATATTATTATATATAATGTAGTATTAATATAGAATATCAATATTGTATTGAATATAATGGTATATTGGTATCATATAATATTCTTAATAATATAACATTATTAATTGTAATTAATATATTATATTAATATATTAACTAATGTTAATAACTAATGTTGTAGAGGGAATTAGGGCCCCAAAAGACCTTGGAAGGTAAAATGTTGGGCTGGATCAATCTAAAAAAAAAAAATCAAACATAATAAGAATAAATGGCAAGTCTTACCAAAAAAAACAACTTCATAAATACAAGATAGGGGAAGCGTGACTGGACAGAAGTTTGTTTTAAAAGACTTGAGTGGGTTTAGTGAACTTCCAAGTTCACCTGAAGGTAAAAGTGCAATATGATTATCAAAATGTATAAGTATATACAAAAAGAGTGAGCATAATGCAGGCCTGCATCAAGAGGCACAGACTGTAACTAGTAAGTTTGTACCTAATCCAATCAAAAAAGCACAAATGAAGGGTTCACTGAGTCCTGGCCATTGCATTAGACCTGGAGATTCAAAGACAAAACAAAAACAAAACAAAGACTCTGCCCTCAAGAAGTTTATATGGAAGATTATTACCATATGTCAATATAAAAGTATGTCTGTGATCCTTTGAAAAGAGAGGGCACTGATAACTATGAAGATAAGAAAAAACCTCCTGGAGATGGGTCATGAAGTCTAGTCTTGAAGGAAATTTAGGATTCTAAGAGGAAACTGTGCTTTCCAGGGAAGGAAGATAGTCTGGGGAAAGACCCAGAAGTGGGAGAGATGGAATGTCGTGTTCAAGGAAGAGCAAGGCAGCCAATCTGACTGGAATATAGTGGGTGAAGGGGTATAATATATAAGATTGGAGAAATGCATGCACAGACAAGTTAGGCTAAGCCTGAAAAGCAATTGGAGCCAGAATGTGAAGGACTTTAGACAACAAGCTAAGGAGTTTAAATTTTATTCTAGAGAAAGGAAAGAACTAGTTGAAGGTTCTTGAGTAGTGGAGCAACACGGTCAGACCTGAGTCTTCAGGAAGATTCTTTTAGTAGCTGTGTGGAGGATGGTTTGGAGAGGGTGGAGATTAGAAGCTAAGAATTGAATTAGAAGATTGCAACAATAACACACACAAGTGGTGATGAGAGCCAGAATTACGATGGTGGCCATGTGACTGGTCTTTTCCTTTTTTCGGGAATGCATACAAGAGATGTAGTGGAGGTAGAAATGACAAGTCTTGGAAATTGATCGAATATGGTGGGGCAGGGATGAGGGAGAGGGAAGGGTTGGGAATGATTCCAAGGCTGCAAACCTGGATGGTGGGTAGAATGGCCGTAGGGAGGTTGGGAGGAGGGGTCAGTTCAGAGATGAACATCTTTCTGTTTTGGACATGTTTCATTTGAGACCTCTATGGGCTTGCTAACAGGCAATTGGTGATGTCAGACTGAAGCTCAGGAAAAAAACTAGGGCTTGAAATTTAGATTTGGGAATCATATGCAGAGAAATAGTAACTGAACTCATGGGAGCAGAGAACGTTGTATACAGTAATAGTAATATTGTTTTAAGAATAACTGAGCAAATAAGTCATTTTTACTATTATAAACACTCAAATTAAATTCAAAGGACATATGAAGGAAGACGCTATCTGTATTCAGAGAAAGAACTGATAAATAGAATGATTTTACATATATATGTATACATATATGTGTGGGTGTGTATATATATATATATATATACACACCCACACATATATTCGTATCTAACAGTAGCCATCTCTAGGGTGGAGGGGAGAGAAGAAAAAAATAAAAAGAAATTTATGATAACTTCATTATATGTTTAAAAGTAATATCAAGTTGTACATAATAGATTTGCAATTTCATGTGCAATTATCTTTTTTTAATTACACTATGTTATGGAAAGGCTTGTTTTATTCCATAAATTTAAAATACATAAATAAAAAACAAAAGAGAGGAAAAGAAAGAAATAGAAAGAGGAAAGTCCAGGAAATAGCCCTTGGGGGCTACATAGGGGGCAGGACATAGATTATAATTTAGCAAAAAAGGCAGATAAAAAGTCCTAGAAGGGAGGAAAGGGCAAATGGAAAGAAGGTATGATTAACAGTGTCAATACCACAGAGAGGTTAAGAGGCATGAGAAAGGAGAAAGGCCTTTTGATGGAGAGAGTAGCTTCACCTGGGGGTGAGATTAGGAGTCAAATTAAAAGAGAGTGAGAAGTGAATGGTTAAGCCTGGAGACAGATAATTTTTTCTAAAAGTTTAGTTGTGAAAGTCAGGAAAGATATGACAATAGCTTGACAGGGTGACATAGTAAAATAAAATCTTATACATTACTCCCCTTCATACACCTGGGCATGTTTGTAGATACCAGAAAGGGGACAGTAAATAGGGGGAAATGGAAGATTAAAGAGAGATGGGGAATAACTAGGGAGCAAGCTGCTGGAGAAAACAGGAAGGGATGATATAAGGGGCACAAGTACCCCAGGAGTTGCCTTGATGAGACGGGCCATCTCTTCATCAGGGACTGGAACAAAGCCAGAGAGATGGAGGATGGACTTTGATGTATAGAACAGGGAGAAAAGGGAGCTTAGGACAGATGGCCTCTTTTTCTTGGTAAAGCAGTTTGTAAAGCCCTTTGCTGCGAAGATAGCGTAGGCGGCTTGGGGAGTGAAGAGAAGGTCTGAAATAGTGTGGGGAGTAGAAGAGAGAATCAGGATCTGACCGATGCAATGACTATCCAAAATTACAGAGATGGACTTGTTCTACTCACCTCCTGACAGACAGGTGATGGACTCAATGCAGAATAAGATACATTTTGATATCATGGACAATGTGGGAATTTGTTTTGCTTGACTATGCATATTAGTTACAAGGGTATTGTTTCTTTTGGGGGTGGGGGAGGAGGGAAAGGAAATAAATGCTTTTTAATTGAAAAATAAAATAAATTTAAAAAGAAGAAAAAAGAGAGTTAGGGAAAATAAAAGGATTGTTGTTCAGTCATGTCTGACTCTTTGTGATCCCTTTTGGGATTTTCTTGGCAGAGATACTGGAGTGGTTTACCATTTCCTTTTCTAGTTCATTGAGGAACTGAGGCAAACAGAGTTAAGTGACTTGCCCAGGGTCACACAGCTAGTAAGTGTCTGAGGAGGATGTGAACTCAGGTCTTCCTGAGCCCAGGTCCAACATTCTATTGACTGTGCCACCTAGCTGCTCAATAAAAGGAGTACTCTTAGATAACATGTTCACAAAGGACCCATAACAAAAATCATATGTACCCATAACAAATGTTACAAACTGGTCCTTGTGGCAGAAGGAGTGCAGCAGATCCTGCTGAATGGGGGCCAGGAACTGAGGAACCCCCCTGTGGTGGGAGACAGAGCCCAGGAAGATAGGAGTGGGAGGCCAGAGGTGGAAAGGATGCTGCCAGGTCTGGAGCTCACATCTGCCCAGCGTCAGATAGCTTCCTAGTTTAACTATTCATGCAAATTAGGTATAGAGCTCCATCCCTCTATCTTAGAACTACAAGTGAAATTGACTCCCTCCAACTCTGGTGTCCTGGAAGAGGATGTTAACGGTGCTTACAATTCTTCAGCAGCACAGAAATACCGTAACTCAGCATTTAGTCAAGGATAATTAGTTAAAATAGGAAGCCACCAGATGGGGGGCTGGGGTCCCCTGGGTGTGGTCCAGAAGCCAAGCCTTAGGCACACCTCTAGCACAGCTCGTAGGTCTAGATAGAAGAGTATCACAGAGCATTTGTACTCTGCCCCAGTTAGACACATCTGGAGTATCGTGCTCAGGGGTGGGTGCCGTTTTTAGGAAGCCCATTGATAAACTAGAGAATTTCCCAAAGGAGGTCTCTGAGATGAAGAAGGAGCTCTAATGCATGCCCAAGGAATTCAGAGGAGACATGACAGCAACTTTCAATATATTTGAAGGGCTGTTTAGTAGAAGAGGGATTGATCATATTTGTTCTGCTTGATTAACTGCCCATAGGGTAGATCTAGGATCCAACAGCTCAACAAGCATTTATTAAACATTTACAATGTGCCAGGCACTATGCTAAACCACTGGGGATGGGAGGCAAAACAACAACAACAACAACAAACCAAACACCATATTCCTTGCCTTCAAGGAGCTTACAGTCTAATAGGAGAGATGATAATATGCAAACTACTATGTACACCCAAGACACATTCAGGGTAAATGGGAGAAGCAGTGGGTGGGAGTTACAGAGATACAGTTTTTAGATTGGTATTAGTGAGAAACTTCCTAATAATTAGAGCTGCTCAAATTTGGAAGTAGGCTGCCTCTGGAGGTAGTAAGTACTCCATAGTTAGAGGCATTCACAGGGAAGATGGATGATTATTTGCTAGGGAATGTTGTAGAGGATATTATGGGTGGGAGGTCCATTCCAGTCCCAAGATTATGTTTCCCTCAAATCCCTTTCAGGGCTAGGCTATCTTATAAACTAATCTGACTAACAAGCTAATGGAAGTGATCTTAAGTAGATTCCTACCACATATTTAAGTGTATAATGATAATTAAAGATAATAAATAATGACTAGCATTTATACACCACTTTAACACTTGCAAAACTTTTTACAAATATCTGATTTTATGCTCACAATCATTCTTAGAGGTAGATACTATTATTATCCTCATTTTACAGATGAGGAAACTGAGGCAGGCAGAGTTTAAGTGACTTCTTCAGCCGCTATTTAAGTATCTGAGATTGGATTTGAATTCAGGTCTTTCTGACTCCAGGTCTATCGACTACATTTCTTAGCTGCCTCTATATACTCAAACAAAGACCTCTGAGAGCTCATACTAATTTTTTTTTTTTTTTGGCCTTTAGGGAAATTCTGGGCCTACTAGCATTTGAGGACAAAGTCAGAAAATATTACCCCCTGAAATCAGAGCTAAGCCTACAAAGTAGGCTTACAAACAAAGTAAATTGGCTGCTGAATTGGGGTTGAGCAAATAAGGGAATATAGCTCCTACTATGTGCCAGGCACTGTGTTAAGTGCCTTTACAAGTATTTTCTCATTTAATCTTCACAACAACCTTGAGGGGTAGATGTTGTTATTATCTCCATTTTATTGTTGAAGAAACTGAGGTAAAGTGATTTGCCTGGAGTGATACACCTAGCGACACACAGCTGAGGTTCAATTTGAACTCAGATCTTCTCTGACTCCAGACCCAGGTTCTACCCGCTGCACCACCTTAGCTGCCATCTCACCCTAAGAGAAGAGGCTAAATATGACATCTCCCCAATTATAAAAATCTAAAAGGAACCAGGTCAAAGTAAATCACAGCTTTGGAAATTGTTAACTAGCAGAAAGATAAAGGAAGCAGGCAATCTGTACGAAGTCTAGAAAAGAAGAGAATCTCATAGTGATAACGTGTCAATGATACCAGTGGCATTTACAGCCCTTTACACACTGTATCTTTTACTTGTTGTATCTGTTGCACGTGACACTACAGACAGCTCTTTTCTCCTGGATATTTCATCTTCTCCAAGCATTTGTGAAACTACTTAGCTCTCCTCTTTTTTGTTAAGTTTAGTTTTAGCCCCTTTCTAGCCCCTTTTTCTTGTCCATCATTCATATCATGTTTCCCAAGTGTGGGTGTTCCTCAAGGTTCTGTCCCTGGCCACTACCCTCTCTACACTCTCTCACTGGGTAACACCATCAGCTCCCATGTCTTTATCATCTCTGTGTTGATGATTCCCAGATCCAGCTCCAATTTCTCACTTGAGCTGTAATCTCCCATCAATTATCTATTAAACATTTCAAACTGGATATCCTAGAGATATGTCAAACTCAACATGTCCCAAGCAGAACTCATTATCTTTTCCCCCAAATGCAGCCCTTTCCCAAACTTCTCTGTTTCTGTGAAAGGCATCACTGTTCTTAGAGTTTCCCAGGTTATAACCTTGGTATTCTCTCCTACTCTTTATTCCCTTTCACTTCACATATCCAATCAGTTTCCAATCTTGTCATTTCTACCTTTATAACGTCTCCCACGTGTGGCACCTTTTTTCCATTAATACAGCTGCCACCTTAGCTCAGACATCATCCATCACTGTCTGGAGTATTGCAAAAATCTCTGCTTCCACATCGTTCAGCACTCCAGTCCTTCTCTCTGTATTGTTTCTAGTGATTTTCCTTAAGTGCAGATCTGACCAGGTTAGTACCCTGGTACTCTAAGTGGCTTCCCATTGCCTCTAGGATAAAATGTAAACTCCTCTGTTTAGCTTTTAAAGTCCTTCTCAACCTTGCCTCAACCCAGAATTGTGCTGAAGCGAACTCAAACCATCTAAGCCAATAGTTAAATTTTCATTGTGAGCATTTACACCTTGGAAATCAGCAAACACTACAAAATTAAACCTTATTTTTTTGCTGATTGTCTAGGCTTTAAAAGGTGATGGAGAAAAATGTTAATTATATAAATTAAACTTAAAAATTATGTCTTGTGAAAACTTTTTTTTCAGAGAGCTTGTTAACATTTACCAGCATGCCCCTACCCTAATCTAGCTTTCTAGCCTCATTGTGCATTCCTCTTACATTCTCCAATCTAATCAAACTGACTTTCCCTCTGATTCCACACTCCTACCACTCCATCTCCCCCATCTCTCTGCCCTTGCATTCACTGTCCCCCATGCCGACAATATGCTCCCTTTTCAATTCCTTCACAGAATCCTTCTGTTCCTTCAGAGGAAGCTCAGGTTCCACTGCCTATCAGAAACTTTTCCTGAATCCTCCCAACTGGTAGTGCCTTCCCCTTCTTAAATTTCTTTATTTTAATCACTCTGTATTTATTCATTTTATATTTATTTGTCATATTCTTACATATGTACTTGTTTCTCGTTAGAATTTAGGCTGCTTTTAAGTGGGGACTATTTCAGTCATTATATTTGTATGCCTGGCACCTAGCATAGTCAGGTTGTTGAGGCAGGTAGGTGGCACAGTAGGTAGAACGCCAGGCCTGCAGTCAGGAGGACCTGAGTTAAAAATCTGACCTCAGATACTTACTAGTGGTGCAACCCTGGGCAAGTCACTTAACCCTGTTTACCTCAGTTTCCTCATCTGTAAAATGAGCTGGAGAAGGAAATGGCAAACCACTCCAGTATCTCTGTCAAGAAAACCCCAAATGGGGTCAGAAAGAGTTGGATGCGATTGTAAATAATAATAATTATTATTATAGGTAGCAGTTATATTTCAGTTTAAGGACTGCAAAGCACTTTACATATGTTATTTCATTTGGTGGCTTAGGCACTTAGTAAATACTTGTTGATCTAATTTGATTCTCACAACACCTCTAAGAGGGAGGTATTATCATCATCCTCATTTTATGGACAAGGAAACTGAGGTTCATAGGAGTTAATGACCTGCCCATAGAGCAGAGCTCTACTACAGAGCTAGTAAAAGATGAAGGTAGGATTCAAATCCAAATTTCTTCTGAATCCAAGTCCAATGCTCTTTGTACTATACCACCTTGTCTCAGTGTTTATCTAGTACAGTCCAGGGGAGAGTATGCCCTAATTCTAAGCAATAAGTATTGGTTCTTCAAACAGAAGTATCTCTAGTTCAATGAAACTATGAGCTATGTCATGCAGGGTTAACTAAGACAAACAGGTCATAATGGAGAGGTCTGACAAAAGGTGATCCACTGGAGAAGGAAATGGCAAAGCACTCCAGTATCTTTGCTAAGAAAACCTCATGGATAGTATTAAAATTATAAATGATATGACATCAGAAGGTGAGCCCCTCAGATTGGAAGATGTCCAACACTCTACTAGGGAAGAGCACAGGGCAACTACAAGTACCTCCAGTACTAATGAAGTGACTGGGCCAAAGCCAAAGGGAAGCTTAGTTTCAGATATGTCTGGTGACAAAACAAAAGTTCGATGCTTTGAAGATCAATATTGCACCAGAACCTAGAATGTAAGATCTATGAACCACGGTAAGCTGGATGTGGTCAAACAGGAGATGGAAAGATCAAACATCAACATCTTGGGTGCCAGTGAACTTAAATGGATGGGAATGGGTGAATTTAATTCAGGTGATCATTACATCTACTACTGTGGACAAGAATCCCTTAGAAGAAATGGAGTAGCCTTCATAGGCAATAAAAAGGATCATCTTACCTATCTCCTGAGGAACCTGTATGTGGGCCAAGAGGCAACATTTAGAACTAAATATGAAACAACTGATTGGTTTAAGATTGGAAAAGGAGTAAAACAAGGCTATATATTGTCACCTTATTTAACATACATGCAGAATACATCATGTGAAATTCTAGGCTAGACAAATCAAAAGCCAGAATTAAAGCCAGAAATATCAACAGTCTCAAGTATGCAGACAATACCAATCTGATGGCAGAAAGTAAAGAAGAATTAAGAAGCCTCTTGATGAGAGTGAAAGAGGAGAGTGTAAAAAGCTGGCTTGAAGCTTCACATTAAAAAAAAAAACAAGATCTTGGCAACTATCACTTTCTGGCAAATGGAAGAAGAAGAAATGGAAACTGTCAAATTTTATATTCTTGGGTTCAGATATCACTATAGACAATGACTGGAGCCATGAAATGAAAAGATGCTTAACAGCATACTAAAAGTAAGGACATCACCCTGCTGACAAAGGTCCATATAGCCAAAGCTATGGTTTTTTTCAGTAGCAACATATGGCTGTGAGAGTTGGACCATAAGGAAAGATGAGCACTGCAGAATCAACATGCTTGAATTGCAGTGCTGGAGAAAACTTTTAAGAGTCCTTTGGACAGCAAGGAGATAAAATTAGTCAATACTTAAAGAAATTAATGCATTGGAAGGACAAATACTGAAGCTGAAGTTTAAATACTTTGCATAATGAGAAGACAGCATTCATTGGAAAACACCTTGATGTTGGGAAAGAAAAGGAAAAGGACATGGCAGAGGATGAGATAGATAGTATCATGGAAACAACGAACATGAGCTTGGACAGACTTTGGGAGATAGTGGAGGACAGACAGGCCTTGCATGCTATGATCTATGGGGTCACAAAAAGTCAGACACAACTGAACAACAACAAATCTCTAAAGAAGAGAAAATTCAATAGGATTCTACCAATTTTTGGTGGAAATATCCCTTAAGAACAGCCCATTCCCTTTACTCTCTATGATTAGCAAAACAATCTTCTGATTTTGTAATTAGGTTTCCTAGTGGACCTGCTCC
Organism: Vombatus ursinus; assembly: GCF_900497805.2. NCBI lineage: Eukaryota > Metazoa > Chordata > Mammalia > Diprotodontia > Vombatidae > Vombatus > Vombatus ursinus. The sequence continues at coordinate 25,768,544 of NW_020940527.1, forward strand.
CCAAGGCGGGGGTGGGGGGGGCGGCCCTGTACAGACAACAGGTAACAGTTTTCAGCCCAGGCATAGCTTCCAAGAATAATTCTTATTAATTCAATACGGTTTATAAATCAGTCTCTAGTGAGTTTGATTGGCAAAAGTAAACTCCCCAGACCTTGATCATTCTTGAGAGAACCAATAAAATTGAATTTCTAAACCTATGCTGTTGAAGGCCACAACTAAACCTATAGTGGTGGCTCCACCAGTGTGACCCACAAGGTCATTGTCTGAATACCTAGTCAGATAGTTGATCTTTCTCATTTACATCACCTTTTACCATTAATTCAATTCAATTAAAGAAACAGCAGCAACATCTATCTATTATTGACTCTATTGGATCCCACATAGAAGGACTTTTTGATGATGATCAACTTGAGTCACCAACATCCAGTTAGACCTAGGACCAGTAATTCAGAGGATACATGAAAAAGGATTCCCAACAGGGCAATAACTAAGACAGAGTGATTGGAGCTTATTCTCCAGAGCACTGAATTTGGAGGGCAAATGATGTTAACAGTGCTTACAATTCTTGAGCAGCACAGAAACACAGTAATTCAGCATTTAGTCAGTAAGGATAGTTAAAATAGGAAGCCACCAGATGGTGGGCTGGGGTTCCCTGCATGTAGTTTCTTAACATAGGTGAAGAAATTTCTAGTCATGTCTCTGATCAAGCACTTAGCACAGTGCCTGGCACATAGTAGGTACTTAATAAATGCTAGTTGTCTGACTGGGTCTCAGCCACATCCTCCTAGGGAGATGCCATACTACCATGGCATCTTGGTAGCCTGGGGATTGGAAAGTGAGAAAGAAAGGTCCGTGCTGAGCTAGGAAGGGCTAAGGGAGGATTTAGAGAAGATGAAGGATGGGTATAGACAGATTGTGAGGACAGAAGAAGAGATAGTACCAGATGGAGGTAGACCTTATCTCCAATAACTCATGAAGGAAGGAATGGGAAGCATAAGGACAGTTCGCCTGTGCAGAGACAAAGCGTTGAAGTGGGAATAGGATTGATGAAACAGAAACAGGGCAAGCATTTTGTACAGGGATGAAGGGCAGCAGCTAGGTGGCGCCATAGTGCACAGAGTGCTGGGTCTTACGTCAGGAAGACTCATCTTCCTGAGTTCAAATCTGGCCTTAGACACTTACTAGCTGTGTAACCCTGGGCAAATCACTTAACTCTGTTTGCCTCAGTTTCCTCATCTGTAAAATGAACTACAGAAGAAAATGACAAACCATTCCAGTGTCTTTGCCTTAACTTAAACGGGGTCATGAAGTATCAGACACAACTCAACAACAAATGAGAGCTTTTGGTGCGAAAAGTAATCAAATCCACACTAGTATTTCTAGAAAATACTGTCAATCAATTATTCTCTAACCTCAATTACCATCGCTGAAACTTCCCTGTCCAAAACACTCCTGCCTGGCCACCACTCCCCTCTATGTGCTGTCTTCCCCTACTAGAATAGCAGCTCCTTGAGGGCAGCAATTATCTTTCTTGTTTGTATTTGTAGCCCCAGTGTTCAATATAAGCATCTGGCACCCAGTAGGTGCTGCTAAAATAAAGGCTTTCATTCATTCAATGAGAAAGGATAAAAAGGCATCAGAGTGGGATGGCAGGGCACCACAAGATGAAGTACAGGAGATAGGAATAGAAAGTCTATCTGGTCATTTCAAGGCTCACACTCTCCCAGAGGGCTTCTGCTATCTACCCTACAAAGTCAACACCTAGCAACTTCCTCTTCTTTGCAGGAGCCTGTGCCCTGGGGCATAAGTTGGGTCCACAAAATAGCATCATAGCTCCCATGATCTAGACATGGAGCTTCTGGAAAAGGAACAAAACTCCCCACCCAGATCTCAACTGATTGAGGGATCCAACAACATCAGTTACATTCTCCAGCTAACTCCCAGCTTCCACAGAAGTCCTCAGACACCGAGCCACAGTATTGCAAGGTTTTATTGGCTCATTTGCAGGCATTTTTCTTCAGTTAAATCCCATGCTGTTTTTTAGGGGGGAGGGATGCAGGTCTTGGGGCACTGAGCACTTCCCTCAGTCATCCTGAAGGATGCTCCTGGTACCTTCCCTGAGGAGTCAATGGACTGACTTTCTTTCTGTGAATTTCTTTATCACTGGCCATCTAGGAGAGGCAAAGTCTGTTCTGAAGGCACAACTTTCCCCTCTTTTTTGTCTCTTCTTCGGCAGGTCACCGTGGTTCCCTGTGCAAATTTTTCACCTCTGGCATCCTGTATGCACTGTATAAAGTCCAAATATTTCGCTGACCCAGCTGAGGTTGATGGGGCTGGAGACACATCAGCAGAAATCCCTTTGATCAGCATGGAAAACTACCTCTCCTCAGACCAGAGGCAGGATAGGGGAGGTGGTGGGAGAATCCTTAAGTGATGCAACTGTGTTGTCCCAGTTGGGAGAATGAGACGATGCCAGCCTGATTAGGTAACTTCAAAGTAAGCATGGGGTATGTGATGGCCATGGCAGCGGTAGCCACTGCTTGAGCCGGCTACATTGTTTTCCCGATGGTTGAGGAAATTCCCTATGACTTTCATCTCTACTTCCTCCAGGGCCTTGAGTTCCTCCTTATTAACGTCTTTGGTTTCCCAATGACCAGGGTTCTGGCAGTCCATGGCCCGCTGAAGCATGGAATCCGCCAGGTGCCTACCCGTGATGTCGATTTCCCGCACACACGCAGCCGTTGATGCCCATGTTGACTCGTCCGCTGAGCTCGACTTGGCAGAGTCTCTGTGGGACTCCTTGAACACTTTGCTTCCTGATGTCCTCTGCCTGCTGATATAAGATTCCTTGTGGATATCAACATTTCTCCCTTCTTTAAGCCTTGAGGTACAGGTTTCCACTTGCACATTGGTACTGGCAGAAATGACCTCCCCACTTCCACCTTCTTGCATCAGGGCACATAACTTTTCATCTGAAAGGCGGCTGAAGTGGGATTTGATCCAGGGATCACTCTTACTCTCTATGACAGTGGACTCTACGGATTCTTTACTACAATCCTTTCGGCTCTTGATGGACTTCTTTTTCCACTGGAACCAGAGGTAGAGGCCTCCAGCCCCCAGCAGCAGGCTGATTGCCAGCACCACCTTGCATGATGGTTGCTGGGTAAGCACTCCCAGGCTCTCCAGGACCCTGAGCCAATCAGGCTGAGATAAGAGAGCACGGGGAGATAAGAGATAAGAGGGAATGGGGAGCCCAGGCAACCTGGTTCATGCTGAAAGGCACCCCAGAGGGTGTCTGCAGGGCAGATCCCTGCTCCTCCACTACCTGGGGAAGACCCCTCCCCCGCCTCAGCAATGAACCTCATTGTGAGGGAGACAGCTGGGAGGGGTGGGCAGGTGGGCCCCAGCAATGCTTGGGGGAGGCCTGGCAATGCTTGAACATCCAACAGAGGGAGCTGGGGTCTGTTGCCCTAGCCAGACTTCTTTCCCCAAGTTCACTGGAAGCCAGTAAGGCAGTCATCTTCCTTCCCCACCCCTACTTCTGCACATGACTCATTCTACAGTTTGGTTGTTCACCCTCCCCAAGACAGAGGCTACTTATTATTATTATTATTGTTATTAATTGTTGTCATTGTTATTGAGTTGTTTCAGTTGCGTCTGACTCTTCATGACCCCATTTGGGGTTTTCTTGGCAAAGATACTGGAGTAGTTTGTCATTTCCTTCTGTAGCTCATCTCACAGATGAGAAACTGAGGCAAATAGTTAAGTGACTTGCTCAGGGTCATACAGCTAGTAAGTATCTGAGGCCAGATTTGAACTCAGGAAGATAAGTCTTCCTGATTCCAAGCTCAGTGATCTATCCACTGCATCACCTTGCTGCCCTAATTATTATTAGAAACTAACTTATTAGCTGAGGCTGCCCCATAGCCAGAGCCTGAACCACTCTCTCCCTTTATCTTCAACCTTCTGCTACTAGCTCACTAAGTATTGCCTCCATCCTTTGCCTCCTTGGCCACAGAAGAGAATGTGGTCCTGAGAACAAGAAAGGAAGGAGGGGAGGACAAGAAGAACATTCTGGAATGGTGTTAGGTCACAGTTGGGGGAAGTGCAATCAGTGATTAGCTTAGCACGGGGGTAGCATTGGAAAGCCACCTGGATGATCTTGATTCTAGAGGACCCATGCTGAAGCATCTCACTCCTCGACAAAGAGGTGATGGACTCAAGACGAAAGAATGACACATACATTTTTGGACATGGATGATGTGAGAATTTGTTTTTCTTGACTAAATATATTTGTTACAAGGTTTTTTTTTTCCCCCTCACCTGGAGAGTGGAGAGATGAGAGGAAAAAAGTGGTGTTAGGGGTCGCTAGGTGGCGCAGTGGGTAGAGCAACGACACTGGAGTCAGGAGGACCTGAGTTCAAATCCAACCTCAGACACATAATACTTCCTAGCTGTGTGACTCTGGGCAGGTCACTTAACCCCAATTGCCTCACTAAAAAAACAAAACAAAACAAAACAAAAAAAAAACAAATTAACGAATACTGGGGTTAGTGATAGAGTTCCCTTTCCACTCAAAGTTAGAAGAAAGAAGGCTAGAAGGAATCACATACAAGCGAGGAAGCTTTGAAAGTTACAGGTTGCATTTATTATTTATTTAAAAAAGAAGAATAAGTTCTATGTAATAGAGGCCTGCAGTTTCTTGTATAATATTCTCCTGTTTCACAATCCATATGGAAATGCTCATTTTATCTGATGTTCAGAATTTACAAAGAAAAAAAATGGGGGAAAAAAGAAATCTACTTGGTTTTGAATCCTGAGAAAGAGAGAATGTGTGCATGTACGTGTGTGTGTGTGTGTGTGTGTGTGTGTGTAAAATGGCTATCAATTGTTGACATATTCCTTATTTTAAAGGCTTGGATTTGGACCAGTAGCTATTCGGATGCTTTATTTCCTCTCAAACACTGGGAATTTCCACCAGGTAAGCAATGGTGCCTTGGATAATGACTGCCAATACCACCTTTCTGTGGAAATATAACCTTATTTCAAAAAGTATTAATATTAACTTTTAAAATCTGTGTCATGGGTCACCAGGGATGACCTGTACTCAAGGAAAGATGTAAAAAACATCACGGGCAGATCTGTCTAGAAAACAGGTCAGACACTCTTGTTGCCAAAGTGAGAGACACCAAACAGATGAGCAGTGTGAGTAGGAGCTGCATTTGCACCTACGATATATTAAAAGACCCAAAGGAAGGTCTCCAGCATGTTACATAAATCCTTTATGAAGGATTTGCAGAAAGAAATAGAAAGGCATTAGACAGGATAAGAAAATATAGATGAAGCTGGTGGAAGGAATAGTGAAGTTTTTTGGTGTTTTGTTTTTTTTTTCTTTGAGGCAATTAGAGTTAAATGACTTGCCCAGGGTCGCACAGCTACTAAGTGTCAAGTGTCTGACGAGGGATTTGAACTCGCGTCTTCCTGACTCTAGGGTTGATGCTGTGCCACCTAGCTGTCCCTTGAAATTTTTTTCAAAAAGATGAATTATTCAACAAAGAGGCGATGGGAATAAGTATTTTTATAGTGCCAACTATGTGCCAGGCACTGTACTAAGTGCTTTTTACAAATACATTTCATTTGATCTGCACAACAACCCTGGAATGGAAAGTGCCATTATTATCCCCATTTTACAGATGAGCAAACTGAGGCAATCAGAATTTGTGACTGTGCCATGGTTGACATAGCAATTAATAGGTGCCTGAGGCTTGGATTTGAACTCAAGTCTTCCTGCTTCCAGACCAAATGTTTTAGCCACTGCTCTACCAGCTGCCTCCATAATAATAATGGTTAGCATTTATATAGAGGTTTCTAAGGTTTGCAGAGCACTTTACAAATATCTCATTTTATCCTCACAACAAACCCTGGGAGAGAAGTGCTATTAATATCCCTATTGTATAAATGAGGAAACTGAGGCAGAGGTTGATTAACTTACCCAGGATCATATTGTCTAGTAAGGTATCTGCAACAGGTTTTGAACTCTAGACAATTTACAGCAAGGTATAAAGAAATGCAAACATTTGGGTACAAATTACAGGCCTTCCTAAATTCAACTGTTTTTGATTACTTAACCTAACACTGGCTTTTCCTATTCTGTTTGAAGGAGAATCTCTAGCTTCCTTTCACCTGCTTTAGAAGTTGAAAAGTGCTAGGCTTTATGCCCAGCTCCTACCTACTAAAAAACCACCACGTGACTTTCCGTATGCTGCCAGCTCTCCAGAGTCTTTGGATGGCCCAGTATCCTTGTAAGAGGGGCAATGTTTTGCATTCTCTAACCAGCCTCTTTCAGCCTATAGAGAGAATGGGTTCCTAGAACTTTTGCTTTGCAACGTCAAAAAGATCAGGCTTGTGATGTCTCCTGTTTCATAAAGACTAATGATGCTCTCTTTTCATCAATAGAGATTGCTGGGAAGCTAACCATCTAACTTAAGAGTGCTAACCCTTCCTGCCCTGAGAAGATCATGGAGTATGGAAAGCTTGCTGGATTGGAAGTCAGAGACCTGGGTTCAAATCCCCTATTCTGTCTTTAATGATAAAACATTAACAAACGTCTTCACCATTCTGGGTCTGAGTTTCCTTATCTGTAAAATGAGGGGGTTGGATCAGATGACTCCTTCCAGCACCCAATCTATGATCCCATTAAAGTTCTGTATGTGTAAAATCAGTATATTTTATTCCTCAGTATCATAGGATTTTATATCTAGAACTCCAAGGGACTCCAAAAGCCAACAACTACCGAAGTCCATCCCCCCACATTTTATAGAGTTCCGTAAAATTTGCATTCAATCAAAAGGCCACACTTACGGATTGAGAAGGACACAAAAGGCCTAATTTAAGGAGGGAATTGAGGCCCTGGAAGATCGTCTGAAGTCACTCTGTCTCCCGCTATGGCCTTTTTTACTAGCTGTTCTCCGTGCTTGTAATGGTTTTCCTCCTCATCTGTACCTCTTGGGTTCCCTGGTAAAACCTTATCTCCTTTAAGAATCCTTTCCTGGAGGCAGCTAAGGGGATAAAACACTGGCCCTAAAGAGTCAGGCTTCAGACACTTACTGTGTGACCCTGGGCAAGTCACTTAACCCTGATTGCCCCCCAAAAACAAACAAACCTTTCCTGGTCCCCCTTCAAACTACTGCCTTACCCCTGTTGATTAGCTCCCATTTTTCCTGTATATAGCTTGTTTGTACATAAGTTTGCATGTTGTCTTCCACAATGGACTGTGAGCTCCTTAAGAGCAAGGATGGTCTTTGTGCCTTTCTATGTTCACTGCCCCCACCCCTCTGCCACCCGCTCTTATAGCACAGCTCCCAGGCCATTAGTAAATATTCTAATACTTGGTAGTTGTTTACTGACTAAGGGGAAGGGGCAGGACATGAACCCAGGACCTGAGACTCTAAAGTCGGAGCTCTTTCCACTGGTGCATATTGCAACTTATTTAATACAAAAAACTTCTTCCTTAAAAGGGTCAAGCTCATGTAACTCTGGGCAAGTCACTTAATCCTTTTTGCCTCAGTTTTCTCATCTGTAAAATGAGCTGGAGAAGGAAATGGCAAACCATTCCAGTATCTCTGCCAAGAAAACCCCAAATGGGGTCACAAAAAGTAAGACATAATTGAACAACAACAATTTTTGTTTCCTGCGGTTTTGCCGGATTTGATCTTTGTTTCAACTAAGTCAGAGGTGGGGAACCTGCAGCCTCGAGACCACATGTGGCCTTCTGGGTCCTCGGGCGAGGCCTTTTGACTGAGTCCAGGTTTTATGGAACAAACCCTTTTATTAAGGTGAGTTGTGTTAAGTTTGGATTCAGTTGGGGGGCCGCACTTGAGGGCTCGGGCGGGCCCCATGTGGCCTCGAGACCCAACTTCCCCATCCTTGAACTTGGTTTTGTAATTGCTGCTGATTCTCTTGGAATTCTTCTCTCCTGTGTCATCACGTCATCTGCAAACGTGAGAGTTCTGCTACTTTGTTGCTTATTTTTGTTCCTTCGATTTCTTTTTCTTGTCTTATTGCTGTAGCTAGCATTTTTAATACAATGTTGAATAAATATGGTGATAATGGGAAAAAAAAGGGTCAAGCTCTTTTTTCCCCCTCTGAACATTTGAATGCATGTTTGAACCAAAAAAGTTTTAAAGAAGACATAAACAGTAGCCTTTCCCACCCACCCCACCCCCAATACAGGCAGCTGGTTAAAAATCCATCGGAGAAGCCAGGTTGGAAGATGATGACGGACAAAGCCCTGACCTGTGGGAGCCCTAGCTCAAATGCTACCTCTTCTGAGGTCTCTGATTGTGTCTCCTAAGGTCCCCTGTGGCTGCAGCTCCCCACGCGGGGAGAGAAAGACAGACCAGCTGGAGTCTGACCTATTAGAAGGGAAACCTTTTCACCTCCACTACTTGAGGCTCAGAGGCTAAATACAGCCTTGAGGCAGGTGTTCCTGGAATGTTCCTGCTCCAAGGGCTCCTGGGAAGGTCTCTCCTGTCAACTCCCTTCTGCCCTCATCCCAGGCCACCTGCATCCACAGATGCTGTCTTCTGTTCAACTCCTTTCTTAATAATCTGCTCTTAGCTTAGCTGCTTTTCTAGTTCCAGGGGGAATCTTCATAGGCTAGGGAGGAAGCTTCTGTAAGAGGGGGAACCCTCCCTCCCACCTGATGCATGAAACCCTCCATATTTACCCATGAGCCCTCCCCGGGCTTACAATTTATCTGAGTTGGTGCCTAGATGGGAAAATAGGAAAACCACAGCTCACAGAACCTGCAGAACTTAAGGAAGGTTGGTGTGCTTGTCCCACACCAAGAGATATGGATTGATACCAATGTATAATGCTTTAGGGTAGGACGTAGTTTTAATATGGGCACTAGACCTGGTGAGTTGGGTGTTGAATTTAACTTGCTGGGACTGAGTCTAAGTTTTAGGAAAGACCCTTCAGCTAGTCTAGTCTTAGCATTTAAAATGTAATTATCATGTTCCGGGGCCCCTTTCCACGTACCCAACAAAACCTGAAGTGAAAGGAAGAGGCTGAAAGGTTATTCCATCCTGGGCACTCACTGTATCTTGACCAGGCATCTGTAGATTTTTATGCATGCCTTTGAGTTAATCAGTGCACTTATCCTCATGTTTCTTAATGTAGGTGGGGAGTAGAAGCTTCTAGAAGAAGGGGGTGCCTGTATGCCAGCTACACATTCTGTCTGTCCTTCTGTAACCGCTGGAAGCAAAGTCCACACCAAGACCTGTGTGCCCTTAAATCAGCACTGGACTCAACCTCTTACTGGGCAGCTCCCACTTCTACAAAACCCACTTCCAAGAGACCCTACAGGCTCCCTAAGTTATATAGCTTGCTTTTTTTTTTTTTTAAAGGGGATGTTAACAGTCTGCCAATTCTAAAAGGCTGGCTAGGTCTCATGAGGTGAGCCATCATGTTATTTGTTAGGAACCTTTGGGCTTGGGTGTGTTGGGACCACTTTATGGAACTAGGCAATGGGAGGCATGTTTCATTTCCTACCCTGCCCCCTCCTCTGTCCTCTTAGAAATTATCCCATAGGAGCAGCTAGGTGGTACAATGGATAGAGCACCGGCCCTGGAGTCAAAAGGACCTGAGTTCAAATTCAGTCTCAGACACTAACACTCACTAGCTGTGTGACTCTGGGCAAGTCACTTAACCCCAATTGCCTCACCAAAAAAGAAAAAAAAAAGTAAATAAAATAAAAATTCTACAGCTGGGGCAAGGATGGAGCCCACGTGGGAAAGCATTAGATCTCAATCACTGGCCCAATGCTTCCACCAATAACCAATGGCCATGAAATAGGTGGGGCATCTGTCAGGTACACTGCATGCCCATGGCTGGTATTAACCAAACTCGCTGGGTCCCTGTCTAGCTTAGAGGTCCCTGAGGACAGGGGCTTTCCAAAAATACATATATTTTGATAACTGCATTTCAATGTAATTAGTTTCCTGTGTAGACCTATATATTTTATTTTGTGCATTCTAAGAAGGGGAGCCCATAGGTTTCATTGCCTAATTCGGTCCATGACACAAAAAAGGTTAAGACCCCTTGCCTTAGATGGACCTCTTCCTTTACCAAGTGGCCACAGTATCATACTAAGAACTGCATTGAAAGGAAAATTCTGCAGGGTACTACTATCTACCCCCAGGGCATCCAGGGCACTAAGGATCTGAGCAAGAGCAAGAGAAATCTCCCAAGAGGGTGGTTGGGGGTTATAAAAGCCACAAGGTAAAGCACTGCTGGGTTCATACTAGTAGTAGTGATGATGATAAACTACTACTACTGTCTACCAAACTTGGGGCCCTTTCTAAATATCGGTCAGTAAAGATGAGAGGAAAGGAAAGCCAGTCAATAGCAAGTAAACGAGGGGGCCAAAGTAGTCAATTTCGGGAGTCAGTCAGTCATTCGGCATTTATTAAGTGCCCGCTGTTGTGCCAGGTGCCGTACTAAGGACTGGGGATACAAAGAAAGGTAAAAGACGGTCCCTGCCCTTGAGGGGCTCATAAAGTAATAGGGAAGGAGAGTAAGAACCTGGAGGAGTGATGGATGGAAGTAGAGACTGCAGAGGCAAGACAGATGCGATGCATCTTCACAAGAGTTCCAGAAAGGGGGCTGTCAGGCACTTGGAGGTCACCGTCTTGAGGGGAAGGCTCCCTTTTTCTCATGCAAAGGAAAATGGCAACTCCTCTCCATCTCTGGAGAGCCTTACCCACCTTCCCTCAGGGAGGAGTTTGTGGGCTCTGGGCTGAATAGATGCTGACCAGTGGTATTCAGCCTAATGATCACCCCTGCGCCCCACCAACCATTGAAGCACAGATCTTTGATCTGGAAGGGACATGAGGAATCATCTAATATAACCTGCCCATTTCATGGATGAGGAAATTGAAGCCTTGAGAAAGGCAAGTGACTTGCTGCTAAGTAATGAAGCTTGGGATTAGACCCAAGGCCCCCCGACTCCTGGTCTCTGTCCTTTTCACTGCTCTGTCCTGCCTCCCTCGCCCACTTCCAGGATCCACCTTACCTCTGAAGGGGATGGTGCCAAGTTTGTATATATTCTCTTCCAGCTTCCCATAGTCCACCTCCGCTGTGGCCGTGAATGGGGTGGTCACTGGAGGGTAGATGCCCCCAATGTCCACCTTCCTCCCCTCTCCGGAGGCCCACCCCGTCAGACTCCGCACCAGGCATCTGCCTAGCCCTTTTGCCCCCAGCCTCGCAGAGGACCAGACTTGAGGTACCAGCATATCCTTAGGAAGTTTGACTTGGCTGCTCTGTGGCCGTGCCCTAGAGTTGAACCTGAGCCTTCTCCTCCTGTTAATAATCAATAGTTTAGTTAAAAATTTGCTGCTGCTCCCCTGACTCCAGGGTCCACAGACAGGAGGGACGCTTGGGCTAAGGAGGGAGAGAGGTGATCATAAGACAGAAAGCTGGCAGTCAGCTTAGAGACCACTTAACCCAACTCTCATTTTACGGGGCAGGAAACAGGACTCTCAGTAACACAGCAATTGAGCGGCAAGGCTGATTCAAACCCAGGCTCCCATCCTCTCTGAATGCAGGTGTCTTTCCACGCCTCACTGCCGCCCTGTTTCTCGGCAGCTGTCTGGAAGAGCCACAGACAAGTTTCCCTTGTCACTTGGCAAAGCTGGGGGTCCAGTCTGCCTTCAAGGCGCACAATCCCCCTGATTAGGTTGAGCTTGCCCTCTGGCTCCCTTTCCAGAGGGAAGGAATGGTAGCCCTAAGTGGGAGGGGTTTGCAGAGCTCTGGCCCAGGGGAGGAGGAGGGCACCAGGGCTGCTCCGGGGTCATTGATTGGCTGAGAGCTGTCTTCTCTGGTCCTCCTCCCTCCAACTTCCATTGAGTTTTCTGGTTTTCCACGGCCACGAAGGGCTGCCCCTTGGACATCTCTCCAGGGGTGTCTCCCTCCCTTCCAGCCCCAAAGTGTCTTTGTGAAGCAGGTTTTGTGGGAGCTGTCCGGTAACAGGACGAGCCCAGGGCACACAGGTTCTTGGTGTGTGGACTCTGCTTCCTGCAGTTACAGAAGGACAGAGAGAATGTGTATTTTTTTTTCTTTTTTTTAATTATTTTTTATTTTTTTTTGAGAAAGCGTAGCTGGCATACAGGCACAATAAAACATCCAGCAGCTTCTACTCCCTACCTACATTAAGAAACATGAGGATGAGTGCGCTGATTAACTCAAAGGCATGCATAAAAATCTATAGATGCCAGGTCAAGACACAGTGAGTGCCCAGGATGGAATAACCTTTCTGCCTCTTCCCCTCACTTCAGGTTTTGTTGGGTATGTGGAAAGGGGCCCCAGAACATGATAATTACATTTTAAATGCTGAGACTACTCACAAGGCAGGGAGAGATGACTTGGGAGAAGAGCTGTAAACAGAAGAGGGGAAAAGCAGGTGGGGAATGGGGAAGGGGTTTGATGCAGTCACACGCAGGGACTCAGCCTGAAACGGGGCAGGGGGCAAAGAGGACCCAGAGGACGCTACAGGGCGAGAGGCAGAGTGAAGGGGGACTGAGAGCTAGGCAGATGCTAAAGGAACAGAGTGGAAGAGGGGAACTAAGGTGAACAGGATAAGGGAGGCAAGGAGTGGGCATCCTGATCATAGCATTAGCCCCTAAATCGCAGGATTTAGATAAAGCTGGAAAGTGGCAGTCAGATGTAAGATCTGGAGGGGAATTAACATTTATTTTTCTTTATTAAGCATTTATTAAACACCTATTTGTGCCAGGCACACTGCTAGGCATAGGGGAGAAAAAAGAGAAAGTCCTTGTCCTCATGGAGCTTACATTCTAACAGGGAAGACGTGTTTATATATACATGCATGTATGTATACACATATGCATATACGCACGTGTGCACACACATAAAACAGAAATAAGAACCTTGGGAGGTGTCTGATGGGGACCAAGGAAGGTCTCAAGCAGTAGATGGTGCAGCAGATAAAGTGCCTGGCATGAACTCATCTTCTTGAGTTCAAATTTGGCTTCAGACAATTACTAGCTGTGTGACCCTCGGCAAGTCACTTAACCCTGTTTGCCTCAGTTCTTCATTTGTAAAAATGAACCGGAGAAGGAAATGGTAAACCAGTCCAGTAGCTTTGCCAAGAAAACCCCAAATGGGGTCATGAAGACTGAAAAACGACTGAACAAGGAAGGTTTTGCATAGAAGGCCATACTTGAACTGAGTCCTGAAGGAAACCAGGGATCCCAAGGTACAGGGCAGTCAGTGCAAAGGCACTGAGATGAAGGGGAGGGTAGTGAAAGGTCAGGTATGGACCTAAGGCAGGGAGGCCAATGAGGAGGCTACTGCAAAGGTCCAGAGAAGGGGAGAAGAGAGCCTGAACAAGGGGGTGGCTGTGTGAATGAGGAGAAGTGATCATGTTCATTCGAGAGAAATGCTATGAGGTAGATACAACAAGGCTCAGAGCGTGCAAGGATGACCTCGGCATGGCAGAAGGTCAGAAATGGCAAGCAGACTCCAGAAGAGTGATGGGTTTGAGGAGAAAGACAGACTTGTTTTGAACATGTTGACTTTGAGATACATGCCTATAGGACATGTCCAAGAGGCAGATGCTGATGGGAAACCGGCACTTAGGAAAGAGACTAGGCCTGGATATATAGATTGAGGAGGCATTGGGTTAGAGGGTAATTATATCCATGGGAACAACTGAGATCAGCAATCCAGAGTGTAGAGAAAATAGAGGAGGGCCTAGACAGTACCTTGGGGCACACTAGGAGACAGGCAATGACAATGGATGCTGATCCAGCAGATGGGATAATATTGCTAAAGTGCTTAGCACCATGCCTGGCACATAGTAGATCTTTTCTGCCACCACCATCACCACCACCATCACCACCACCACCACCACCACCACCACCACCATCACCACCACCATCACCACCACCATCACCACCACCACCATCACCACCACCATCACCCTTTCCCCCTCAGCAAAGAAGAAACTGAGAAGAAGCAGTGAGTCAGGAGGAGAATTAAGAGAAAGTAGCAGAACTAGGGGAACACTTGACACAGTAACAGCAAAACTGGAAGGATGCTCAAAGGTGACTTAGCTACTCTGATCAAGACAATGACCCAAGACAATTCCAAAGGACCTGTGCTGAAAATTGCTATCTACCTACAGAGACACAACTGATAACTCTGAGTACAGATTCAAGTGCCCTTGTAAAGCCTTCCTTAGTTTTTGTGTGGGTTTTCTTTTGCAGCATGGCTAATAAGGAATTATGTTTTACATGACTTCCCATGTATAATTAACACCATATTGCTCAAGGGATGGGTGGGAGGGAGAGAATTTGGAACTCAAAAATTTTAAAAATTGTTAATTTTTTTACATGTAAATGGGAAATATTTAATGAAACAAAATTAAAAAAAATTTTTAAGAGAAAGCAGTATTCAAGAAAATCCTGAGAGGAGAGAGCATACAGGAGAAGAAGATGGTCAACACTGTCAGCTGCTGCAGAGAAGGTTTGATGGAGGGCCAGTCACCCTATTTATTTTCCCCTTTCTCTTCCTCCCTACAGCCTCTTTTTCTACTCCCTCATTCTCTCCTTAATGTTTTTCTTTCTGCTGAAGGAAAATAAAAAACATTACTCCAGATAGCAAAAACCAAATTTTTTTTATTGTGAGTAAATTCCTTTATCCTCTGGTTTTTGGGGTGGTGGGTGGGTGGGGGGGAATGCAAATGCTCACTTTATAGCTGCCCTGTGTATTTCCTCCTCTATTCTAAGCTGCTTGAGTACAGGGCTTTGTCTGCACGGCTTACCTATGTACAAAGCCTAGCCTGGTTTCACACATCTGTCAGAAGCCAGACAAGTCATCCACATAGGAAAGAAAGCAAAGTGACATTCTAGACAGAGTCTCCATGGCCACCTTCCCTCAGGCCAGGCTTCAGGTGGTGAGTGAGATTTTATTGAGAGGCCACAGGCTGTGGGGTCTCAGCCCTGCTCTCACCAGACCCTTCCAGACCATTCTGGTCCTGGGAGGGCTCCGGCTCTGGGTTCTCCAGGGCATGGCGGGTATCAGCTTGCCAGAGCTGTACAAGATCTGTGGGGGTCTTCCCAGCCTGAAGGGAACAGAGAGAGAAGACTTACTCAGATGCCTGGTACCAGAGGTGTACCTCCTCCAGTCATTCCTCCCCTCTGGTGGGAGGCTGTTTGGCACAGGGTAAAGAACTGAATGAAATTTGGATATAAATCTTGTCTCTGATGCTTGGGCAAGCTATGTAACCTTCCTCAGCAGCTTCTGTTTCCTAGTCTGTAAAATGAGGGGGCTGGACCAGAAGGCCTCTGGGGTCCCTTCCAACCTTAGTTCTAGGACAGTATGATGCTAAATCTCTCTGCTTCCCCAGGCCTCCCAAGGCCTAGTGGGGCCTTTTCATTCACTTATCTCTTGGAGGTCTTCGGCTTGGAGCCCTGTTCCTGCTGAAGTATTGCAAAGGTTTCACCTGCCCCATCCCAGATCTTCTACGAAGTTCTCCTTCTGGCTTTCCTGTAGGAGGAAATCCCCATCCTTGGGGGATGGGGACGGGACCCTGCACAGTGACCCACAGAGCTTCTGGAAGGCTAAGGGAAAATGGGCTTTTGGGAGTTGATCCTAGAAAGGTGGACACTCTTCTTGTAATAAGTGGTTGAGTATACAAGCCCCCATGGATGCTCACCATGTTCTTGGCCATCATGTCAGCCCCGTATAGAAGCAGCATCTTGATAATCTTGTAGCGGTTAAGGCGTACAGCATCATGAAGGGCGCTGTCTCCTTCCTATAGCAAGTGCGAGGCTCAGGGTCCATCATGAAGGCAATTGGGGTGTGGGGGTGGGGAGAAAACAGCTCACAAGAGGGGAGTGAGGGTCAAGCCTAAGCCTCGTGTGGCACAACCCAAGTCACAGCACTAAGTCCCCAGGTATGGACAGTTATAAGCAGGGTACTGGAGAAAAGAAAGTGAAGACCTCTGGGAACAAGGTTCTTCTACTAAAAAATTCTGGGATCACAGGCCCTGAGAGATAACAGGGAAGTTAGGGGGCACGCACCCTGTCCCTGGAATTGATATCCACTCCCATGGAGAGAAAGTATTCCACAATATCTATTCGCCCCGTTCGGGTTGCCACGTGGAGGGGAGTGCTCAGGAGCTGCGTGGGAAAGAAATAGGAGTTACTGGCTAAGGGGACACTGGACGTCTGGCTGTACCCTCTGCTGGCTCTGTGGATGGCACGTTAGCTAAAGGATTACATTGCTGGGCTACTGAGCTTCTCTGCTCTTCACCCAGAAGTTTTATGACCAAGGTTTGGGCAATGACACAGACTGACATTCTGTCACTTTCTAATATATCATTCTGTACCACTGGGATGGCCCCCAAAGGATGCTGAATGCTGCACCCACAATCCAATCCTCTCTAGGATGCTGCTGCTAGGGAAGCCCAGGCAGAGCCATAACCAGGGCAGGGTGACTAGGGATTTGCCCCAGGGAGCTGATGTGCAGGGGGAGCAAGCCTGCTCCTCGACTCTTCTGCCGGCCTGTGCTGGGTGGTACAAATCTACTTCTTTGCTCAACCCAGGATCCTACATGACCCACTGTGATGGTCTTCTCCTGGGACCATTCTTCCTCCCCAGCTCCTCTGGGCATGGAAACCAAACTCAGGTGTGTCCACACCAGTGGTTAGATTATCATCCCCACCCTCAAGCTGTTTTTGCCCAGTTGGAAAACTCTCTAGTTCTTTTCTGGGTTCTGGGCTTAGGTGCAAGGGCAGTGGTGGGTGTTTTCAGTGCTGGGGAGGCGCAGTGTCCCTCCCTCACTTAGGGAGCTTCCTTCCCTGTCAGCGTCCCATCATCCCAGTTGCCTTTACCTTCCCGACCACCCCCCAACAGCTGCCCAACAGCGACCCTTCACCTTGTCGCGCACGTTGATGTCTGCCCCATGGCTCTGCAGAAGTTTCACCACCTCCAGGTGGCCTCCACGGCAAGCCCAGTGAATGGCTGTGCAGTCTAGCTAGGTGGGGACAGCGGCCCCAAGAGAAAGAGGAATTAAAGTGGCAGCTCCCAAGGCTCCCCATTCCTCCCCAAAGGAGTCAAGTCCAATCAAAGAAGGTAGTCCTGGAACATGGCCAGTCGCAAGGGTAGGAGAACCCTGGGGGAAAGTCAAGGGTGTAGGAGCAAGAAATTTCCTGCATGTGGGGTCAGGTCAATGCCAAGTCCCAGTGTCCCCAGAAGGGCCTCCCTCAGTGCATCGTTTCTGTTTCCTTCTCTAAAATGGTATCAGAATCAATGGTCAGGCTTAGGCTAGATGAGTTCCACCATATACTCATGAAAGCCAGCATAGGGAAAATGTTAGGTGACCCTTGCCCAGGACAGGAATACTCTCACTCACCCGGTCCTGGAAGTCCACAGTGGCTCCGCTGTCCAACAGCTTCTGCAGGATTTCCATGTGGCCCTCTAGGGAGGCCCGGTGAAGGGCTGTCCGGCGAAACTGTCCTCCAAAGAGACTACACATGACCCAGAGCCCGGGCACCAGCTCTTAGCCCTGCCCGTGTTAGCTGTTTGGGTGAGCTACAGGCCAGGCCTTACATCAGCTGGAAGGCACTTGGGTCCTTAAGGCCTACTCAGTCTTCCTCTTACTTCAGTCAACCCCAACACTCCCTGGAGGAGTGAAATTTTATTGGCACTATAGACTGACTCTGGTCTGGTTTCTAGAGTTTAGTGCTCCCCCTTTCCTCCCACCTCCTCACTCCCTCCCCAATGCCCTTCAGTTTCCATGGAGGACAGAACTAAAACAAATGAATGAGACCCTGCAGTCTGGAAAGGTTGATCTTGGACCAGACCACAGGGCTCTGTGTATGTGAAGGGGAACATTGATCTGTCTATGAAACCTTGGTCTATAAAATGCAGAATTCCCTTGAGGCTTGAAAAAGATAGATTAAAGACAAATAAAAACACTTTCAAAATATACAAGAAGTAATCATAACAACCCTTATAGTGTTTGGTTAAAAAAAACCAAACCACCACCAATTTACACTTTCATTACTAATTAGCCTTTCCTCCTCATAATGATCCAGTGAGCTAGGCTGGAGATGTAAAATTGATACAGATTAAGAAACCAAGACAGAGGAGGCTAGGTGTCTCACCCAAGGCTGCATGATTAATCAACAGCAGATTCAGGGGTAGATAGGGATGGGTACAGGATTTCATTGGCATAGGAAACCTCCTCTACCAGTTGCAGCTCTGTGACTTATATGTAAGTGGTGTCCAACTCAAACAGGACCAGAGACTGACTTGGAAAACTACCTATTCACATTGTCTGTGTTGTATAGTTTTTTATTTATTTTGTTAAATATTTCCCAGTTACATTTTCATCCGGCTGGGCAGCACTCTAGGGTCGCTGGGTGCCTGTCTGACACCTCTAGCCCCAAGCACAGAAAGGTCAGGTGACTTCCCAGTATGTGGCAGAGGCAAAACTTCAACCTGCATCTTCCTGGTTCCAAGGCTAGCTACTATGCCAGACTGCCTCTCATTCTAGCCTAGTAGCAATGCTAAGAGATATCACTTATCTAATGATTTAAGGTTTGCAGAATTCTTGACATGCATTATCTCACCTGAGCCAGATAACTACCCGGGAATTAGGCATTATGGGTATTAGTGCCCCATTTTACAGGTGAGGAAAACGAGGAAGACGTTAAGTGGCTTGTCCCTGGTTACATAGTAGGAAGCTTCAGAAGCCTGAATTTGGGTCCAAGGTCTTCACCACTCTATGCACTACACCACACAGTCTCTTTTTATTATTTGTTTTTGTTCAGTTGTTTCAGTCATTTCTGACTCTCTGTGACCCCATTTGGGGTTTTCCTGGCAAAGATACAGGAGTGGTTTGTCATTTCCTTCTCTGGCTCATTTTATAGATGAGGAAACTGAGGCAAACAAGGTTAAGTGACTTGCCCAGGGTCACACAGCTAGGAAGTGTCTGAAGCTGGATTTGAATCCAGGTCTTTTTGACTTGGCACTCTACTGAATAAAAATTATTCCCTATAAATTCAATTTATGGAACAAATGTTCCCCAAGAGTTTCAAAAAGGACTTACAAATGGTGACGGTATCATATTGGGACATACTCCTAAACATTTTACAATCCCTTCCAACTCTGAAGTTCTATGACTCAACGAGAATCATGTTTTCCTTCAAAAAAATAGATTTCTCCCATGATACATCTGTCAGAAACAGAACCCTGACCTTGAAGAAATAGGGGCTAATGGTGCTTTTTCTGCTTTTAAGATGGGATTTGAAGAGCCATTACCTCATCACAGGTATTAGCAGAACCCCCATCTGCCAGGAATTTCTCAATGATATTCATTTTCCCCTCCACAGCAGCTTTCAGGAACGTCTCCTCTTCCACGGGTCCAGTCTGAGATAAAGACCCCAGTCACCACAGCATCCACCTCACCCATCAGCAGAAGTGTATCTCTGCTGTCCTCCCCAAGCTAGTAGTATAACCTAGATTTCAAGCCCGAAACATTCGCATAAGGCTCTTCTCATTGGTAGAAAGAATTATGACTCATGAAGGTCTAGAACTTCGTGTGCTCTCTCTTAAAGCAGGAATGGAGGCTATCTCTTCTCCTCAAAGCTCCTGATATCAATTCTGCCCCTCAGGCAGCCAGGCATCTTTGAGCTGTCCTCTCCCCCAGTGGGGAGGGTCTTGTGAAAACATTCCGAAATTGAAATCTGGGTTAGACTAGAAAGAGCCATTCTTTCCCCAGCCCTCAGAGTTGAAATGCTAGCATGCTCCTCTCCCCTTGGTCCCTCCCCACACCACGAATCGTGTATTTCCTTTCCACATTTCCCTGCCCTCACTGTGCCTCTCCTCCCCAAGACCTCCAGATTCTCTTACGATTTCCTGGGGTTCAGGTGGAGGCTCTGGGGCCAGGGTTAATGCCTCTCTCTTCTTTTGCTTCCGTTTCTTTCGAAGCTCAATGAGGTTCTGGATCCCACCCACATCGATGATCTCTCGGCGAAGATCCAGTGATGTCTTTCTCACCCTCTCCTGGCCCTGTTCAGAGCAGAGACCTTGTGCACTAAGCGCCATGAGAAGCAAGATAGAGGCAGGTTTCCCTCTGCCTGCTTCTTTGGAGAAGACCGTGAGCTTCAAGCTGTTTCGCTCCTCCCCCTTACTTATCCTTTCCACCCCATCTTTTAGTCAGGGGACAACATTTAAGTCTAAGGCCTCGAGTTTAGGGAAGCCGAGGGACAGTCAGTAGCCTTGAAGAGTTAATTCCTTCTCCCCTTTTCGTACAGAATCCCAGATTTAGAGCTGGCAGGAATCTTAGAGGCCAATCTAGTCCAACCCACTCATTTTACAGATGAGAAAACTCAGGCCCAGAATAAAAGACGGAGTGGCTTGCCCAAGGTCACAAAAGTACTAAGAGGCACAGCCAATAAATCTCAGGTCCCCTCACTCTAAATTCAGTGATCTTTCCACCACACCAAACTCCCTCAAAAGGGAATGAATTTCCATGTCTCCCCACATCTCTTTTAGGTTTAGAAAAAGCAAATGGGTCTTCAGTATGCCACAGGGACAAAGAAGCTCTGAATTAGCTGAAAGGAGGCCCTTGCCATCTCTGGGAACAAAGCAAGGGGTCAAGGACCGGCGACGCCCTAGGGACAGGGAGCAGTCTCCAGGACCATATTTCTACTTCCCAGGCCTAAGCTCCCAGAGTAGAATTTGGTTCTTCTCTTGGCTCTTACCTTGACCTTTTGTAGCGCCAGTTTCTGGGCCCCATGGTTCTTCTCATCCTCTAGCACCAGCAAGTCCATCTTCATGGGCCCAGGCTTCATGCTCGAGGCATTATGGAGTTTCTGGTAAAGGAAACCTGAGCTCAGACCCAGCTCCTGTAAAAGGCACTTTCCCTGGAGTTTCATCTCTTCCTTGGCTGAATGATGGCCTAGTAACACAACACTGCTTTTATGATTTTAATGCCTTGAGCATTCTTCACGTGGAGACATAATAATAAGCTAACATTTATCTAGTGTCTACTAGGTACCAGGCACCATGCTAAGCACTTTACAAATATTATCTCATTTGATCCTCACAACAACCCTGAGAGGTAGGTGCTATTATCACGCACATTTTACAGAAGAGGAAACTGAGGCAAACAGAGGTTAAGTGACTTGGGTAGTATGTGGTAGAGCTAGGGTTCTCTAACTCCAAATCCAACCTTGGGTCAGAGGTCACAGAATTTTAGATCTGAGGATCATAGATTCAGAGTTGAAAGGTTTTCTAGTAAAACTCCCTAAGCCCAGAAATGCTAAATGATTTGCCCAAGGTACAGACACACAGGAACTGACAGAGGATTGGAACTCAGGTCCTCTGACTCCAGTAAAATCTTTCTACTGAAACACAAGGACCCCCAAGACCTCAGAGGTGGTAACAAATTCCAGATACCATTGGTCCAGCCCTCTGTCTTCAGGCAGCTAAGTTGGTATCCTCATCTGCCCCAGGTCATTTCAGCCTTTTGAGGTTAAGTGACTTGCCCAATGTCACACAATTGGTGAGAGGTGCAGAAAGAGCTAGAACTCTGATCCCCTACCTCTGTGGCACAGTACTACTCTTTCCACTAGGCCAGGTTGGATATATCTCATTTTAATGGCACCAAGTCTCTAACTGGTGAACTCCCCAGACCAAACAGCATCCCTGATTTCCCTTTCCTTGGGCCTTTTCATCTTCACAACTGCTGTAGGGTTCAAACTCTCTTCCCTTGTAATATTCCTTCTTGGGTAGCCAGATGGTGCAGTGAATAGGGCCACTCTTGGAGTAAGGAAGACTTGAGTTTGAATCCTGCCTCAGATACTTACTTAGCTATGTGGCACTACTCCTCTCTCCACCTCAGCTTTATCTATGACTTAAGAGTTAATGATAGCATCTACCTTACAGGGTTGTTGGGAGGAGCAAGTGAGAGATTTGTAAAGTGCTTTGCAAAGCTTAAAACACTTTATAAATGCTAGCTATCATCATCATCATCATCATTATTATTCCAAATAACCCCATCTGTTTCCAGGAAAGATGATGACGACAATATTTATATAGCACTTACTATGTGCTGGGTACTATGCTAGGTATACATTATCTCATCTGATCCTCACAAAAACCCTGAGAGGTAGGTGCTATTATTATCCTAATTTTACAGATGAGGAAACTGAGGTAAACACAAGTCAAAAGACTTGCTCAGGGTCACAAATCTAGTAAGTGCCTGAAGCTGGATTTGAACTCAGGTCTTCCTATCCCCAGGCCTGGCACTCTATCCACTGCACCACCTAGTTGCCCATACCATTAAGAAAGCCATCAAGCTACCTTCACTGGAATCTACGCCCCTTCTCACACCACTCAGAAGCATGTGCCCAGGACTTCATTATTCTCAGAGCAGATTCTCAGGTCATAAATTGGGGAATCTAAAATCAGGGACTGGTTCAAAGATCAGGAGTAGTGTGGGTAGGAGGATGGGAGGGAGATAAAGCTAATTTGAGGAGAAGGGGAAAGATGTAGGGTTTCTAGGCCACAACTAGGCCAGGGAGAATCACATCCTGGCATTGCTGCTGGTAGCAAAGAAGCCAGAAACTGGAGGGGGCCATTTCTCCTGATTTCCTGTTTGTCCTGTTTCTCCACAATGAACCCTTTCCTACTTCCTGTCCTAACTCAGGGTAATGATTAATGAATTATTAGGTAGCTATTAGGCAACCGCTTTTAACTCAGACCAATTTTGTGGGTGGAGGAATAAGATTATGTTTTATAGTAATTAATATAGAGGTTGCCTCCACTGAAGTCCTACTCTGGTGCCTTGCATGGATTCTCAAAGGCAGTCAGGGGACAGTCTGAGCTTTAGTAGATGTTACTCGAGGTATTACCAAGTCCAGAGAGGTTCACTATAGGGTTAGCTACACATTCATTAGTTTTTTGAAGACCATTTATTACTGTGAGTAAGAAGGATGACCATCTGTGCCAGTGCAATACCCAATACCACCAAAACCACACATTCTTGAATCTGAGTTGGAAGGAACCTGAGGTCAGCTAGCCTGATCTGCACCTAAGTATCACTTGCTTCCACACCATTCCTCTTAAGTCACCCAACTCTTGTTGGAAGGCCTCCAGTAAGAGAGAATCAATCCACTGCCTCCTGAGACAGCACATTCTATATTCAGAGAGCTCTAATTGAGATGTTTCCATTCTTACATTATGGTGGCATTTGACTCAGGGCTTAGCACATAGTAGGTGACCCTGGCATGTAGTAGGCGCTTAGTACATATGTATACACCATTATTAAGGTAATGGGACAGTCACAGTGAGACAAAGGGCTTAGACTTCATAACTGAGGTAAAAAACAAAAAATAAGGGGAGAGTACAGAAGCTAGGTTTAAAAAATTAAATTTTTAAAAAATTAGGCAGACCATACATATTTTTCCCATTCTCATAGAAGTCTCATTTTATGTTCCATCTCTTACCATAGAATTATTTATGATTTGATACACTGTTCTCTTGACATTTCCCTGGAAATGGGACAAGTTCTCATTTTGGCAGTTTTCAGTGAGGCGGTCAAATGTCCTCAAACTTGTGGAAGCTGAACAATATGTACCTGCTTCCCACTCCCCTACTGCTCTGCCACAATTACAGTCAGCTTTGCTTCTTACTCCCCCTCAAAGGCTCCAGCCCACCCCCAAGGTATAGAATCTAGCTAGACCAGGGTGAGATCGGGCATTGGCTCTTGACTAGGCCATTGTCTTAGGGAAATGGCATAGCTTCAGCTTGGAATTTCATAGCTATTCAACAAGTTGGCTTCTACACCAAAAGTAGAACTGCCCAGGTTTCCTAAGGATCCCCCAAACTAGAAATCCCACTTAATCCCACCCCAATTTAAAATCTGCAAAACGTCAGCTGAACTCAGACTATCCTCTCAGGACAAATGGGAGCATTTGCCCCAAGACACCTGTACTGAACACTGATGCCCTAACTATTCTCAGCCTGGGGGTATCTGACAGCTCTGTTTTTTAGAAATCAGATTTTTTTTTTTTAACTTTTCTAGGGACTCAAAACTTGAACATCCTGGTCAGGCCAGGGCTGTTTCCCTCTCCTTGTATGAAGCCTAGTCCTGTGATAACCCTATGTTCTAAGTTCTTTGAGCTTTGAATGAATGGATGGAGGACTGCTGAGTCCTTGGACTTCATGCGCCAGAAAGTCAGTGGCAGGACTCCAGGGCAGAGATGATACGGATTCATTTTCATGCTTCTGGCCAGTGGAAAGGAGGATTCGTAAACTGGAGTATGTGTTTAAGACACACGGAGGGAGACAGAGAAAGTGATAAAGACATTGAGACAGTGACAAACATAGAGAGGAAATAGAGATTTCAACCTTGTGCCCACACTCTGCCACATTATTTGAGTCCCGGCCCAAGCTCCAGCAACTTCTGGTTGACATTGAGCTACAATGTCCCTTCTTTACTTCCTCCTTTTTTATCCCTTCCTCTTTTCTTTGACCTTCTGACCTCTCCAGTTTCCAAAACTAGGTTTTTCCCCTCTCCTTGTCCTGCTCTTCTATACAGCTGCTGGTGACTTCATACAGAGGATGAAAAATTGCCTTCTACTCTGTCATTTCAGGGTCACCTACTGCTTTGGCTGCTGCTGGAAGACATCCTTAAGCAATGACCCTTTAGCCCACCTTTGCTCTCCCAAGTGGCCACATTGCCCTGTCTCGGTCCCCAGTTCCAGCAGTGTTTAACTTTGCCCTTTCTCCTAGCTGGTCTCATAGGTGGGCTTCTCTTTGTTCTGAGACCCTCAATCATCAGGAGGACGGGTACATCACTTCTAGGATGGACCCCAGGTACTGGTAGCCAGCTTCTAGCAACCTGGAGGTCACCCCTAAAGGAGTCACATGAGATTAGGGACGATCCTCTTTCCCCCCAGGATAAGTAACTGTCAGGAACCCACGTGGGGGAATATTTTCCCTTTTAACATTCACTACCCCTGTCCCTCCAGAGCCCATCCCTTCTTTCAAACTTACTAGCTACAGCTCCAAGTCCTTCCTTATCCTCTCAGTGTGGCTCTGGATCCCAAGAGACCTTCTCTCCATCCACTCCACCATTTCCCCTCCAAGTCCCAGTACCTGATTCTCCTCTTCCTCTGCCAGGCGCTGCTCGATCAGCTCTGTTGCCCTCTGAACCTCTTCGGAGCCTGCCATGGCCACAGAACTGAGCTTCTGCCCCCAGCCTCACAATGCTGGCCTGGCCCGATGAGATGGCAGAGCCTTTATAGAGCTGGACACCCCCTCCCCCTGGAGGAATTGGGAGCTTCTGTCATGAGCTCACCGGCTGAATTCACTAACAGCTTCCCCTCACCCTGGGTCACCTTCAAACCCAAGCAATTGCCTGGAGGGAACCCAGCTGTGCGAACAGACACAGCAAGCGGGGGTTGTGGTTTTAAAGAAGCAAACTGTTATGGGTAGACTGAGACAGGAGGGGGAGGCAGCATAGTGAGGAGCTGGCACTGAGGTTCTGGGGACAGTGCACTCTCCCTTACATGCCTGCTCCTGGGTGCCAGCCAGGTCTGGAATGCAGGGCCAACAGGAGTCCAATTTTGCCCTGAGTACAGGGAGCAGGGGCCAGCTCCAGGCTCACAGCACCACCTTCTGGGCACGGGAAGATCTCTAGGCTTGTGCCCGGGCTTAGTACTGCTCTAAAAAGAAAAGACAAGGAGCTACCGGCATGGTCAAGATACCAACTAATGAGGGATGGAGTCTCCTGACAGACACCGCCTGCACTAGAGAAAAGGATGCTGACTTCCTCTTGGGGACGGGGATGGTTCAGAATAGAGAGGGCTCCAGGAAGGGTGGAAGGAAGGGCAACTGGAGTCAACCATCAAAATCACAACTCAGGAACAGAACTCGGCAGCTGTGGGTTGTGGGCTCCTTGGCTTCTGAGAACCAGCTGTGCAACGCTAGAAGCCACATTAGCTGTGTCCATGCCCCGCCACTCTACAAGTGGGCACACCATGACCCCAGAGTCAAATTCAGGCAACTCTGGCCCAGGAAATCTCTCCTGCAGTCAAGCTCCTCAGAGGGCGGCTCCTGGCAGAGGGGCTTCTAGCCCCAGAGCTCCTGCTGACCCTGCCCTTTAGCAGGGAAGCTAGGGTGGAATCCCAGGGCCTGAGGCCAAGTTCTGGCTCAGGCATTTACTAGCTGTGTGACCCTGGACTAGTCACTTTATACTTCTGAGCTGGGCCTTAGCTTTTGGTACATTGAAAACTTATGTCTAACTCTAATGTTCAGTATTGGAGGGTTCTAGGGAATCCTTGAGTTAACATTCTAGAAGAGACCTATGACAGGGAGACATCAAGCACCAGACAAGACAGAAGGAGCAAAAGGCTTTATTGATAAATAGGCAAATATTTCTGTACACAAGGACCCACCACGGGAAAGACAACCAGCCTGGAGACAGCCATGCCAGGGTTCCATCTGGGAAGATGATTTTGTCCAGAAATATTCTGGAAAGGCTCAGGCTACATCTTTGCCATACACCCTCATCCTTGCCAATTGTGCTGGGGCAGGGAAAGAGGTGATGGCCCCCACCAGCTCTCACCACTCCCAGGGACTCACTGTTGGTCCCCTTCACTACTGGGGAACTGGCACCATGCCCACAACAGAGCCGGGGGTAGAGGGGAGGCAGAAGCTGCTTCCAACCCTGAGGAAAAAGCTGGTAGTAAGCACAGCCTACAGCACCAGACTAGATAGATCTGGGCCCAATGGGCCATGGGTTGCTGGCCCTTTAGCCAGAAGTGATTTGCCCTACCCTGCCATGGGAGAGGTGTAGCTAGAAGGCCACCGTGTTAACCCAGGAGAAGTAAGCAATCCTCTGCATTTCTTGCACCGGGATCAGCAAAAAACCCTATTCTGGGGGCTTGTATGTAGCAGCACTGCTTCTCAGAGCCTTTGTCAAGTAACCCCAGATGCAGCTGGCAGTGTTTCTTCACTGCCCACGAAGCAGCAACCAAGGAAGGTATCACCTGAAGAGGATGACAGTACTCAAGGGCAGCAGGAGGGGAAGCCTGGTGTTCCAGGTGTAGGAAGGAGCCCCTTTCCTTGCCCTCCCTCTGGGAATGTCAGTCCTGGGGTGGCAGGGGCTGGTTGACGATAACTTGGATAACAAAATCCTTCTGGATCTTGGTCTCCTGTAGCCGCATGCGATCTGTAAGCAGCTTCCCAGAGAAGAACCAGCGCTGCCAGGAAGGCTCAATGCCCTCCTGGGCATACAGCTGCCTCTTGAGCTGCCCAATCGTGTCAGAGAGGCTGGCGTTGAGCCTCACATCCTTGCCGGTGGACAGGCGCACCTTAAGAGGGAACTCACGCCGGGTACTGGGGGCTGGTTCTGGAGGTTCTACCCCATCATCCTCACTGCGCTCGAGAAGCAAGTTGACTGGTGGTGCCAAGCAGTAGACAGGGAGCTGATAGCGATTGCCTAGCTCATCATAACACTCACTCAGAGAACCTACGGGAAGAACAAGACATTAGGAGAACGATGGGGAACGTCTCCCCTCTCCTTCCCCCTGAGATCTACTCCAAACCTTCTTTCTACTCCTGACGTCTGACCATTGGCTGACCTGCTCCCTCAGCCCAGATGCCCCATTACTCTGATGATCCCCAGCTCTGCTCACCATGGGGCAGGGTGATGCTCGCTCCATCTAAGATGGCCTGAGCGAGCTCATGGTCGTTGGCCTCCACTGCAAAGGCGGCTGCCTTCAACGCATCCCAGATCTCCTTCCGGCCTTCGAAGGCAGGTGCTGTGTCCCAGAACTCATCGCGCTTGCTCCGCAGCTGTCCATCTGTCATGGGGTAGTCACTCTTCCACTTGGGCCTCTCCTTCTTCAGGGGCTCATTACGTCCTGTCAGAGAGAAAAGGAATGAAAGCATTCATCACCACCCAGAGCTCTTCCATTCTGGTCCTCAGGGAAGTGCTGGTTTTACTCTGTGCTTCAGCCTCACGTGGAGTCCAGGCCCATCTGCTGCCCTACAGCAGAGGCTTTTACTCATTTAGGTCTGTGGGGCCCTTTCACAGAATGAAAATTAACTCTGAAAATGTCACATCCCTACATACTTAAAATGTATTTTCTAGCCAGTGATACACATTTAAAAAGCACAGCCATTTCCCCTCCAATTTTAAAAGTTTTAAAGGTAGTTTCCTTGAATCTTCACCCTTGAAATATTAAAAAAAAATTGTATCCAAAAGAAAAAACAACACATGGCTCATTTTTATTATTATACATCCCTCAAAACTTTGAAACAGTAATTGTCTGTAAACAGCTTCTTCAGAATATTGGTCAGTCTTGCAGATAAAGCTGACAGCACTTTCCCTACGTGATGCAACCCCTCTACACTACACAATGTTCTTTGCTGTCACCAGGACAGAAAACCAGGAGTTAAATGACCAGGAAGAGCAGACAGGGCTGCCTCCCCAATCAACCAATCCAGACTGATGTGCTTTCTGAGTTCTTGTGATTGATTTTAATAGCTCCTCTTCCCCTCCTCCCCCTTACTCAATTCCCTCTAAGCCTCACTTGCTGCTTGTTTCTAATCTGGTGAGGTTAGGAAATGAGATAAAGAGGCCTCCTCAGCAGTGTTTAGTGCAACAGGAAACACAGGTGAGGGGGCTCTCCCAGGAACAGAGTTCATCAATATCAAGCGCCGACCCCCTCCCCAATCACCTCCTCTCTCTAGTCTCCCTGTCTTCCTAGCCTACCAGCTTCTCTGATGCCAAAAAGCTCATCCAAGCCTTTGCTTGACTGCACCCTTCCAGCAGGCTGTCTCCCATTCCTTTCACAGCCAGACCCCTGCCCAGGCTTGCTGCCTCACCTCCTCCCTCACTTTCTCCTCACCCTTCTTGAGCCCTCTTCCTCCTGTCTCTCTGCTAGATCATCCAGGTCTCACTGTGTGGGTGGATCCCAAGCCTCTGGCTTGGGCCCTCTCTTCTCCAAGGGCGATCTCAGTATCATCTCAATGTGACTGCCTTCCCACCACGTCTATAGGTCAGCTCTACCTCTCCTCTCTACTAAGTATCATCTGGTACGACCCCTTGCCAATTAGACATTCCCAGTGGATGTCCCACACACATCTGAAACAGATCTCATGGCCTTTCTGCCAAGCTCCCCTTCTTCCTAACTTCTCTATTTTAGTGGAAGGCACCACCACATTTCCTGTTACTTAAGTGTGCAACCTTTGGGTCCTCCTCAATTCTTTCTGCTTCCTCACCCTACTGCACCCAATCAGTTGCCAAATTCTGTCAATTCTGCCTCTGGGACATCTCCTGCACCGGTCCCCTTCACTGCCCTCACAGAACCACTATGTTGGTTCAGGCCCTTCTTGCCTCCTACCCAGACTACTGCAATAGCCTCCTGCTACCTGCAGGCTTCCCTCTTCCACGAGGCTGTCAGTCGGACACCTGCCAAGCACAGGTCCGACTGGGTCACCCTTTCCTGAGTAAGCTCCAGGGCCTTCAGAGTGCTCCAACTGGGCTTTCCAGGCTTACTGCACACTCTCCTCCAGCTTGCATTCTGTGATTCCGGCAAACCAGCCCTGCCTCAGGCCATTCCATCTCCTGCTGGACCTCTGCCTTGGAGCAGGTACACATTCACCTCTGCCCCAGCTTCAGCTCAAGGACCATTGCCTACAAGAAACCTCCCCCATACCCCCCTTCAAGGAAACTGCTTTGCATTTACTTTTCTGTCTTCATGCCTTCACCCTTGCCCAATAGAAGGTGACCCTCTGGAGGGTAAGGACTATCTATTTGTATTCCAGTACCCAGCACAGTGTTGGACACACAGTAGGCATTTTGTAAAAGCCTGTTGAATCAATAGCTAATGTGACCTTGGGCGAGTTAACTTAATCTTTCTGAGCCAAGGTTTATTTTGAGGATCGAGTTAGATCAAGTAACTAAAAAGGTACCTTTTAACCACGAGCTATTATTATTTCTTGTTTGCTTCCTCATTCCTGGCTATGTGCTACAAAGTTGAGGCTGTGGTATGTAACCCTGAAAAGTGAGCTCTCTCACATACGAGAGTCCCCCCCCCAGTCATTACTTTCCTAGACACACTATTCTATGTGCATGGGTTACATAGGACTGATTTTTAAACAAACAGACCACAACTTATACACACAAATGAGGGTCATGACATAAAACAGCCACCCCTGGAGGCTGCAGACTCATTTCTAGGATCACAGGTTTAGAGCTGAAAGGCCCCTTAGAGTTTATTAAATCCAACCTCCTCACTTTAGAGATGGGGATACTGAGAACAGGATAGGTTAAGTGACTCTCCCAGGGTCAAACAGCCATTTTAGTGTCTGAGGTGTGATCTGAACTCAGGTCTTCCCAGCTCCAGGCCCAGCACTCTATCCCATCATCCTGCATCAGTGCCGGCTGTGAAGCTGCCAAAGGTCACAGCATTTTTTAACTCTCCTGCAGGAACTGCCTTCAGAGTCAGTTTATAGGACATGACATTATTTTGTAGCTATATATTTCTCACTTACAATGTGAGTGAAAATAATAAATGCCCTACGGTGCTTTACAGTTTATAAAGCTCTTGTACAGAAATGTATCATTTGAGCATTTCCAAAGGACGAAGGCTAAGATTGGCAGTGGAGCAGGATGCTTCAAAATGTTTCAAAAATCTCCTTTCTCACCCTCTCCCACTTTTAGAATGAGAATATTGGTGGGAGAAATGGGGTCCCGAGTAATTACTATAAACAGACCTATTGCCTTCTCAGCGGGAGCCATGCCTCATGCCAGCAGAGGGCGCCCCTTGCACCTCTGGGCTGGCATCAGCCTCCCTCCCAGCTCATCTCAGGCAGACCAGTGTCTGAAGTGTTCCCCCAATTATGCAAGATTAACTGTTGGTTTTTACAAAAGCCTTGCCAGAACTGCCAAAAGCTGCTTGCCTAGGTATTCAGACAGAGACACAAGTAAAAAATGCATTTTATCCAAACACAAATGCCTAAAACAAAGCAAACCTTTTTACTGGGTTTACACATGTGTAGTTTATAATTACTAATTTGAATTAAATATTGAGTAGAAAAAGGGTATATACATGAAAGGCAGGGAGAGGCCAGAGAGTGGAAAGGGACTATGAAGACTGTGCATTAGGCATCTCAAACTGGATGGCCCATAGATAACTTCAAGGTCCAAAACTGTGCCCATTATCTTTTCCCCCAAACCCTCCCTTGACTTTCAAGCGTACCACTACCCTCCCAGTTACACCAGCTTCCTCCTCCTCCTCACTCTCTCACCGCCTATATCCAAGCTTGTTTACCTTCCCATTATCTCTCCCGTGAGTCCCACTTCTCTCCTGACACTGTTGCCACCATCGAAGAGGCCCTCATCACCTCATACCTGACCATGTGCAATAGTTTGCTGGTTGGTCTCCCTGTTACCAGGCTCTCCCCGCCAATCCATCCTTGCCCTCAGCTGTCATCGTGATCTTCCTAAAGTGTAGATCTGATCCTGTTGCCCCACCTTCTCGCTTGGCTCCCCATACTTCCTATCACTTCCAAAATCAAATGTCAAATACGATCCTTGGCAAAGTCCTTCATAATCCACCCCCCGCACCCCCCTTCCAGTCTTCTCTCACCTTGTGCCTCTTTGCTCTTATTCTCCCCAAGATATTCCATTTCCTAACCCACGGCTGTCCGCCCCATCTAGAATACTCTCCCTCTTCCTTATCCCTGTCTCCTGGCTTCCTTCCATCCCAACTAAAATCCCACCTTGACATAACTAATTCTAGTGCTTGCCATCTTGATTACCTGATCTCTGCTCTTAGCTTGTCTGTATAGAGTTGTTTGTATGTGAACTCCTTGAGAGTAGGGACTGTCTTTTGCCCTTCTAGCACATGGTGCCCGGCATACAGTAGGGGTATAATAAATGTTTGGCGATTAAGGAGTCAGGGCAAATGAGGACACAAAGAATGCCTGAGCAGATAGCTACATGCATGGGCTGGATGAGACAGACAGCTTGCAGCTCCATTCTCCCCTCCCTCACCAGAGTTTCATGATCTTGCAGACATATCAAATATAGGGTGCTGAATGTATGCTGCAGAGACACAGACAGAGGCAATTCCTTTTTTAAGTATGCAATGTGAAACCTCAGAAACACAGACCAAACAATAAAAGGACAGGGATGGATACAAGAGGAGACAGTCAAAACACACAATAAAAGACAGCACAGAAGTACAAATAGTAGTAGAGAATGCTTTGTTTTTATGTGGTAGAGGGTGAAGAGTGACGTGTGTGAATTACAGAGTAAGGGTAAGTAAAACCTATGAATTACAGAGTAGTTGCGTGTATACTGGGGGCCAGAAAAGAAGCCTTAGAAAGCTGCCTACTGGCACAATTTAATGAGTACCAGAATTCCTCTCACTGGACTATTACTGATGCTTGGAATTCTTTCATTGAAGCACCTTTATTTCTCTGGGTTAAGAAATTATCCCCTAAATGAATAAAACTTAAAAAGACTTTCATGTGTTGATACAGTTGATTCAACTGATCACATCTGTTTCCATGTGATGGCTAACTGAGAGCAGGTTAGCATGGTGAGTCTGCCAAGTGTGGGTGGGTTGTGGTGGAGCCTAGGAGGGCACTGGGAGCCTGTGGTTCAGGGAGATAATGATGGTAAGGGCAGTGGTGAGACATCACTAATGAATGGTGTCTGGTGGAGCCACAAAAAGGGATCTGCAGAAGCTGGGGGAGGGCCTTGGACTGACTTCCCAATTCTGCCAGGGGTTGGCCCCTGAGAGAATGATGACAGGGAGACAGCTGGATAAACTGGACAGGTAACTGCGCACCTGGTAACACACCAGCCTGCCTGTTGGAGTCCAAAGGCCAGACAGGCCCACAGAGTGAG
Organism: Vombatus ursinus; assembly: GCF_900497805.2. Lineage (NCBI taxonomy): Eukaryota > Metazoa > Chordata > Mammalia > Diprotodontia > Vombatidae > Vombatus > Vombatus ursinus. Next base: position 25,801,520 of record NW_020940527.1, read on the forward strand.
GGAATGGGGTCAGGTGGAAAGGCTCTGATGCTTAGGGAAAGGCTTTCATTCTAATTAAAAAAAAAAATCACCATAGTCTTTTCAGAAAATAATGGTATCAAAACACTTTGGGCTAGAGACTGGCCTGGCTATGAAGCAAGGACAATGTCCAGAAAAGCAGAAACCCCACGCAACCAGCATTGCTATCTATCAGGACAAAGTCCCAGCTCACCAATGCCAGGAAATCATTCCTATTTATATCTGTACTGCTCCCTTGGCCCCTAATCTACACTGTTACCAAGCACCATCCCCAGGATACTCCATGCTCCTGGGATATGGCTGTGACCACAACACTTCCTAGACATAAAAGCAACTGAGATCAACTTTCATTAAGGGCAGTCAGGATATGGCAAACCTGAGCCTAATTCTAGCTACAATCATTTGTATGCCCCCTTGCAGTTGTGTATTCATAAACCCCAAACTCAATGGAGAACCACTGATTCAACAAAATAGAGCCTCAAAACTCCCCAGATACATGGGCAAAAAATTCTGCCCTCCTGCTCACTCAAAGTCCATAGTGCGGTGTGCTGGTAGCCTTCCAAAGGCAGAGATACACCTGAGGATAGAAAATTTATCCCCAGCTGCAGGAGGCCATTTTAACACCAGACATGAACTCCTTCCTGATGCCCTCAATTACGAGTGCCCTTCCTCTCAAACTTCCTTTGTATTTACTTATGCCCTTTATACTTATACATGTACTTGCTGCCTTCCCCATTAGAATGTGAGCTCCTTCCCTGGGAGCAAGAAATTTTTGATCGGCTGCATTTGTAACCTCATTGTCTTGGCACACGATCGCTCCTCAAAAGGCTGAAGGTGCTTAAGGTCCTCAAGGAAACAGTCTTTATAGCTTAGAGAATTGGTCTTGGGTGATGCAGTAAATATCAGCACGGAAAACTGCTGTCCCGACCCTTCTCTGGCCACTCTGCCTCTGGACAAACAGAAGGGCAGAGAATGCCACCTGCACATCTTCCCCTCCTCCCATATTCTGGGAGGGAGGCATTATTTATTTCACACTCACAGAGGTAAGAGGACAAGAGTTCAAAATTGCAAAGGGAGAGGGCACACAAATGGGAATTCTGGGCACTTGGTTGGGAGACACCTAGGGGCTTCATCAGAACAATAAACCATGTCAGGGTAGGGGGAGGAGAAGGACAGCTTAGGAAAAGTGGGAAGAACTGGAGGACAGTGATCGCAGAATCTACGAGACGGAAGAGAGCTAGTTCAACTCGTGCCTAACCAAGAATCTTGTCTACTTCATCGCCGAGTGAGGGTGAACCTCCGAGGCAGCTCCTTTCATTCAGAGAGCAAGTTCAGGAACAATGTCCAGGCCCTGCCTGCTCCTACTTCTGCCCTGGAGGGCCAAGCAGAAATAGCTTAATCCTTTTACAGGACAGCCCTTCAAATTACTTCACTGAAGATAGCTAACATGTATCCTCCAAATTCTCTCTTCTCAAAGCTAAATATCCCCATTTCTGTCAACAGATCTTCACATGGAATAAATGATGCCTTTTCACCATACCGTCAACCTGCTCTGGATAATCTCCAGGTTAAGAAACGTCCTTCCTAGGACCCATATGTACAAAAATATTTATAGCAGCTCTTTGTGGTGGCAAAGAATTAGAAATGGAGGGGATGCCCATCAATTGGGGAATGGCTGAACAAGTTGTGGTATATGAATGTAATGGAATACTACTGTGCTATAAGAAATGATGAGCAGGCAGACTTCCTAAAAACCTGGAAAGACTTCTGTGAATTGATGCTGAGTAAATAAGCAGAACCAGGAGAACACTGTACACAGTAACAGCCACAATGTGCAATGACTGACTTTGATAGACTTAGCTCTTCTCAGCAATGCAAGGATCTAAGACAATTCCAAAAGACTCATGATAGAAAATGCTATCCAAATTCAGAGAAAGAACTATGGAGTCTGAATGCGGATGGAAGTACACTATTGGCTCTCCTTTTCTTTTGTTGTTTTGTTTCTTGTTTCTCATGGTTCCTCCCATTAGTTCTAATTCTTTTTTATATCTTGACTAATGTGAAAATACACTTAATATGAATGTATAAGTAGAGCCTATATCAGATTCCATGCAGTCGTGGAGAAGGGGGGATATAATGTAAAATCCAAAATCTTTTGGAAGTGAATGCCGAAAACTAAAAATAAATTATTTTTTAAAAAAGGGGAAAAAAAAGTCTTCTCTAAAATGCGACACCTAGAACTGCACACAGCATTTCAGAGGTGATCTTACCAGAAATCTTTACTTTGGAAACTCTTCCTCTCTAGCTAGTCTTTGATTACATTAGCTTTTCTGCCATCCACACTGAACTAATTGGGCCTTCAATCTACCAAAAGCCAGAGGCATTTTGCAAACAAACTTACGCTACCATCTCCTTTAACCTGCACCTCTGAAGCTCATTTTTTAAAATCCAAGTGTGGAATAATTTCATTTATCTTAATATTTTAGTTCATTATTCTAGTCTGTCAAAATCTTTTGGGATCCTAACTCACCCAATGTGTTAGTTATACCCCTGAGCGCTATCATCTGCAAACCTAAGTGCCATCTATGCATTTATCAAAGGCTCTGGTAAAAATGTTAATTAGCACCGAAGTAAGGAAGATCCCAGGGACACTGACATTGAGCCTCTAAGGACTATTCTTTGGGTCCAGTCATTTAACAAGTACTAAATCCACCTAACCAAATGTGATTATCTAGTCTATATCCTTCCATCGTGTCCATAAGGACAGGAAGAGAACCTTTGTCCAACATTCTGCTGAAATCTAGGTAAATTCTATTTATTATATTTTCATCTACCACCACGTCAAAGAAAGACTTTTAATCTGCATTAGCAGGAGGAGGACCACTGATCTAAGTATATGCAAGCCTATACAGATGTCTGTTGTAAAACATTCTTTCACTCACCTGCATGGACTTATTTCTTTTTCCTTCACTATACAGAGTTTATCCATGGTACCTAGTACATGCCATTTATGACAGATGCTCATCAAATATGGTGGCACTCACGCCACCTGGCATTAACTAAGACTCCTCAAACAGCTGAAAGTGTTTTGTAGGAGCTTCTTCCTTCATCCTCATATCTTTGCTTATAAGAAGGATTATTTCCTTTATTGTTGAAGAACTTGGGCTGATAGTAAGTCACTGCCTTGACTATTAAATTATGATGGCAACATGTCTAACATTTATATGGTGACTTAAAATTTGCAAAGCACTTTCCATACAGTCTCTCATTTAAACATCACAACAATTCTATAAAGCAGAGACTACTGGTATTATGATTAACCCCATTTTACAGATGAGGAAACAGGTCCATCAAGAGACTTGCCTGTGGTTACAGAGCTTAGTGTAAGAGGTAGCATATGAACCAAGTCTTACTGGTTCCAAGTCCAACACTGTATCTACACCATGCTGCTTCTCAGATTAAAAAAATATATAACTGAGTACAATGTTAAATTTCAATTAGAGGCTAGTGAAAATAAAGATGTAAAGATGTATTTTTTTTTCCCTCACCCAAGTTCATGGACCCCCTGAAATCTATCCAGAGAGGGTCTGTGGACTCTAGAGTTAAGAGTATCTGTTAGAGAGCAAGCTTTTTAAATAACACTCTGAAAATTCTAGAGGTTCCATGGGATATTTGGTGACTCTAAGTGTTTATGGAATTGCTTATTTTCCTCCATAATATATGTTTGAACACAGTTCCATTTCCTAGCCACAGAGGCAATGCTGCATAGTAGGGTACAGGATGTGGGGTGAGTTACTTAGCTGTGTGACTATGGGACAGTCACGTAAGCTCTTCCAGCCTCAGTTTCTTCACCTGTAAAATGCAGCTAATGATACTTGTATCTCCTACATTCCAGGCCTATTTATGTGAGGCTCCCATGAGATAAAGCCTGTAAAGTCCTTGACAAACTTTAAAATTCTACTGAAATGTCAATTGGTGGTGGCACTATCTTCTACACATTCTATATTCCAAACACACACACACTCTCTCTCTCTCTCTCCCCCCCTGCATTTGTTTCCAAATGTAATCAGAGAGCTGACCAAAAAGCTAAGAGCACAATGACTGCCCCCTTTAAGTGGAAAAGGTATGACATTTGTTTTTACCATAAGCCAGATATGAAAAAGATTAAAAAGCAAAGGGAAATGTTATTATAGCCTCTAGCTACAACCTTGCTATTCCTAGGCTTATTATTTCCGACTCTCCTCTTCAACATAGCTCCAAACCATTCTCATATCCTGTTTTAGCTTCATTTGTCAATTAAGATTTTGTAAAATGTTGTGTTTAAACCTAAAGGTTCTAAGACCTCCAAAAGTTATTCAGTCATCTAGGAGATGAAAGAAGTCAAAGAGGCTCTAAGAGTCTAGGAAACTGAGGCCTCCTGCTCTGTGCCGTGAAAAGATGCAGGGAGGCAGAACCAAGATGACAGAGCAGAGGCAGGAGATCATCTGAACTCTCCCAACACTCTCCTCCAAACATTAAAATAATGCCTCGAATAGGAGGTCAGCAGGAAAGATCTGTCTCATCAGGATGGTGGTCAGGCCACACCATGGCGGCAGCAGCAGCTTTTAAAGCTCTCAGCCCACAGATGATAAGAGGATGTGATAATTGTCACAGAGATTACAGGGGCACCTTCGCTGGCACTGGATGCAGTTGCCTTGCCCACACGGAGCTCTGGGTGGCAGTTTCAGGGCAAAGAAGAGCATTAGCGCTTGTGTCTGCAGAAGAGCAAGGATCCTGGAAACGGTTCTAGGGCAGAGACGAGTGCTTGTGGTTGCTCATAAGAGAGCAGGGACCCTGGTCTCAGTCCCAAGGCAGAAAGGAACACTTGAGCTTGTGGCTGCGGGAGAGCAGAGGACCTGGTCACAGTTCCAGAGCCAAGGGGAGCACTAGCATTTGTGGATGCAAGGGAGCAAGGTCCCTTTCTGGGTAAAGAGGGGAGCACAGGTCAGAAGAATAGTGTGCATACCTCTCCTTCGATCATGTCACACCATTTTGGAAACACTGAAAACTTAAGATACCCCCACCCCCACTAGCCTTGAAAACAGCAGCACAAAAAACCTGAAGCTGGAATAGTGCTGCCTCCATCTCAGGAACAGGATCCAACTTTAACATAAAGTCAAAAGTCAAGAAATAGGCTGAAAAAATGAGCAAACAAACAAATAGAACTTGACCATTAAAAGCTACTATGGCGACAGGGAAGATCAAGACAAACTCAGAAGAAGACAAAGATGTCAAAACAACCACAAACAAAAAAAATGCAAATTGGACACAAACCCAACAAAAAATTCCTGGCAGAGCACAAAAAGAATTAAAAAAATCAAATAAGAGAGGTAGAAGAAAAATGGGTAAAAATAAATGACAATGATGCCAGAAAAATATGAAGAGAGTCAACAACGTGGTAAAAGAGGCACAAAAAAATACTGAAGAAAATCAACACCTTAAAAAACAGAATTGGCGTAACAGTAAAAGAGGCACAAAAATCTACGGAAGAGAAAAACCACTTAAAAAGTAGAATTGACCAAATGGAAAAGGAGGTACAAAAGCTCACTGGAGAAAATACTTCATTAAAAACTAGAATTGGACACCTAGAAGCTAATGATTCCATGAGACATCAAAAAACAATAAAAGGGAAAAAAAAAAAGGAAAAAAAACAGAAGAAAATCTGAAATATCTCATTGTAAAAACAACTGATCTGGAAAATAGATTGAGATAATATAAGAATTATTGGACTACTGAAAGCCATCTCAAGAACTTATCAAGGAAAATGCCCTGATAGCCTAGAATCAGAGAGTGAAAGAGAAAGTGAAAGACTCCACCAATCACCTCCTAAAAGAGATCCCAAAATCAAAACTCCCAGGAATATTACAGCCAAATTCCAGAGTTCCTAGATCAAGGAGAAAATACTGCAAACAGCCAGAAAGAAACAATTAAAATACTATGGGGCCACAGTCAGGATCACAAAAGATATAGCAGCTACCATACTAAAGGAGCAAAGGGCTTGGATAATGATATTCTGGAAGGCAAATTACAATCAAGAATGACCTGCTCAAGAAACTGGGTATAACCCTTCAAGGGAAAAAAATAGTTATTTAATGAAAGAGGACTTTCAAGCACTCCTGATGAAAAGATCAGAGAGCTGAATAGAAAATCTTCCTTTCAAATATGAAACTCAAGAGAAGCATAAAAAGGTAAACATAAGGGATAAATCATAAAGTATTCAATAAGATTAAACTGTTTATATTCCTATATGAAAAGATGATATTTATAACTACGAAGAACTTTATCATTATTAGGGCAGTTAAAAGGGGTTATATACACATATACATACACACACACTGAGGACACAGAATAATATTATATACACACACACACACGCACACACAGAGTTGACTATGATGAGATGATTTAAAAAAATAAGTGAGAGAGAGGAATGTACTGGGAGAAAGGGGAAGGGAGAGGAAGAATGGGGAAAATCATCTCACATAAAAGAGTAGTGAAAGAAAAAGCTTTTACAGCAGAGGAGAAAATAAGGAGATGTCAGGCAATGCTTGAACCTTACCCTCATCAGTATTGGCTCTAAGAGGGAATGACACACACACTCAGTTGAGTATAGAAATGTATCTTACCCTACAGTGAAGTAGGAGAGAAAGGGGATAAGAGAAGGGGTGGAGGAGGGGAGTGGAGGTGCTGACAGAAGGGAGAGTGGGTTAAGGGAGGCAGTGGTCAGAAGCAAAATAGACTTGGGGGGGGGTGTGGAGATGAGAGAGAGAGAGAAATAGGATAGAAGGAAACAGTTAATAAAAATAACTGAATATGAATGAGATGAACTCACCCATAAAATAGAAGCAGACAGCAAAATGGATTAGAAACCAGAATCCAACAGTACGCTGTTTACAAGAAACACACTTGAAACAGAGACATACACAGAGTGAAAATAAAAGGCTGGAACAGAATCTATCATGCTTTAGCTGAGGCTAAAAAAAAAAAATACAGACAGCAAACAATCTCAATCAAAGCAAAAAAGCAAAAACTGACCTAATTAAAAGATATAAGCAGGGAAACTACATTTTGCTAAAAAGGTATCATAGACAATCAAGTAATATCAATAATAAACATTTGCACCAAATGGCACAGCATGCAAATTCTTAAAGAAAAAGTTCAGTGAGTTACAGGAGGAAATAGACATTAAAATTACACTAGGGAATCCCCCACCTCTCAGAACTCCATCAATCTAATCAAAAAATAAACAAGAATAAAGTTAAGAAAATGAACAGAATTTTAGAATAGTTAGATATGAGAGACCCCTGGAGAAAATGAATGGCACAGAAAAATGTACATGGCACCGGCACAAAAACTGACCATATATTAAGGCATTAAACCTTCACAACCAAATGCAGAACAGCAGATATTAAATGTATCTTTTTCAGACCATAATGCAATAAAAATTACATCCAATAAAGGGCCAGGGAACATAGATTAAAAATTATCTGGAATCTAATCCCAAAGAATGAATGGGAACATATCATAGAAACAATAAATAATTTCATTAAAGAGAATGAGAACAATGAGACAACATATCCAAATTTATGTAGCCAAAGCAGTATTTAGGGGGATATTTCTATCTCCAAATGCTCACATAAAAAAAAACAGAGAAAGAGCAGACCAATGAATTGTGAGAAGTAAAAAAAAACAAACTAGAAAAAGAACAAATTAAAAATCTCCAAACACCAAATTGGAAATCCTGAAAAATCAGAAGAGAGATTAATAAAACTGAAAGAAAACCACTGAACTAATAAATCAAACTAGGAACTAGTTTTATGGAGGAAAAAATCCAATAAAACAAATCACTGGTTAAAAAGAAAAGAAAACCAAATTACCATTATCAAAAATGAAAAGAGTGAATTTGCCACATGAAGATGAAATTGGGGCAGCTAGGTGGCGCAGCGGAAGTGTGACTCTGGGCAAGTTACTTAACCAGAACAGAAACACTGTACATGATCAACTGTGAATGATTTAACTATTTTGATCAACACAGTGATTCAAGACAATTCTTTTTTTATATAATTTATTTATTTTTGGTTTTCAACATTCACTTCCATAAGATTTTGAGTTTTAAATTCCCCCGTCCTCCCCAAGATGGCATGCAACCCAATATCAGCTCTACTTATACATTCACATTAAGCATATTTTCACTTAGTCATAATCTAAAAAAGAATTAGAACTAATGGGAGGAACCACGACAAAGAAGAAACAAAACAACAAAAGAAAAGAGCAAATAGTATGCTTTCATCTGCATTCAGATTCCATAGTTCTTTCTCTGGATGTGGGCAGCATTTTCCATCATGAGTTTTTTGGAGTTGTCTTAGATCCTGTCAAAGTCAGTCACTGCACAATGTGGCTGTTACTGTGTACAATGTTCTCCTGGCTCTGCTCATTTACTCAGCATCAGTTCATAGAAGTCTTTCCAGGTTTTTCTGAAGTCCACCCTCCTACTCATCATTTGATTCAAGACAATTCTGAAGGACTTATGATGCAAAATTGCTATCCACCTCTAGAAAGAACTGATAGAGTCTGAATGCAGATCGAAATATATTTTTTACTTTTTAATTTTTCTTGGAGTTTTTTTGGTCTGTGTTTTCTTCTGTTACAACTAATATGGAAATGTTTTGCATGATTTCACATGTATAATCTATATCAAAATGCTTACTGTCTCAAGGAAAGGGAAGGAAAGGAAAGAGGGAAAGAATTTGGAACTCAAATTTCTAACAACAACAAAAAATTTTTTGCATGCCACTGAGAAATATTTAATGAAATAAATAAAAATATGTTGGGGTTAAAAAAGAAAGATAAAGAAGGAGATGTGGTTAAATGAACTTAAGTCTGACACCGAGGCATGAAGGGAGAGAGAGATGCCTTAACAGATGCAAAACAGTAAGGAGTCAGCACTTTTCAGAAGCTGCAGTGGCTTTCTGAGGTTGGCAAAGCCTTCCTATTACTAACCTGAGTCTCAGATTAGAGAGAGTTGTCACTTTTACCCTGGTAACAAAGCTGAGAAGCAAAAGATCACGTTTCCTTTATTCTAGAAATTTGGACAAGACCAGACCCAAGAGTTGATAGTGTCAGGGTCAACATGCCAAGGTCAAAGGAACTGCAGACAGGGTTGGCACAGCTTTAAATACTTGAGGCTCCTGTCCTACATGGTGACAAAGGGCCACAAGTGCTTTGTCCCAGAAAGATAACTTTCCAGCAGGCTAACCTAATTTAGTTCACAGAGAGACGAAGAGAAAAAGGAGATTGATCCCAGTATTTTAACCTATCATGAGTTGGAAAAGACAAATGATAAATGCCGTATAGCATAGTTAGGGATGCAGCATAAGTAGAAAAATTTCCTGTACTGTTATGGGAAGCTAATTCCTGGAGTTCCAGTTCAGGGCACAAACACAGCCTTCTCTTGTACAAACATGGGCATTCATAGGATCACTGATTTATAGTTCCAAAGGGACTTTGGAGGCCATCTAGTACAACTCCATGGCTTAGGGAAACTGTGTCAAAAGAGGTTAAGCAAAATTTTCAAGGTCACAAAAGAAGAGTTAGGATGACAAAGTCAGGATCCAAAAAAGATCCAGCCTAGAATGATGGGCCATGTCTAATAAGAGATGTTAGAAAGATGGATACAAAACTGTCTACTTGGATTTCAAACACTCAACTTCACAAATACAACTTGGAAGGAGGGTGACTAGACAGAATGCCTGTGAAAGGGGACTGTGAATTTTAGTGAGCTTAAAGCTCAACAAGTCAATAGAGCAACACAGCACACAAAAAGCCAATATAATCCTAAACTGCATCAGGGAAGGGAGAGTGCCTAAGACACAGGAAGTGAGAGTCTCCAATTTCTCTTCTCCAGTCACATCACAACTACAACAGTGTACAGTTCTGGGCACCACAATTTAGAAAGAACACTGGCATGTCCAAGGGTCCCCAGAGGAGGGAGACTAGAGTAGAGACGAGTCTCTAGACCAAGGCAGATAAAGATCTGCTGAATGAACTGAGGACATCAGCCAGAAGACGTGGAGGAAAGGACAGAACTAGGAGCAATGCACCGATGTTACAGGGAGGCACATTTCAGCTTGATAAAAGGAAAACATTTCTGCCATTTGTGTTGTTTAGTCATTCTGTGTCCAACTCTTCACGATCCTGTGGGCCACAGCAGGCCAATACTCTCCACAGGGTGGGTTTTCTTGACAAAGATATTGTAGTGGTTTGCCACTTCCTTCTCCAGTGGATTAAGGCAAACAGAGGTTAAGCAACTTGCCCAGGACCACACAGCTAGCGAGTGTCTGAAGCTGCTTTTGAACTCAGGTCTTCTTGACTCCAGGCCCAGCACTCCATGCACTTCACCGCCCAGCTGTTTCCTAACTGCTGCTCTAGCATTTAGAACTATCTAAAAGCAGAATAAGCTATCTCATAAAAGGCAACTCACTACGTCCCCAAGTGGGTGGATGACCATTTGTTGGAAATGTTGAAGAGACTTCATCAGGTATGGACTGTAGATGGTCTAAGGTCCCTTAGAAGGATCTAGTCCAACACTGTCATTTTGCAGATAAGAAACTGAGGCCAGAGAGATTTAAGTTAACTTGCCCACTAAGGCCATGGGATTTGAAGGCAGGTCTTGTGACTCCAAATCCAGCATTCTTTCCACACATTTCTTGTGCAATTTGGGTTGGTGAGCACCTCAAGCTCTGTTTACAAGTATCTGTGCCATTCATTAGTAATGCTGAGCCACGGTTTTCACCATTGTTATCCAAGAAGGAAACTGAGACACCACAGAGAGAGCAGTTTACGTGTACATTGCTTTTTAGTGTAACCAAGCACTTTCTTCACACCAATCCGGCAACAGAGGGCGTGTGAGGAACAGCATTCCTATTTTAGAGATGAAGAGAAACTGAAACTCAGAACAGTGCAGGGGGTTGAGCAGAGCCACTCTAGCTGTGGCTGTGGGCCTGACACCCAGCTTTTCTGGCTCCAACCCAGAGGGCTTTTTCTGCTGGGGCCACAAAAAAGCTATTTCGGCAGTCCCAGCAGCTAAGCAAAGGTTCAGAGATGTGGGGGAGGGTGGGGGCAGGCACAGGGAGTGGCAGGAATTTGGATATTTTATAGAAGTGGTTATAAGGGTGAGGCTGTCCCCTTACTCAGTCACATCCCCAAGCTGGAACCTTTTCATTTTTTCTAAGTGAGTGATAGAAGGGGTCTTCCCAAGAGAAATGACTTCTGTAGCTCGTCAACACAGATTATCTTTGGAAACTCTCAAAGAACTTTTTCTACCTTATCTCTACAACTCCGGCTCGGGTCCTACAAAGGTCCAGGGTCCGAGACCTTTGGCTTCCAGAAGAAGACTTGAGGAGGGCTGTTTCTTCAAAGAGATACTTACTTTTTTCACTAACTGATAACCTGGCTTGCAGCACATATGGCAGGCCACACCCTGTCCAAGCATATTCAGGTCACTCAGCATTCTTTTTTTTTTTTTTTTTGGCTAGGCAATGGGGTTAAGTGACTTGCCCAAGGTCACACAGCTAGTAAGTGTTATTTTGCATCTGAGGCCAGATTTGAACTCAGGTCCTCTTGAATCCAGGGTTGGTGCTCTATCCACTGTGCCACCCAGTTGCTCTGTCACTCAGTCTCTACAGTTATTCCTTTACTCTAGCTCTTTCTAGATGGAGAAGAGAAAGACTAGATGAAAGAAAGTTAATGGAAGTGAATCTAGGTTGAGGGGTACAGTTTTTCTTGAATGGCACTGAGAACTTCTACAACTAAGGAGAAGGTTCAGGAAGAGGCTTCCACAGACACCCACCCACTGCCACTTTCAATCTCTGTCACCTCCCTCCCAGGCCATTTGATGCTGCCAAGACAAATAAACCTGAGGTGCCCTCTGGGGTTTTTTGCTCTGTAGGGCTCAAGCCTTTCCACATTTCCTCTCTCTCCTAATACCTTGCTCACCTCCTGGGGACAGCCATCTCCTCTCCCCTGGGATGAGTGCCACAGTCACTGCCTTAGCTTGTAAACAGCTCTAGGCCACCTGGAGTGGTGAGAAGTAGCTGCTTCTGGATGGGCAGTGCCTGCTGGACCTCCTATTCAAGCAGCACATCAGAGTCAGAGTGCTGTTAAGAGGTGCAGTTACAAAGAGGACCGTGCTCTTCTCAGGATCCACGTTTCTCAAATGAATGTTTTCTTCCTCACTCCCTAGGCAAACTAATATCCTTTGGCAGTGGGGCTGGAGGCATTTCATGGACACATCCCACTAGATTCTTACTTTCACATACTTGGAGTCACTTACCTAGCCACCCAAATACTATAGACTTTAACTGAACACAGCCAAAGTGCTGCTTGGTGTCTGTTGAGTGAATTTCGATGGGTTTCAGGTAGAAAGGAAGGTAGTGAAGAGGCAGGCAACAGTGCCTTAGGGCCTGCAGTAACGGTCAACATCATCACCAGGTAAGACCTGCCTTACCTGGCCAGAGGCCCATCAGATTCTCTACCGGCTCAGCTTGGTAGGTAGTCTGGCTTCCTAATGACTCCCAGCACTTTTATGACAGTCCTTTTGAGGATCAGAGCTGAGCAGGACATGGTGCTTTCTACATCACATGATGGGGAGATCAGATGCCTGGGGACTGACCACAGTTCTACCCCTCACTTCATGTTTAATCTCAGAGAAATCATTCCACATCTATGGCCTCAGTTTCCTCATCTGTAAGATGGGGGAGGGGCACATGAGAAGATGAAAAAATTATATGGAGAGAGAGAGACAGAGAGAGAAACAGGTGTTTTTTCTAAACTCCTTTCTAGCTTGAAGGTGGTTTCTAAGCTGAAGCAGTGGGGTTCATAATGATTTCATCTTTCAAAGGTGAAGGTGAACTGGGAGGAAAGGGGCCAGTAGTGCTGCGTGGGGGCCGGGCACGAGGGGTAATGATTAGTGACCCCAGGGAGCGGAGCTGTTGGAGTCTGCTTCTGCCTCTCCTGCTTCTTTTCCAGATGGCTGAGGCTCTGGAGAGGGAGAACTGTTAGGTTTTAGGGGGTGAAGGGCTGCATCACACACAATATATCCTTGCAGGGATCCATTTCTACTTGGGTTTGGCACCACTGATGCAAGGGACAGAGTGCTGGACATGGGAGTCCAGAACACCAGGATTCACGTCCTGCCTTAGACATACCAGTTGTGTGACCCCAGGTAAATCACCCTCTCTGTGCCTCCATTTTCTCATCTGTAAAAAAGGGGGTTGCATTCAACGGTCTCTAAGGGGATCCCTTCCAGCTTTAAATCTAGGACCCTAGGATCCTCTTTATGTCAAGAGAAGATAAAGTCAGGCTCCAGCACAATGGACAGACCCAGTGGGGTAGAAAAGAGTTGACCAAAACAAGCAGGCATGGACAGTTTTCGATCTGGATTGCTGGAGCAATACCCCAAGCTGATGAGATCACAGAGCTGTGAGTATTTGAAAGTACTTCTCTGCCACGAGTACTGACTTCCTTTGTACTTACAGGAAAGGAAAGAACCAAAATGGCTAGCAGAATGCTAACCCAAGATATGGAAGGGGATAGTAAGAGAGTATCTAGCTACCCTCGATGAATTCCAGCCACCAAGCACATCCTTGGGTACTGAAAGAACTGGAAGATGATTCAAAGTCAATGATGCAGCTACATAGGCCCAGAAAAGGGCAGGAATTAATTAGCTTCAGGTTCAAGAAAGGGAAAGGACAGTTTTTCAAACTCCACACCAGTGAGCCTGATTCCAGTGCCTGGTAAAGTTATATAAAACAGTTCATAAAAGAGAGGGCTACTGAGCATCTAAACAACGAAATGCTGATAAGAGCCACCCTAACTTCACCAGGAACAGGTTAAGCCAAGTTACCTCATTCTCTTGTTTGACAGGGTTACTAAACTAGTAGATCAGGAGACCACTGTAGAAATAGCATTTCATAAAATACTTCATACATACTATTTCCATGGAAAAGATGGCAACATTTGCACTATAATATAATCATAAGGATTCAGAAATGGCTGAATGACTGGATCAGTTAATAAGGCCAATGTCAACATCAAATCTCCAGGGTAAAGCAGAAGGATATGTGCTTGGCTTTGTGCTGGTTAATATTTTTATCAATGACTAACTTTTTATCAATGACTTGGATAAAGGCATAGATAACATGGCTCACCAAATTTGCTGATGGCGCAAAACTGGGAGGGGTAGCTAACAAAACAAAAGACAGAGCCAGGATCCAAGAAGACCCTGATAGGCTGGAGAAACAGACTAAATAAAACAAAGGAGACAAAATACAGTTATAAAATTAAAAATATGATACGCAAGTTAAAAAACAAGTACTGGATGAGGGAGGTGTCTTTATAAATAGCTTGTCTGAAAAAGATCTAGGGGTTTGAATGGACTGCAAACTCAGTGAGTCCATGTGATATAGCAGGCAGAAAAGCTACTTTATCTTTTGTATAACTTTCAAGGAGAAAGAAATAATAGCCCTGCTGTACTCTACCTTGATACTCGGCTGTTCTCCATTCTAGGCACCACCATTTAAGGAGGACCCTGGGGAACCACACTAAAGACTCCCCATTAAGCTGGTCAGTGTCCACAGGAGGGTCACCAGGACGGTAGAGCGCATGAGGAGCCGCTGAAGGAAATGGGGATGTCTACTTAGTCTGCAGGGGAGATTCAGGGGGAACATGACAGGTATCTTCAAGTATCTGAATGGCTATCAAATGGGACAGGGATTTGTTCTATTCAGCTCCAAGGTACAAGGTGTCAAGCAAACTTAGGCTTGAAAGGAAAACTTCACAGAATCACCGAATTTGAGAGTTGGAAGGAACCTCAATAGTTATCTAGTCCTGCCTCTTCACAAAGGAATCCCCACTCCAACTGAGCTGAGATGGGTTGTCCAGCCTGAAAGGCTCCAAGAAGGGGAACAGAACCTCTTTCAAGGCAGCAACTCTACTTTTGTAAAGACCTATGCTCTTCCTGACGTTTGCCTCTTCCCAACTCCCACCCACTGCTCCTGGTTTGGCTCTCTGGGGCTGCCAGGACAAATAACAGCCCTTCAAAGAACTGAAGAGAGTTTTCATGTACTCCCAAGCCTTCTCTTCCTAGGCCAAACAGGCTTAGCTCCGGCTTGCCTTCATCTGGACACTCAGCAATGTCCTTACACTGCTGTGCTCAGGGCTGAACACAGCACCGTAGATGAGGTCTGAGCAGTGCAGTGTGACTATCACTTCCTCTTTCTTGAAGGTTATGCTCCAGCTCCTCAACGTAGCTAAGATCAAATTCGGTTTTTGGCTGCTGCATCACACTGCTGACTCATTAACCCTTCTCACTATTAGAACTGTACAAAGTGGAATGGCATCAGTTATGGTTGGTCAGTCCACAAGCATTCATAGAGCACTTACTATATGATAGGGCAGCACTGTGCTAAGCAACAAAGAATGGCAAAAAATGATTCCTTCCCTCAAAGATGTAAAGAACTAGGTACACAGAAGCACAGAGATAGCTCCTCCACCAATACAGATTACAGTCCAACCCTGCCTGACCACCTTGTGGAACTTTTGGCCATTTTTTCCTCATTTTCTTCACCACTGGGGTCCATCTACTGAAACGTGCAGGGACCTATCCTCAAGTCTCCTGACCCAGCAAGGGTGCACTGAAGCATGGGAGCTGCTGCGTGTTAGTTTCTCTTTGTTCTCAGTGCATCACCAGCTTCTCCTCTTCTGGTTCCAGCCTGAGTTGAGGACTTCTTTTCCTTTCTAATTCCTTGACACCGATAATTACTGTCATCATTTCTTTCTCCTTTCACTTTGCCCTCCCATTTCCCATTAAATCTTACAGTAATTACATTTATAATGAAAAAAGCAAGTCCATTTATAAGGAGAGCCCTGGAGGAATAAGAGTGCGCAAGGAAGGCTTGACCACCTCTCTTCTCAATCTCCTAGTATTTCAGAGCTGAGAGGGCCCTCAGGGCTCAGCCAGTCTCTAATTCCTCAGTTTTGCAGATGAGCATTCTGAGGCTCAGAAAGGGGAAGAGGCTTACTGACCTCACACAGTTAGTTAATCAGCAGCAATGCCCAGATTGCTTGACTTCTAGTCCATAGCTGGGTTACATTATTCAGAACAAGAATATCCTCAAGAAAGGTCCCACAAAGCAAAATTACTGTTAAGCTTCCAGAGAATGGCTGAACAAATTGTGGTATATGCTAGATAGCATGTAATAGAACATTATTGTGCCTGAAGATACAACAAAAGAAGATTTCAGAGAATCCTGGGTAGTATGGACTAACTCAGAGTGAATTAGGCAGTCAGGAAACACCTTGACCAGGGTAGAAAACTTGGGTGATGAAGCAGTGTAACATTAGGGAGGGTACTAAAGATCAAAAAGGGATACAGACAATGCCTCTAGCAATGGCAAGCTTTTGTGGGCTTGGGCTTATGGGAGGTATGACAAGAGCAGTTTTCAAATCTGGAAATAATGTGCATATAAAAGAGAGAAAAGACTGGAGGAAGAGAACCACGGAGACAGTGATCATAATCCACAAGATGAGGGAGGCCTAGGATGTGGGAAAATTGGAACACTAACGCATTGTTGGTGGAGTTGTGAAATGATCCAACCACTTTGGAGAACAATTTGGAACTATGCCCAAAGGGCTATTAAAAATGTGCATACCCTTTGACCCAGCAATAGAACTTCCAGGGCTACATCCCAGAGAGATCATATAAATGGGAAAAGGACTCACATGTACAAAAATATTTATAGCAGCTCTTTTTGTGGTGGCAAAGAATTGGAAATTGAGAGGATGCCCATCAATTGGGGAATGGCTGAACAAGTTGTGGTATATGAATGTAATGTATAGCACTACTGTGCTATAAGAAATGATGAACAGGCTGACTTCAGAAAAACCTAGAAAGACTTGTATGGTCTGATGCTGAGTGAGGTGAGCAGAACCAGGAGAACGTTGTACACAATAACAGCCACATTGTGCGATGACTAATATTGATAAACTTAACCCTTCTCAGCAATACACAGATCTAAGACATCTCCAAAGGCCTCGTAATGGAAAATTCTATCCACGAAGAAGAAAGAACTATGGAGTTTCGATGCAGATCGAAGCATACTATTTGCTATTTTTTTTCTTCTGTTGTGTTTTGTTTCCTCTTTCTGGTGGTTCCTCCTATTGGTTCTAATTCTTACCTACAACATCACTAATGTGAAAATATGTTTAATAAGAATGTATACGTAGAGCCTAAAAAAAAAAAAAAAAAAGATGAGGGAGGCCTGGACAAGGACTGTGGCAACAGCAAGGGGCAAATCAGAGAAAGGTTTGGATGGACTCATGACCAAAAGGATGCAAGTCAGTCTTCCCCTAGCAAAACTGAATCATCTGCTTGGGAAAACCAAAACACAGATGAAACAGCTAAAGAAATAAAGATATGCATAAAGGGGAAGGAGCCAAGACTAAAGGCAGGGACTCACCTGAGCTCTCCAAAATTCCCCTCCAAACAATGTTAAAATGACACTTCAAAACAAATTCTGGAGTGGAAGAACCAATAATCGGCCACAGTAAAACAATTTTCCAGCCCAAGACAATTAGAAACTCTACAGGAAAGGTCTGTCTCATTGCGGTGAAAATGGAGTGCAGTCCAGCACCTGCCTTAAGGGCCACTGAATTGGCAGCAGCAGCTTCTGGAGCTCTCAGCCCAAAGATGAGAGAAGAGTTGGACAATGGTCAGAAGGAGATTACAGGGGACCCTTTGCTGGCACTGGGTGCAGGACTCTGTTGCACTGCCTATATGCGGCTCTGGGTTCACTAGCAGGAGTGGGGACCCTGGTCCCAGTTCCAGGGTGGAAAAGAGGGCTTGTGGTCACTCACAGACCAGAGCACAGGCTAAGAGAGCAGTGACCACAGCTCTCCTTACATCATACCACCTTGGAAGAACTAAAAACTTACAGACCTCCTGAACTAGCTCTAAAGGCAGCAGCAAAAAAAACCTGAAGTTTGGGACAGTGCTGCCTCCACCCCAGAAGCACAGCCCATTTTACCATTAAAGTCAAGAAACAGCGATACAAAAAATAAAATTATCCATTGCTAATGGTAGGTTGTAGACAGTAAGCATAACAGGAGTGGAGAAAAGATTTCTATTCTCTTCCCTCTCCTGAAAATCAGGGCTACATTTGTCTTAAAGATTTCTAATTCTTCAAGATCTTCCTGTAAACAGCCACTCAGTCGCCGTACCCATTCATGCTCTTATTTCTTTAGGGATTTCTGGGCCTGGTGACCTTAACTGATCAAAGGCAACTAACTAGGTTTCTTTTAAGCACTCCCCCCCTCCTCCTTATTTACCTAGGATTTCTACTCCTTATCAAACATTTTCGTTCCATCTTTAGCAGCCTAGAGATCACTGTCCTTGGCAGATTAAAAAAAACAAAAACAAAAACAAAAAAAAGATGACAAGAATAATAAAAGTAATTCCACTTCTCTTCCCTACCAACTAGAACTGTTTCACCTACCTCATTAATCAATTAATGGGCAAGCATTTATTATATAAGTGCTGGACAATATGCTAGATATAAGAGACATCTCCCTGCTCTCAAGGAGTTGACATTCTAGTACAGGAATATAACAAGGTGACAGGAGGCAGCCCTTGAGTTGAGCCCTGAAAGAAAGTAGGGGTTCTAAGAGACAAAGATGGGGAGGAAGAACAAGGGCCCAGAGGAAGACGATGGAATGCTGAGTATGAGGAAAAGAAAATGCACCCTGACCTGGCTGGAATGTGAATTACAGGAAGGCAGCGATGCTTCACAGGTTGGAATGGATCACGAAGCACATTGTCTTAAAGGAAATGGGAGCAATTGAAGCTTCTTGAGTCAAGTGACACAGGCAGATCTGTGTGGAGGATGGAGAGTGGAGACCATTACGGCTGTCCAAGTGAGAGGTGAATAAGAGGTGATAAGAGTCTGAACTAGGGTGGATGTGGCAGGAATAGAAAAGAAAAGACTGGACATGAGAGACAGAAGCAGAAACAAATGAACTTTGCAATTGACTGGACACAAAGAGTGAGTTAAAAGTCAAGCATGACTCCTAGGTGGTCTGGAAGAATACGTGTCCTTGACAGAAACAGGAGTCAAAATGAAAGGTGGATTTAGGGGAAAAGAATGAATCCTGTTTTGACATGTTGAGTTTAAGTTACCTATGAGACATTCAAATAGAGATGTTTAATAGGCAGCTGGAGATGTGGGACTAATGCTCAGGAGAGACACTAGTGCTTGATAGGCAGATCTGAGAGTCACATGCACAGAAATAGTGGAATACACGGGAACTGTAGAACTCACTAAGAAAGTGACTACAGAGAGAAACAAGGGCCCAGAACAGGCCCTGGAGTACCCTAACACAGAGCAAACAAGATGGATGGTAAACGTGCCAAGGGGCCAGAGGAGGAGAAGCCGGACGAGGAGGAAGAGAAACAGTTCAGAGAGAGGAGACAGTATCTGTTCAGAAGGAGGGGGCCAGCAATGACTGGAGAGCTCAAGAAAGACGAGGATCAATCAGTGGTGACCTTAAAGGGAGAAGCTGCAGTCAAGTAGTGGGGACTGAAGCCAGAATGCAAAAGTGAGTGGAATAAAAAATAAACGAAATACAGTAAGAAGGGGACACAGAGAGATTTGGCTACCACCTTGTTAAATTAAATATACCCTTTTAAAAACAAATATATAATCAACCAAAGATTGGGATTTCACAGAATCTTCTTTGTTGTTTGGAATGTTTTGAGTTTGTCGCTGACTATTCAGTTCATAATAGAAAAAGAAATCCTGCACCCAGCAGGACTAGTCCTTCTTCGGGTCTCTTTTACACAGCACATCTAAGGCCCCTTTTGTGTTTTCTTTAACATCTGAAGCCAGCGCAGCTCATTCTGAACTTTAATGAGCGAAATGCTTATGCTCCCCAGCATTGAGTACCATGCGCAGAAAGTCCTCTTTACCACTTGTTCAACCTTGTTGAAAGTCATTTAATTTCTCTAGGCCTCAGTGTTCTCATCTGTAAAACAGGGGAACCAAGGGCTGGACTAGACCCCAGAGTTTGGATGACTTGGCATTTATCCTGTTAGCTGCACTTACTTCCATTTCTATGAGGCCTTTACAAAATCCAGGTTGGTGGCTAAGTTGCTGTGTATGCATTATCTGTCTTTTTTCCTCATTAGAATGGTTTCTCTTTGCTTTCCGAATTTCATTCTTGAGGGGCAGTGTCCCTTCCCTGTTGGGCTGACTTCTTCCTCAGCAGGATTTTAGGCCACGGAATCCTAAAAAAAACTACTCCCTCAGCAGGTCTGGCTATTCTTTCTATCCCGACTCTAAGATGGGGCAGCCACTTCTCCCCAAGGCAACCATCACTTCTACCTGCCCCATCAGTTCCTTTTTGTTGGTCAGCATCAGGTCCAAATCAGCTTTAATTTTCCTTCTGAAGGATGAAATGATCATGAAGGAAAGCGCCAAGGCTTAATTAAATGTTCTGCTTCTGGTCTCAGGTGACCATAACATTTTGTAACACCACACAAAATGGGAAGGCAAGCCAAATCTTGTAGGTTCAGATAATAACAGGAGGGGCGAAGCTTTGAGAGCCCTTACTAGGTCCCAGGCACTGTGCAAAATGCTGAGGATGTAAAGAAAAAGCAAAAACAGTGCCTAGTCTCAGGAGTTTCCTTTCTAATGAGGAAGACAACATACATAAATCAGAATATCCAAGATAAATATCAAGTAGAAGGAAGGCAATCTTAAAAGGAATGGTACTAGTAGATGGAGGGATTGGGAAGGACCTCCTGGCAAAGGTGGCACTTGAGCTGAGTCTCAAAAGGAAGTCATTTTCATGAGTTCAAATCTAGCCTCAGACACTTATAGTTGTGTGATCCTGGGCAAGTCACTTAACCCTGCTTACATCAGTTTCTCATCTGCAAAATGGAGAAGGAAATGGCAAACCACTCTGGTATCTTTGCCAAGCAAATCCCAAATGGGGTCATGAAAAGCTGGACACGACTGAAACGAATGAACAACAATGAATACAAATAGCAAAGATTATTTTCAGAAATAAAGAAAGGCTTAAATATTTGGACAGATATTCACTTAAAAAAAGAGAGAGGTTATGAGTTAAAAAAAAAAAAAAAAGTTAGGTTAAGAGAGAGCATTCCAGGCCTAGCTTATGGTCAGTGAAAATGAACAGAGACAAGAGATGGGACATTCTGTTTGAAGATCAGCAAGTAGAGAGGATGTACAAAGACAGGACAAAGAAAGGAAAGGAAATGCAGGAAAAGCCAGGCTAGGAAGAACTGTAAAGGACAAAAGACTTTATATTTGATTCTGGAGATGACAGGGAGCCACTGAAGGTGTGTTGTTTTTATTTGGAGGTGCAGGGAGTGGCATGGTCAGACCTACACTTCAGAAAAAGCAATTGGACAGATAAGTGAAACATGGATTGGAATAAGGAGAGACAAGGGAGGGAAACCACTTAGAACGCTATTGAAATGGTTCAAAGAGGTTGATAAGGGATTGAACTAGAGTGGTAATTCTATAAGCAGAGAGAAAGACGTATTCAAGAGATGTTCTAGGGAAAGAAATGACAAGATTTGGCAGATGATTGGATATGTGGGGTGAGCAAGAGAGGTATCAAGCACGTGACCAAGGTTATGAGGCTGAGTGACTGTGAGGAAGGTGGTGCCCCCAACATTAGCAGGAAATTCTGAGAGGGATGTGTATGTGGGAGGGGGGGGGGGATAATGAGTTATGTTTTAGACTGAATATTATAAGACATCTGTGGGATATCCAGTTTAAGACAACCAAAAGGCAATTGGTGATTTCGGACTATAGCTGAGGCATGAGACTAGGGCCAGACAAAGATCTGAGAATCATCTGTACAGAGATGATAAATAAACCCCCATGTGAGAGCTACGAGATCACCAATGAGACAGTCTAGAGTGGCTCAGGATGGAGCCTTGGCCTACTCCAGAGCCAATGGGCATGACATGGATGAAGATCCAGCAAAAGCCAGAGAAGTCAGATAGGAGAACCAAAACAGTG
This sequence comes from Vombatus ursinus, assembly GCF_900497805.2. NCBI lineage: Eukaryota > Metazoa > Chordata > Mammalia > Diprotodontia > Vombatidae > Vombatus > Vombatus ursinus. The sequence goes on from NW_020940527.1 coordinate 25,823,683, forward strand.
GCTCAATGGAACAGTGGACGATGAGAAAGATCATCCAGGAACAGGGGTGGTTAACACCATCAAAAGCTACAGAGAGGTCAAGATGGGTGAGGTCTGAGAAGGGACAGCAATGCCGAACCCTTTTTACTGAGGTTAAAGGAAGAGGATCTTGTCCATAAAACTCACAATGAATAAGTAAGTGGCAAATCAGTCTGGACTCCCTGTTCTATGACCTATTTCTGATCCTGGTTGCCTCACACCAGGGCTAAAAATGATGGGCACTTTGCTTTAGTGTGGCCCTGACTCACAGATCCCACCTACTCTGCAGTCCCTTTCCCATGATTACTGCTATTTGCTAAAGGAAAAACTCTCATCCGGAAAAAGACAGTGGTCCTTGGCAGAACTTAAAAAGGCATTTCTTAGATGTGGACAGTTTATCTTTTTGAATATTTGCACATGCCTTTGCCCAAGCATATACAGTTTTAAAGTTAAACTTCAAAATGAGGATGAGGATAAAATGAGGATCAGCACCTACATGCTAAGGTTATTGTGAGAATCAAATGAGATAATATCTGTAAAACATTTAACACAGCACCCAGCACACAGTAGGTGCCATATAAATGCTTACTGCCCTTTCCCATTCCTCCCTTATTTTCCGTGTTCCCAAGGATGTAATCACGAAGCTTTAAAATTGAAAGGGCCCAATTATTAAACTGTCTCATCTAACCCGGAAATGGATACAAAGGTAAAGGTCACCAGTGCTCAGTGGCAAAATTGGGTGTAGAACCCAAGGCTTCTGATTCCTAGCCCAGTGTTCTCTCCTATTTACCAGTCAACCTCCCCAGCCCCATTTATTTTTTTCTTTTGTTCTTCTTCCCTTTTCCTAAGACAACAATGGTAGGGTGAACAAACAGTCAGAAGGATGGGGTGGGGAAAAGGGATACAGAGGCATATATATGTGAGCCTGCCCACAACAGATGATGACTCTTCTGTACAACATTCTGGGTTTTTGACAGATCAAGGCCACCAAAAACCTTCCCAGGCCAGGCAACAGGAGGATTATGCTTTGGAATGAAATGCTTCTGAATCTGACTCAGTGGAAAAAGGTGGAGTTTGACACAATTTCCTTTATGGCCCAACATCCAGCATCCCAGGTGTCTGTCACATAGACTCTGAACTATCTTCGACAGTACAACAGGAGTCCATGAACCAGAGAAGGCCCCCTGAGGTCTACAGGTTTATGCTGAGAATGCATCTAAAACAACAATCCCTACCTATCCTTATGGCCAAAAGTCACCTCTAAGGCAGTTTGATTCCTGGCTGATTTGGGTTAAACAACAAGATTATCATTTAATCTACTCTGTATAAGCTAGTGGCCCAGTGGAAGGGTGGAACTCAATCAGATACAATTCTTAGGGTGACTGCTTATGAGGCCAGGTTAGGGAACTGAGGCAGCGAAGGAGGCCTGCAGATAAATGAACTGTGTGCCTCCACCTCGAGATTAGCCAGATAGCTGGGAAGGCAGAAAGCACAGCAAAGGGATCTTGCCACTTATAAAGGGGGCCAGGCTACAGCAGCAGGGTCCGAGAGGGGGCCGGGGTTACACAGCAGTCTATCCTGTGACAGAGAAAGATCTTGCTGAGGCAATGAATGAATGAGCTGACCCACCTTTCCCAGGACCAGTCTGACAAGGGTTTCAGATCTGTAAGGCAAAACTGTGAGTCAGGCAACAATTGTTACATGTATTTCATGGACAGTAGGGCAACAGGTTGGTTCCCATTCTGCCAAGTGTGCTGTGGGCCCCCTCCTCATCCCCACCCTACACAGTGCTGAAGATGAGGGCAGGATTACACAGTGAAATACAAGTAAATGTCCCTGGATGGGGTTGCTGAAGGCAGGTCCCAGCTGCTATCTGCTTAGAGCGGCCACCTGTTCAACAGGCACCCCTCTTTCCTTCTCCCTGTCATAGGGGTCCAGGAGGACAGCAAATGCCAGTGGATTGGGGAAAGGAGGAAGAGGTATCTGCTGTCAGCATAACCCACCTCAGGAGAAAGGAAAAGAGGTAGAAAGGAGAGAAAGGGAGAAGGGGTGGTAAGAGAGAAGAAAGAGGGACAGGGAGTAGAAGAACACAGGCATATATATCTTGGTGGCTGTGCTCAGTACAGACCATAAAGACAACTTCAATTTCAGCTTTCACTTTACAGGGATCAGAAACTGCTGAGCATGTAGAAAGGGGTACTAATTCTAGGGCTATGTTGCTTGGTACTTCAACAGTCGAAGGAGGATCCACAGAAAGTGACAGTGTCCCTCAAAAAGTCAAACAGCTTGGCTTAACTCAGAATAAAAATGATGGAAGGAAGGAAACAAGCAATGTGCCAGGCACTGTGCTGAGTTCTTATGAACTCATTTGATCCTCACAACAACACTGCAAGAAAGGTACTATTATTTTTCTTTTACAGTTGAGAAAACTGAGTCAGAGTTTAAATGACTTGCCCAGGGTCACACAACTAGTAAAAGTATGACACAGGAATAAAAACTCAGTCTTTCTGATTCAAAGCCCATGGCTCTATCCATTGCACCACCTAGAAATCTCTGAGTGGGAACTTGGCTTTGGTAGGGCAACTGCTCATTATGTAGTGGCTTTTCCACGGATTACTGTTATTTGCTAAATGAATATCCTTCCCAATCTGAAGTGACCTCTCCCATCAACTTGCCTCACAGCACTGCTGTACTCTTAAGTGCTTTTTTTCCATTTTATTAGAATTTGTCCCCATCTCTTATTACCCCTACTCAATGATAAGCTCCTTATGGGCCAGAGCCATGCCCTCTGACCTCATCTAGAGGCACTGCTTTAATTGTGACCTTTGTGTTGATGGTCCCCAAATCCAGTCTCAATCTTATCCTTATTCTCTTTAACTCTTCCTCATTTCTCTATATCCAATAAGCTGCCAAATCTTGTCAATTCTGAACTACCTCTTAAATCTGGCCAGCAAAGCAGAAGCTTCTTGAGATCTGAAGCTGTTTTTAGTTTTGCCTCTATGTCCCTAGCTCCAAGCACATGGAATGCCTGGTACAGAGCAGGAGCGTCATCTGTGTTGGCTGGATTGGGCTGCCTCTTCCTTTCCATGCCCATGATTTCCACTGGACTCTTCCCCTCTCCCATTCACCCTTCACTTGACTCCAAAATCAATCTTTCTAAGGCACAGGACTGCTTATTCTTCGGTTCCTGATGTTCTATGGGATAAAATACAAACTCCTTAGCCAGGGGAGGGCCTCTCTCTCCAACCCACCTTTCCAGTCTTATTTTACATCACTCCCCTTTATATACACCCCATTCCGGTCGAACTAGACTAAGTATTTGCCTATCTCCGCCTGCCTTCTCCCACCTCCAAGCCTTGGTGTAGGCTATGCCTCCCATCTGGAATGTACTCTCCACAACTCCACCTATGGAAAACCTTCCTTCAAGATTTGGCTCAGGGGCCAAAGCTATCTCTCCCTTGCCCTTAGCACACTCTATCTTTTATTGTGCTTTTGGATACAGGGCACACTCCATCACCACAGCATAAGCTCCTTGAAAAAAGGGTCTGCTCTTTATCCCAGCATTTCCTAGAGTCACGTTCAGTGTCTTGCATATAGTGTTTCTCTAGTTGAATTTGCATCTTTTCAGCACCTAGAGCAGTGCCCTGCACAGAGCAGGCAATAAATGTTTAATGAATGAGCCATCATTTCTCTAGCTTACCTACTGTAACCCTCACTACCCCATCTTTCACTAAGCGATAGATGCAACACCTTGGAGGTTCACTGAGTATCTTCTAACTTTTCTCCTTTCTTGAGAACACATTCAGATTCAAGTTCCAAACAGTCAGTGATAGCCAATTTCTTCTCCTCCCCACAGCCAAACTTCTATCCTTTGATTTATTCTGAGGATGTTTTATGGTAACTAATGCTTAAATATAGAGACAGGACCAACTCCATCATCCCATACTAAGATTTATGCAGCTTTTGGGCTCCTAAAAATTAATGTTCCATGAATGAATGTATCAGCCACCACCGAAAGGAAAAGGGAAAGATTAGATATAGGTACTACTGTGTGTACACTTGAGTTTAATATATTGTATTCCCTAAACGAGGCCTCTTATTCTTACCTCTCTCTTTTCTAGGAGTGTCACACACAAGCCTGAGGGAAGGACGCCTTTAGCAGTAAGGAAATAAATCTCTCTCTTACAACGTTATTCTTAATTAAAAAAAGCTTTTGCTGGAAAAAGCCATATCAATGTTTTTAACATCACAATCAATATGGTGGCAGAAGTGAAGGGGAGAGAAGGATAGAATATGAGAACGAGCTTCTGCAAGTCATCTGATCCAGTCTTATTTTACAGATGAGAAAACTGAGGCTCAGAAAGATTAAGTGATAGAGTCAACTTCAACCCAATACTCCTGACTCTTCAATCCAGTGGACTTTCCCACTTAGGTCAATTCAACAAATGTTTAAGTGCCTGTTACCTATTAGGAACTAGGAAGACAAAAGCTGGATTCTATTGGATCAGCATTCTCAGAATGCAATCAGTACAACTATCAGTATGCAAAACCTGAATTACCAAAAGGTCTTACAAAGGTCTTAAAACTTAGAGACTTTAAAATCCAAATCTTGAGGCCCTTTTTATTGTTAGAGACAAGATATGAAGGTAGGTTTGATTTCTGACCCTTTCTACAACAAGAATGCTTCAGTGTGGCATGGCTCTGGAGGCAATGCTTTTCAATGGAATCAAAATGAATGAAATTTGTGAAAAACAAATCGGAGAAAAAGGAACTCTTTGCAATGTTATCATGTATAGGTAGTTCTGTTTGGACGGGAGACAATCAATGGATCAGAAAACATTCCAATGCTTCAGAAAATGTAGAATTTGAGCCCCACCCCCCCAAAAGACTGAAAAGATCCTAGCCATCACAGAGTTGAGTAGAAATTAGAATACAGCCAATAAAGGGTTTCTGAACCAGACAATTTAATTCAATTCGATTCCTTTGTTTTTATTAAGTACCTCTGGTAATGCAAAGCACTAAGGGGGGGGGGTCAGGGGAAGAAGAGAAGACAGAAGATTTAGATAACAAATCAGTCAAGAAGTCTAGTAGGCTGGGTATGAATTCTGACTGGACCTAGGGCACAATCATTCTTTCCACCAGTGAGCTGTGTGACTTGAGGAAGTCACTTAACCTATCTAAGCCTCAAGATTTCCTCACATAAAAAATAAAGATATGGCCTACATGATTTCTAAGATCCCTTCCATACTGATTTAGATGATCTTCCTATAATAAGCATCACTTTATGTATCATCACAAATTCCATAAAAATTAACTTTTCATATAGACTGATGTTTACCCCACTACATACAGAGAGTTGCAATACAAAACAATATCCAAGCACTTTAAAGAGGTGAAAAACAGAAGAAAAGAGGTTCTTAGCATTTTTGTACGATGGACACTGTTAGTCTGGATGGCTACAGACCTTTTCTCAAGATAAATGCAAAAAATAAGAAACACAGGATTGTGTAAAGAAACAAATCACACTAAAATACAGTTATCAATTTTTTTTTTTTTTAAAGTTAGTGGATGGGGGAAGGCAGCTAGGTGGTGCAGTGGAATAGAGCACCCACCCTGGAGTCAGGAGGACTTGAGTTCAAATCCGGCCTCAGACACTTAACACTTACTAGCTGTGTGATCCTGGGTAAGTCACTTAATCCCATTGCCTAGACAAGAAAAAAAAAAAGTTCATGGATGTCAGGTTTAGAAGGCCCAAGGGGGAATATTCGCCTGAGTGCACAGACACAGACACACAGACAGACACAGACACACAGACAGACAGACAGACAGACACACACACACACACACACACACACCCTCTCTCCCTTTCTCAACCAGAAGACAGAGGAAGGCAGATGGTATATACATTGGTGAAGACTTCATAGAAACTGGAACATCCAATTTGGGTCTTAGAGGATGGGTAAAAAGTCAAAGCCCAAACTGGGGTAAGGAGGTCATAGTAGGCACAGGAGGTAATAAAGCACAGGGATGTTCAGGGTTGGTGGGGCTGGGGGAAGGATAGTTTCAGTTTGGCTAGAGCAAGAGTGCACAACGAGGAGTAACATGAGATTAAGGTTTAAAAGTCCCCATAGTGCCAGAGCGTGCTGGATGCCAAAGAAATTTGACCTTTACACTATAGGAAACAGGAAACCTCTTGTAGGGTTTTGAGCCGAGGGTTGACATAAAGGTTGGAATGAATATAAGAAGAGCAATAAGGAGACCTTAGAATCAACTGGGTAGTAATGGGCACTTTCTGCGGCACCTCTTCTCCGAAGCCAGGTAAGCTTTTCATCCCTGATTCTCCAGCCCACTCTCCCCACAGAGGCTGTTCTCACACAAGCCCCTCCCCCCACCCTCTCAGCCTCATACTTTATTAGGACAATAAAGAGTGTTTCCAGTGAGTTCCCTCTTTTCCCCTTCTCTACATCCTAAAACCTCCAATAACCCAAGAGTTAACCATTTCAACTCTGCCCTATCTTGTGCTTTCAAATCCCTTATCCTATTGCTGCTCTTTTCTTGCCAAACCTTAGCCCAGATTGCGCCCAAGCCAACGAATTCGGATGGAGGAAATCTCACAACCCTCGGCTGGGCGCTCCCCACAGCAATGAAGTCCTTTTATTCCTCTCCACTAGTTCCTTTCACTCCTTGCAGAAGCTTCTGAACCTCTTCTTCCCCTCCTCACTGTGGAAGACCTTGTCTCTTTCACTAGACTATCATCCTCCTCAAGTTATCTTCCTTCTCTCCTCCCTTTCTTAGTCAAACTCACTTTTTGATCTAGTCAAACAAGACTTCTCTCTGTTTCTCACACACAATACTCCATTTCTTTTCTCTGTGATTTTGCTATTGATTTTTGACTACCTATAAATATACTTCCTCCTTACCTAAACCTGGGAGTCCTCTATGCTCAAGAACCATCTTCTATGGCCTAGCAGCTCTATATTTCAAACTGTATTACAAAGCAGCAATCATCAAAACAATCTGGTACTGTGGTGGATCAATGGAATAGACTGGGTACAGAATGCACACTAGTAGATTACCATAGTAATCTAGTGTTTGATAAACCCAAAGATCCAAGCTTTGGGGACAAGAACTCACCATTTGAAGAAAAATTGCTGGGAGAACTGGAAATTAGTATGAAAGAAACTAGCCATAGCTCAACATCTCACACTGTGTACCAAAATAAGGTCAAAATGGGTAAATGATTTAGACATAAATGGTAATATAAGTAAATTGGGGGAGCAAGGAAAAATGTAGCTGTCAGTTCTATGGACGAGGGAAGAGTTTGTGACTAAACAAGAGAGTATCACAGGAAGTAAAATGGGTTTGTGCAAATAAAACCAATGCTTCTCAAATATATAGGCAACTGATTCAAATTTATAAAAATAAGAGCCATTCCTCAACTGATAAATGGTCAAAGAATATGAACATTCAATGTTCAGAAGAAATCAAAGCCATCAACAAGTCACGTGAAAAAATGCTCTAAATCACTATTGATTAGAGAAATGCAAATTACTACCTTACACCTTTCAAACCGGCTAACATAACAGAAAAGGAAAAAGATAAATGCTGGAGGGGATATGGAAAAACAGGGACACTAATGCACTACTGGTGGAGTTTTAAAGTGGTCCAACCATTCTGGAGAACAATGTGGAACTATGCCTAAAGGGCTATAAAACCGTGCATACCGTTTGACCCAGCAATACCACTAGGTCTGTATGCAAAGGGATCACCACCTCCTCCCCTCAAACCTCCAGGGAGATCCTCTAGGACCCTGAACTCCAAAGCCTTGGAAATGGCAGTGCCCCCTCCCCCACAAACAACAGTAATCCACAATGGTGGGGACTCAAGTTGGCTGCTGCCTGAGTAGGTGGCATCACAGAGCCCATCTCTTCGGAAGCCATAGCTACTAGACTCAGTACAGATGCTCAATCAAGTCTTCAGCACTATCAAGTGGCTTGGACATAAAAAATGGAAATGACATGAAAAAAGAAGCATGGCCGTCTCTTTTACTGCTGCACTCAAGGGACAGACCATGGACTCTTTCCACAAAACTTGTGGGTGAAGCCTCCTTGAAGCACTGTTTCCCTTGGTTAGAACAGGAGCTCAAGAGCAGGAACTGGCTTGGATTTCTAGGTGTATCTCTATCCCTTCACACAATGCTCTGCCATTTTAAGCGCTTAATAATTGTTTTTTTCTGGGGCAGCTAGGTGGCGCAATGGATAGAGCACCGGCCCTGAAGTCAGGAGGACCCAAGTTCAAAGTTAAGCGTCACTTAACCCCAACTGCCTTTAAAAAAAAAATTGTTTTTTCATCCATTTAAAAAAGTAGAAATGAAAGGCATCTAGCATGACCAGAACTCAAATTACATTTTAAAACGATAATCATAGAAAACTACTTGGTACTAGCTAAAAAATAAAAGTAAAAAAGCAGATCAACAGAATGACTAGGTGAGTAAAATCTGAAAGCACAAAATGAAAGCAATAACCCAGTGGTCAATAAACCCTAGGCTGGCATTTTACATTATACACCAACACAAGTTCCAAATGCATAAGCAATCTAATGTAAAATGTCACGCTATACAAAAACAAGAACATAAGGAGGCACTTTTAGATCTGTGGCTAGCTAGGAGAATTTTTAACCAAACAAGTCACAGAGGAAATTATAAAAGACAACATTGACAAGTTTTTATTATATAAAATTTTAAAACTTTCACACAAACAAAATTAATGCAATTAGAACAAGGAACTGTCAAGTGGGGAAAACATCTTTGTATCAAGTACCTCAGATAAAAATCTGACATCTAAGATCTATAGGAAAGTAACAAATACATTAAGGGAAATTTATTCTCTGATAGTTAAATGGTCAAAGGATGTGAACAGTTTGAAAAGGAAAGGGGGCAGCTAGGTGGTGCAGTGGATAGAGTGCTGGCCTTTGATTCAGAAGGACCTGAGTTCAAATCCGGCCTCAGACATATAACACTTAGTAGCTGTGTGATCCTGGGCAAGTCACTTAACCCCCACTGCCTAGCCAAAAAAAAAAAAAAAAAGGAATTGCAAACTCAGTTTCCCATCTATAAAATGAGGGAGTGGATTAGGTGGTTTCTGATTTCCTTTCAAAGCTCTCGAGCTATGAGATCAGCCACTATACGAAAGAATGCTCCAAACAAATCCCTACTGAAAGAAGCAAATTTAAACAACTCTTAAGTCTCACCTCACACTCATAAAAAAGGCAATGATAGAAAATGGAAACAGTATTGTGTGAGCTACAGGAAGAGAATCACACTATGCTTATGCTGTTGGTGGAGTAGGTAACTGGTCCATCTATTTTTTGGGGGGATGGGGGGAGAGGAGACAACAAAACTTGCAATAATATCAGAAAACTCAATTTTTCACAGCCTTGGACTTAGCTGCTGTTATTCCTTTATAAAAAAGGACCAGAAAGGCAATGGGGCAAAATGGGTTGAGGACACCAGGAAGACCTGGGTGCAAATCTTTCCAATTATACAAAATAACTGTCTGAGCAAGTCACTTAAATTCTCCATTTCCCAAGGAGCTCTCTGAGATGCTATCGTGCATTGAAAGAGCGGGTGGTCATAATGCAAATTCACTGGCACAACCAATGAAATTCCAGGCCTGGATCCTATGAAGAACCCAAAGAACTGAGGAAAACCTTGTATGCACGGACACAGATCCAAGGAGGAGAACCAGAAGAACCACATACATAATGGCTACAATCATGGAATCAAAACCAACACAAAAAATGTGGCTGAACACAGGGTTAAATGAAATGGAGCAACATCAGTCTTGGAGAGCAGAGGACAAAATATCCCCATGCTCTTCTCCACAGAGCAGTTCTGGTAGACTACAGGCATGTGGCATGCTGCTGTCACATCTGCTTACTGCCTTGGTCAGCATGCCTTAGCACATTTTCTATGTTAAAAAGGAGAGTTCTTTAAAAGAGACAAGGTTTATACTGGGAAATGACTATGAGAATCCCAAAGATCAACTAACAAATTTTAACATGTAATAGCAGCACATGGAACGTGTTTTGAAAATAGAGGTTATGTTGTGTAACCATGAAGGAGATGATGTAATAAACACTCTGATAAGTTCAGGATGCTGCAATCCAGTGACACCAAGCTCCTGGACTTTCCAAGCAAAAGATACTCCATCCATCTCTTGGCTCTGGGCATTCTCTGGCTGTCCTCCATGCCTGGAAAGCTCTCCCTCTCCAACTCCTCCTACTTCCATGGCTTCAAGTTCCAACGAAAATCTCATCTTTTACAGGAAGCCTTGCCCAATCCCTCTTAATTCTAGTGCCTTCTCTTTGTTAGTCATTTCCTATTTATTCTGCATACAGCTTGTCTGTATGTATTTGTTTGCACATTGTCTCCCTTACTAGAAGGTTAGCTCCTTGAGGGGAGGGGCTGTCTTTTGCCTTTTTGTGTCCCTAGCACATAGTAGGTGCTCAATCAATGTTTACTGACTGGTGCTTAAGTGTAAGATCTGGGAACTACTACAGAGAAACATTTAGATATTGATTTCTGGAGTAATTCAGAGACACCTCAAGAAAAACAGCAACAATAACCAAAGAACATGAAAGGGAAGGTGGCAGGACAGTGAAAGGTCAGAAACTTGCTGCTGCTGCAGCTTGTCCTTCCCTCTTGAAGAGGACCATGACATCTTGGAGGTGATGCCATGACATACAAGTGAATTATATTTAAGTGAGGGAGGGCTACGCAAAGTCACCAGCTTCACTCTCTCCTCCAGAGCACCTGAGTCCAGAGGCCAGATATGGGTCAGGACAACTGAGCAACACAGAAAGGTCAGAAAAAGGAGAAATGGAAGGAAGCGAACAGCATCAAGAATGCAGGGGTGGGCACAGAGAGCTCTAGATGAGCTGAAGACAAGCCAGAGAAAAAGACTGGGACGTGTGTGTGTGTGAATTACCTCTCAGATCAGTTTCCTCATCCGTAAAATCTTCATACTAATAGTAATAATAATACTTCCCAGGGTTGTTGTAAAGCTCAGATGAGATAATGCATGTAAAGCAAACTGCAAACCTTAAAAAGGCTACATAAGTGTTAGCTGCTATTATTATTAGGGCCCAACCAGCCTCCTTCACAAAACCTGCATTCTAGTCAAACTCCGGTCTAAATAGTGTCCCTTGATATTCCCACTTGTCTGCCTTTACCCCTGCCCCTCCCCTAGAACACCGGAGCCCATTCCTAGCCTGCTGTCTCTCTCTCCCCATCCTGTCCAAGGAACCTGAGTGACTTCTGCCTCAGCAATTCCGCAGCATTTGACTGCCTGTCCCATTCACCTGGCACCAAGTGCACACCGCCTGGATTCCTGGAGTGCAGAAGCCCATTGCATTCTTTTCTGTTTCTCATGGAGCCTAGCAGTAGCAGGTGCACAGTTTGTGTTATGAAGCCCCTAGTATTAAGGATGATTCAAAATACATGAGCCATTGGTAGGATTATGCAAGCATCTTTGTTCAATTCAACAAGTATTTATTAAGCATCTTCTGTATGCTAAGTATAGTTTGATACTCAATATCTCGCCCCCCCCCTTCAGCTTTTATTCTATGGGGGCAGCTAGGTGGTCCAGTGGATAGAGCCCAGGGCCTGGCATCAGGAAGACCTGAGTTCAAACATGGCCTCAAATACTTATTAGCTGCATAAGTAACCCTAGGAAAGTCACTTAACCGAGGCCTGCCTCAGTTTCCTCAACTGTAAAATGGGGTAATAATAATACCTACCTTCTACGGTTATTGAGAGGCTCAAATGAGGTAATAACTGCACAGTGTTCAACACAGTACTGGGCACATAATAAGGCACTATGTAAATGTTAGCTACTGTTGTCGTTCTACTATTATGAAGAGATTTTCATCCTATAGGATGATATACATAGTGATATTTCATCCATTAAGAGCATAGCTAGGAACCAAGAAGGCAGCAGGCCTCGGAATAACTAAAAAAAAACGCCAGTCTGGTCAATGGAGTTTCACACCACCCTGCTGGCCTGACATTCAGAACCCTCCCTGAGTAAATCTGCTCACCCGGATTATTTACAATAACCACTTAACTGGTTTTCCTGCTTCCACTCTTTCCCCTGTTCAGGTTTTGGAGGGGAGGGGACTAGAGCTGTGATTTTTATCCATTTTTATTTAGGAATGCCCAGTGAAAAACCCCTCTCCTCCAACATTCATCAGCAGCCGCTCTGCAAACTGATACTGGAGAGTTGCTCGGGGCACTGAGAGATTCCAGAGGCTTTGCTCAGGATCACACAGCCAGTTCCTATCAAAAGCGGAGAACGTCAATCTAGGTATTCCTGACTGAAGTGGGCTCTCTCCAATTCATTCTCTATACATCTCCTATGATGGCTTCCCATTCCTCATGACATTAACTTCGGGTGTTGGTGGCCCTCCACACTCTCCTTTCTACGTTTCCAGCCTTCACCACCTTACTCTAGCACCCACTTTTAGCCCATTTCCTTGTTTCTCAGTCTTCCTCCTGCTTTCAGTGGACACTTTCTTTGCCTGTCTTCTGAAAGGCCAATGGGAGCAGAAGCCACTTCTTCCACAAAGCCCTCCTCCCAGCCTGCCTCCCAAAATCTTTACCATCCCCCGTTTCTCAGAGTACTTTGTCTAAATCTCTCCACTGCATTGACCAGGCTCTCCTTATCGACTGGCTACTTGGAAACATGTCTTTAGTACTTATTAGACGACTAAGTTCCTTATGAACAGAGCCCGCCTCTGTAACCCCAAGTCCCTAACAAGTGCTTGAACAGTGTTCAACAAACTAATTGGTGAGTGCATAAGGTAGGTGCTCAAAAGATCAGGTCGTGAAAACAAGTCAAAGATTGCCCAATGTCCAATCAATCAACAAATCTGATGACCACTGGTCAAGCACTAGTCTGGGTTCTCCTTCCAGTCCTGCCTAACCTGTGGACTTCAATGTCAGCACTTTTAAAGGAAGAGACTCTCTCCTTCCACTGGTCCAGGCCTGTGTGCAGACCAGTCAGAGAGTAACCTCAAAGGTGAGGGGTGGTAAGGGAGAATGGCAGAGAGCATGATCAGCCTCCAGGGGAGGGCAGCTCCAGAAACAGAGCACACTTAAGACAGATTATGTGGGCAGCATGGCATAGTGAATAAAACCATGAACTCTGAGATAAGAAACCTGAGTTGAAATACTGGCTTGGCCACATGACCATGGGCAATTCCTTTAACTTCTCCTAGCCTCAACTTCCTTCTCTGTAAAATGGGGTTGATGATACTTGCATCCACAAGTTTATTATGAGGAAAGGTTTTTGCAAATCTTTAAGCCTACAGAATTATGAGCTGTTAGCACTTCCCCCCTTGCAGCATTCAAATTAGAAGTCAAATTAGAAAAGAGGTTCCTGTCTAAGACTGGCCTGATTACTTCAGGAGGTATCTGAGTCATAGGCCTGACCATATCCAGCTAAACTCTTGGGCTCCTTCTCCTTGAAGTCCTTTTCCCCGAAGCCAAGCAGTTCCACTAACCTGGTAACAGGATCGTCCAACTGACAACCAGGAGAGCTCATCTAGTTCAACATTTACTTTACAGATGAGGAAACAGAGAGACCTGAACAAGTGACTAGCCCAGGGCAGTAACTAACCCATTAGTTAATTAGCAGAACTTGGAATTTAACCCAGGTCCTGATGCTTAATCTAGCATCTACAGCACGGCGCTTCAATGGACTGATCATTCGCCTTCAGTTTCTTACTGAAAGATGCTGTGTCATGCTATAAGCATGATATGGGTTCTGTGTCCTTCTCCCGAAGCAAACTAAGGGGACATTTCAAGGAGGAAGGAAGTAAAAGAACTGAATGTGCTATTTGGAAAGTACTTTCAGAACCTTCCTCATGAAACACTTACAAAACCAGAGGGAAGAGTGTGTTCCAGTAACTATTGCACCAAATCAGAATCCTGGAGTCCCAGAGTTATATTCTTGGCTTTATTATTAACTGATGACACAGGGTAAGTCCCTTCCTCTTTGGTATATTTCACTATCTTTATTTACAAAATGGGGGACCAACCTTTTCCCTCAAGTACAACAGAAGCAGGAGTACACTGCACCACTTTTCAGAGTGGGATCTCACCACTGCAGTAGACCATCAAAACAGTCAAGGCTTATAAAGGATAATAAACTAGATCCAATATTTATGGTACCTGTAAGTTCGGGACACAGAAATACTAGCTATAACTACAGTTTATTTCTAGATACACTACACAGAATGGCACTATTTCTACTGCCTAATCAAAAAAACCCATACTAACCTGCTACACCCCAGAGCTCAGAAGCATTCAGACTTTAAAAGTGCTTGTCTGGTATAGGGCATATTCCCCAAAAGAAGGTGGGCTCACATCTTTGCCAAATTAACTTTCAGAAAGATGTCAGGCTACCCACACAGTTGGGTCTTAAAGAGAACAGAGGGGTCAAAAAAAAAAAAAAAAAGAATGCTCAAGCTGGGACAAAAAGATGGCAAGCTTTGGCCACAGAGAATCCTTCCCTGCCATGAAAGCAGAATTCCAGACAGAAGTAGGGAGGGATGTCTCTGCCCCGCCCCCCTACAGGAAAGGGCTTTTCCCTTTCTCTTCAGGACTACATGCAGTCTGTTCCTTCTGTCTTTTCCCAGGGGAGATGTGTAGCAAGTGCTCCCCAACGTTTTGTTTATCTAAAGTGGACCGATGAATGAAGCTGCTCAAGTGTTCCAGGAACAGATCTTGCCAATGGCAGCAGGTCAGAGTACAGAGGACACTGATTCCAGACACTATGTTCCCTTTGTCTTTTCTCTATGAGAGAAACCAAGGGTGCTGCTTGCTTCATACTTAGAGCTTGCTGAAAAGCAGAGGAGCTCAAATTAGGTTTGACCATGAAAGAAGAGCAGGGAAGCATTAAACACAGGGTTGTGTCCCAATCATCGTTTGCAAACTAGTATTTGGTAGGACTGGGCTAAAAACCTGGAAATCTCAGCTTCTTCTTTACCAAAATAATGACCATCATAAAAATCTTTATTAAATAGCCATGCTACTTTACTTAATGTAATACAAATAACTAGAGACACAGGTTCTTTCTAAGGAAAGATTAGCAGAAAACAATGACCGAAATCAATGTGTGAGGGATAACCCAAATGATAATGTGTTTGAATCAACAAGAAAAATGGACATTCTACAAACAGAAAACAGTATTTTATAGGTGCTATGTAAAGATGAAGGCATTGAGATCTACAAATGGGATGATTAATATTGGCTAGAAAATCAGGAAATTCTTTGAATAAAATTTCTCTGATAAAGGTCTCATTTCCAAGATAGATAAGAAACTCATTCAAATTTACAATAGGAGCCATTTTGCAATTGCTAAATAGCCAAAGGATGTGGCCCTATTCTTTCCCTCCCATCTCCCCAGTTAGAAAAAGAAAATTAAAAACAAAGCCCTTGTAACAAACATGCAGAGCTGAGGGAAACAAATTCCTGCACTGGCTAGGTCACAAAAATGTCTCATTTTGCATACTGAGCTCATCACCTCTCGGTCAGGAGGTCTATGTTTTGTCACCATGGGTCCTCTGGAATCCTGCTTGGCACTGCATTGCTCATAGTTCTTTGAAAGTTGTTGGCTTCTACAATGTTGTTGTTAGTATTCTATTACATTCATATACCATAATTTGTTCAGCTATTCTCCTCCCAATGGGAACCCCTAGCTTTCAAGTGCTGCTGTAAACACTTTTGTACATATGTCTATTTAAAAACACCAAAAAGCCTCACAAACAACCACAATACAATCAATGTACTGGGGATATAAAGATACAAAGAAAAGTTCCTGCCCTCAAGGAGCTCACATTCTCATGGTTATATCAAAAAATCAGAATTTGAATTTCAAGTTGTGTTCTTTCCTCCCTCCCTCTGGGATTCCCTCCAACTTATCCTGTAATTCTAACTATCTGGGAATTTCCAATTCAGCATCAGTAAATATAGGAAACATCTCTAAGAGAAGGTGAAAAGGACAAACCAAGGAAATACTAGAAACAAAGTTCAATGTGGGGTGAGGGAGAAAATACAGCATAAGCAGAGAGGCTCTGGGACAGAGAAACTCAAATGGAGGCAAACAAAATGACTGCTAGTTAAGAGGGAGTGAAAAAATACACCAATGTGCCACAGGAGACAGTAATAGGCAGAGGAAGCTGGGGGCATGTCCTGGGCTAAGGCTGGGCCCTGATTTAAGAGGCCTGACCAAGCCCAAACCCTCACCCAGAGGAAGATTCAAGTAAACCACACAGTTCTAGGAAAACAGCAGCTTGAGGGGACAGAAAATAGCAGAAGTGAGTGTTTGGAGGAAAAGTGTCCCAGGCAGGAAACGCTCCACTGATGATGGGAAGAGGAAGGAAGAATGAGCTGTGCAGGGCCTGGCTGAGCCTCCTGTGGGACAGCTGGAGACAGAGCCGTGTGCTTCCACTCTGGACAATGGGAAAACGTCAGCAAAGGATTCAGATTCCTGTTTGTGGGGACGGGAAACGAAGTGATTATCAGAAAAGACTTCAAACCAGGGACAACTGTATGCATATATCTACTTCAGGGTATCTGAGATGGCCACTGCACTCCAGGATTCAAGGAAGGGTCTAAATCAGGAGAGAGAGAAGACAAGGCTTTAAGTCCAAGACAGAAAACGCCCCTTTCCCTTTCAAAGGCCAAGGATAACCCAAGGCTCTAGGTCATCCTGAGCCATCATAAAAATAATTGATGATGATGATGATGATGACGATGATGATAGCTAGCATTTATAGAGTGCTTATTATATGTCAGGCACTCTGCTAAGTGTTTTAAAAGTCCCATCAGACAATCAGGGAAGGTTTCTTATGATAGAATATACTCTGACTACACCTGCTGTCCCTCTAACCCTTCCTTCTGGTATTTGATAAATAAGTTCTCCTTTCAAAAGCTAAATCTTTGGCTTGTACTCTAGATTCCACTGGAAAGGACCTGGGTTTCAAACCAATCCTCCCTTCTCTAACCTTCAGGTGCTCTGCCCAAAGGGAATATAAAATTTAATCTCAAACTTTTTCCCCGCTTTTTTCTCTTAAAGATTAGCCTTAACCCCAAATCACTTGGGCTCTCATTGACTGGCCAACAACAGGTTCCTGGCCAAGCCCTACTTGGTCACTGTTTGGGCCCTTTTAGGCTCAAAATGAATGTAAATAGAAATTGTTTGTTTTGGCCAGAAACCCTGAGGGTCTTCCCTTCAAAGATTGATTTTTATTTTTTAAAGAGGCTATTCTCTGCCTCACTTCTCATTAAGCCTTAATCACTGAATGGGCTTTGCTTCAGTCAAACTGAGATTGGTTAAAGACTTGCTTGAAAAGGCCAAGATCCCCCACTGCATCACGGGTCATCTCCAGGTGTCCTGTTCTATAGCTGGTCACAGGAACCAGATGGCTCCAAGGATAAAGTGAGGCTAGTTACTTTGCACAGCCCTCCCTCACTTAAATCCAATTCACCTGCATGTCATGGCATCATCTCCCTCATGTCATGGTCCTCTTAGAGAATGAAGGACAAACAGCAAGCCTTCTCTAACATCTACAGTCTTCTGCCCTACTCCCTCCTTTAACCAGGTGCTTTTAACCATGCACAGGTTTTTCCAAAACCTTAAAACAAAACAAAACAAAACAAAAAAACAACTAGGGGCGGCTGGGTGGCGCAGTGGATAAGAGTCAGGCCTTGGAGTCAGGAGGACCCGAGTTCAAATCCAGTCTCGGACCAGACACTTGACACTTACTAGCTGTGTGCCCTGTGCAAGTCACTTAACCCCAATTGCCTTACCAAAAAAACCCAAAACAAAACAAACAAAAAAAAAACCACAACTATCTGGTTTTGACTATCCTTTCTGGCTATCCTTTCCCATTTCCTCTCAGTCAATTCCCCTTAAAAATTTCTTATTTCTGAAAGTTGTACCACTATTCTTCCATCCACAAAGCCTGTCCTCATCATCAGTACAACAAATCTGTCACACAGTCCTTTGAATTCTTCCTTTAGAATGTCTTTTGGATTCATCTCTTTCCCCACAATCCTAAACTAAGGTCCTTATCACCCTGTGCAAGGACTGATCTCTTTACCCCTCCCCTTCAATCTATCCTGAATGACCACCAGATTAATCTTAAAATATTTTCCATCATATCACTCTCTTAGCCAAGAACCTTCCAAAATGGCTCCCCAATTGACTAAAGAATCAATTCAAACTGTTTAGCTTAGTATTCCAGGCCCCCTTTTCATCAGACCCCACCCTTCTTATTCAATTTGATCTCCACTGCTCTGACTCACTGAATTGTAATTAAACCAGTCTCACAGTTTCCCCAAAAGACACTTCTATCCTTGGACATTAAAGGACCATATTTCCAATACTTGGTATCTAGGGTCCTGATGTACAGTGGCCAGTTTAAATTATTTTAGTTCTCACTGTGTGTGTACTGGGAAAGGGAGCAATAAGTAATAAGGGGAGAGAGAGGGAGAGGGAGAGGGAGAGGGAGAGGGAGAGGGAGAGGGAGAGAGAGAGAGAGAGAGAGAGAGAGAGAGAGAGAGAGAGAGAGAGAGAGAGAGAGAGAGAGAAATCAAC
>NW_020940527.1:25842765-25845858 GCF_900497805.2 Vombatus ursinus
GTCAAAAGTTCTTTTGACCCTCTACTGTTTCAAAGGAGTGATCAGAGGTGAGTAGAGACTGAAGTGCTTCTTCTCCCCTGCCCAAAAGGTCAGATAGAAAGCAGTGGATGATGCCTTTCTGTTTAGGGAACCCTTACATCTGATAATGAATACTGTTAACCCCCATAAAAGATTAACCCAGTAAATGGACAAGACCAAGGTACCAGAGCTTCCTAAAGGGTTCCTGGCTGCAGTCTAAGGTACTATCTTACAAGTGCTCACACACATTTTAAGGGCAAGGCTACATGATAGAGTGGAGAGAGTAGAGTGCTAACAATCAGGAAGACCTAACTCAGATGCACTTTAATTTTTTTTTATTCTAAACTTAGTAAATACCAAATAAAATGGGCATTTCTATACACATGGTAAAACAGAAAAAGAAGACTGGCCATGACACTGAAGATCTCCAGTGCGTACAGCTTTGCTTTTCTTTTTGAGTATATAGCAAGTTCAACCTGTGGCTTTCAGAGCTGTCCAGCCTTTCTGTGCTTCTTTGTGTGATGGGGCCAAGTCACTTACACTCTCCGCTTCAGTTTCCTCCTCTGTAAATCTGGGATAATAGCACATGTATCCCACAGGACTTTTGTGAGGATCACACAATATAACCCATGTAAAAGAGCTATAGAAAGGGTTTTATTATTTTGTCCGTAGCATAGTGCTTTGCACATAGTAGGCACGAAACAAATGAAAAAGACTTTAACTGAATCACAGTCACTTAAGCCTTTGTTATGTCTCTGCTCATGCTATTCACTGCCCCCTCCCCCACACCAGTAATGTCCTTCCTTTTCGACATCCCATAGGAATCCTATCCTTCCCTCTGTCCAGATTAACAAGGAAGGTTCCAATCCACCCCCTGCCTCCCAGCCACTACTACAAATTTCCTTCCTATGCTGCTCAATTTACTATCTCCTTGGCAAAAATAAAAGCCAACCTTCCTCCCCTCTCCACCCCCAAACACCCAACACAGGTCATCAAGACCAATTCCTCTACATGTAACCTCCTTATCATCCCCTGACCATTTTCTTGAATAGATTACCCTGATTACCATGTCCCCCTCTCTAATCTTCAGTACCCCCCTCTAGTATTGATTCCTTCCCATGTGCTGGCAAACACACCCAAGTAAAACTTCATTCCTAAAAAAATCTTAGCATCCTTCTAGCAATTCTTATTTTTCTCCTTCCCTTCTCAGCTCATTGAAAAATATTCCACAGACTTTCAGTCAAGTTAGTAGCCTGGGCAAGTGGCCCAATTCCCCTACATCTACTTCAGCAAAACAATGAAGTTCCTACCAGACTGAATAACGATCAGGCAATCCAATCAGAAGCTGTTAAGTGACATCTTCTACCCCAAAATTACACAAAGAGTTAGGTTTCCCGTTGATCCCTCCCAGGACTTAGGGCCGGTACTGGGTAACTTTCCAGTAGGACCAAAGATGTCTCAATCATTCTGTCGTGTCTGGTTGCAACTTCCACAAGAATGCCCCAGGGAGGGGAACCAGGAAGCCCCAATGACCACCAAGGTGACAAAATACTTAAGAGTAGGATGGACACAGCCTAGGGGCTTTAAAGTCCCTAACTCGGGTGGAAATCAGAACAAGATCCCAGGTGACCCAGGGCAATACCAAGCAGGGCTGACTAATTCACACAGAAGTGTGAAGAGGGTTGGGAGCAGAGCCCCACCCTAGCACAAAGCCCCAGCTCAGTAACTAAAGCTGGAGAGATGAGTAAAACACTAACTAGTACTGAAAATTGTTGTAGTTCTAGAGATCTCCAACACAAGGAAGGAATAACTTTGAGCAGCAAATCAAAAGAAAATAATTTCCACAGACTATAATACCTAGAAAGAAACAAAACTGAAGGAGGGGGGGACCTCTAGAGGAAAATATTAGAAGAAAAAATAACTTAGAAAAAGGAGTAGGGGCAGCTAGGTGGTGCAGTGGATACAGCACCAACCCTGGATTCAGGAGTACCAGAGTTCAAATCCGGCCTCAGACACGTAACACTCACTAGCTGTGTGACCCTGGACAAGTCACTTAACCCCACTGCCTAGCCAAAAAAAAAAAAAAAAAGAAAGAAAGAAAAAGTAGTAAACCTACCCCAAGAAATGAATTCCCTGAAAACTATTATAGATCAAACAGAAATCAAGTGAGACCAACACACACACACACACACACACACACACATACACACACACATCTATCTCAAGACTGAAAAAGAAAAAAAAAAAGTAAGCTATCTGACCTGAAGAACAGATTGAGATGATGTAACAATCACTTGACTCCCTGAAAACCATGCCTTTTGGCAAAATAAAATGTTTTTAAAGCCTAGACACTGTATTACAAGAAATCATAAATGATGCCTCCCAAATCATTAGAACCAGAAAGAAAAGTGAAGATAGAATCCTGAAAGGAACCCCCAAAGTCCCAGTTATGTCACAGATAAAATCCAAAGCTCCCATGTCAAAGAAAAAATTCTGCAAGCATTCAGAAAGAAGCAGTTAATGTACCAAGGAAGGACCATCAGGATAACACAAGACCTAGAAACCAAAGGAGACTGGAATATAATATGCCAAAAGGGGCACAAGTGATAGGTTTCCAACCAAGTAATTGTCTCTGCAAAGCAGAGACTAATCCTAATGGGGGTGGAGAGGAGGGGAGAAGATGAATCTTTAATGGAAGAGGATTTCCAATTATTTCTGATAAAAAGACCAGAGCTAAGTAGGAACTCTGAAATACAAACACAAGAGTCCAGAGAAATCTAGAAAGTCAAGTTTATTTGAGCAATTGGAAGCTGTATGCTGATTTCGTACTAAAATATTAATAGAGAAGAAACAAGGGTCCCTTCAGCACCTTAATGTCTGTTGAGTGGCTCTGAAGGAGTATAAAAGGAGGGACACACTAGCATAAAAGGAAGGAAGAATAGGGTGGGGCCTGGTAGTTATCATCAGTGGGTTTCATGAATGATAATATACAAACACAGAAGAGGCTAGGACAACGGGCATCATATGAACACACACACACACACACACACACACACACACACACACACACACACA
>NW_020940527.1:25845868-26000277 GCF_900497805.2 Vombatus ursinus
CACACACACACACACACACACACACACACACACACACACACACACACGGGCTGGGGTGAGAGAATTAGAGGAGGGCAATAATAGGGAGGGCAGAGTCAGTCAAAAGCAAAGCTTCCTGAAGAGGTGACTGAAAGGTGCGAGTCAAAGAAGAATGATGGAGACAGAATCTTGGGGGTGCATAAGATTGCCTCTTATACAACTGAAGAATGTACAGGAATGTCATGGAATGATATTATGCTGTAAAGAATGACAGATTTCAGAGAATCCTTCAAAGTATGAACTGAGAAAGACTGGAGTAGAAATTTGTACAACACTGGAAAGACAACTCTGAAAGATTAAGAACTCCAACCAAGGCACTGACCAACTGTGTCTCCTGGTGACCTATAAAGAAGCATATTACTCGCCTCCTCCTAACGAGAGCTGCTGGACACAAGGTGCAGAGACACTAATTTTTGGACGTGGCCACTGTATGGATGGGTTTTGTTTGACTATGTTTATTTATTAAATGGTTTTTCTTTTTTCTTCTCCCTCAGTTAATGGGGTGGAGGGAGGGTAAGGTCCAGGATTGAAGAGGGGCTAGCAATGATTTCCCCCACACACACAAAGAAAGAAGGCCATTGTAACTTTTTTTTTTAATAACACAGAAGAGAACAAAAGTCTAGAAGAAAGCACTGACAGGCAAAAGAGTTCTGAAAGTAAAGCGTCAAATGTATTATACAGATTTTTAAAAAGTAATTGGTATGAAATGTAAATTCATGCTTTCATCTAAAATTTTCTTTTGGGGTTCTGTTGCTGTGCATGGAAATGCTCTTTTTAAGTTTAGAATAAAAAAAGAAAACATTTTTAAAAGAAAAAAAATCCAAATTTGGTTCTTCTACCTTCTCTTCTCACCCCTCTGCAATTTCTTCTATGTTCTTGGTTCTCCCACTGGTCCAACAACCATTCCTCTTCTCAGGCATTAGGTTCTGTCACCAGACCCAGGCAGATCCATCCTTGCACTCATATCATTCACTTCTCAAAGAAGGAGGCCATGTGGTACAGGAAGGAAAATTGGCCTTGAGTTACATCCTGGTTCTGCAATTTATGAAAAGATGGGTGATCGATCCTGGACTAGTTGACTGTCTATTTCCTCAAGTGTAAACTACCAGGTTCATAGGGTTAAGGCAATCAAAAATAATACATAAGAACACTTTGTAACTAAAATGCACCAAGAAAATGCAAGCTATCATCAGAAGGTCAGTGCTGGGCTCTGCTCTGCTTCAAACGGAAGGTTCTTACTATAGAGGAAAGGGTCAGCAGGCCCTGTATTCTTTAGTCTTATTCCCACGTCTCCCTACTTTGGTATTTGCTAGAGTCTACAGTAACCAGGAACAATGTTTTTGAACAACAGAGCCTTAAATGGGTAGATTAAACAAAAAATCCTTTGGAGTCTTCAAGTGAAAGACAGAGGAAGAGATGGGGGGGAGAGAAGAGGGAGGCAGAGGGAGATCTGCAAACACAAATTCTTCAACAGTCACGGAAACAAGAAAAGCGCCGCTGGTATCCGCTTCCTCAGTACCAGAAAGTGACACCAAATAGGTACAAAAGTGAACCTGATAGCAGGGCTCTAACAGGAAAAGGGCACAAAGTAAACAGAGAGGAGACCCACTGGGCCATAACCTGTCCTGCAGACAGCAGATTCAGGGTTACGTTGGGTCTAGAACCCTGACCATAGCAGGCACTACACCATTGTCTGTCTGGTATGCCCCAAAGTGGAAATGCATTTTGAGGGAAAATGCAGACTACCCTCTGTGCTGCCTCCTCCATGTCTCTGCAGCCCTAACTTCCCCTTGCTCACTTCTCTGCCATCAGGCGGCCTGGATGGCAATGTCCATCCTGCCATGAGGATCTAGCTGGCACCACAGAGCAGCAGCCTATGCTTCCTGAGCGAGCACAGGGCCAAATACAGACCATTCCCGCTAAAGGACCAAGTGTAATGAACTACATCTCCTCCACACTTTGTTCATGTCAGGGTGGGGTGACAAAATAAAGGAAGATATTAGGACACTGGGAAGTTGTGCCCAAAGTAATGCAAGCTCCCCAAGGCAAGGAACCATTTGCTCCTTTTTTGTATGGTGTCCCCTCAAGGAGCACAAGCGCTGGCATACGGTAAGGGAGCAATGTTAATCACAGTGCGGTGGTTCACTGTGCAACAATTCTGCACATAGCACAATAGCTGATTAGGTATAAACGAATTAAAAATGATTTATTAACGAATGAATACGCTGCTAACAGCTGGGACACAAGAAAAATCTTGACAGTCTCTACTCTCAAGAAAATGTATGTAAGAAATGTCAGCTTCAGTGCAAATGGACAGGCCTCTGAAATCCTATGGGAGCAATGGCAAGGCACTGGAAGGGCCAAGCACTGGGTAAGCACTCCCTGCCCTCAAGGGGCTTAAACTCTAACAAAGAAAACCACCTGTATTTTTAGGAGCATGGCTGGGGTGGTATTTTAGTTAGGTAAAGTTACCAGGGTTGTTGAAAGGAGAGTCAGGAGAATAGACTGACAAACTCCCTTACAGGAGTAACGCAGTATGGGTCGGATTATGGTTCCAGAATTAGAAAGCAAATGTGGGGGGCAAAGATACCGGCAACAGGTAAGCTAGCTAGCGGAAAATAAAGTAAGGCTGAACGAGTAGGCCCTGTGAGGTTCTCACCCAGAGGAGTGCAGCGCAGGGGGAAAGAGGTTTTGGACACTTCAGCAAGGCACTCCAAAAAAAGAATGGCAGTGGAGTAAAGCAGACCTGATGTAAAATGTCTGACTTGGTATGTCCCCTTAGTTAAGAATGGCTTATCTCCAGCCATTTTCATGTACATATTTGCAAAAAACTAGAAGCAACCTAAATATATAACAATAATTGTTAAATTGTGATACATTATGGTAAAGGAATATTGTGGTGTAATTAAAATCAAGGAACACAAATCAGGAAAGGCATTTATGAAAGAATGCAACACATACAGCAATAAAAAAGGAAAAGTGAATGAGAATGAATGGACAAATAACCCTAATGAGGACTTAGGGGAAATGGTTGAAAAACTGTTATGATCCCTTTACTTTTTGGTCTAGACATCTATATACGAAACTTTCAAGGTAGAAACTACACCTCCACCACTGAAGAGCTGCAATTAACTAGGAGAGAAGCCTGGGGCAGGTTAAGTGACTTGTCCATGGCCCAAAGCTCCTGCGGTATGTAGGAGATGAAATGCCAGCCTGCAAGACTTCCCAGGCCTGTCCTTCTCTCCACTAAACCACGTGGACATTCTCAGCTCTGTTGGGCATGGAAATCAACTTGAATGTAAAAGTTAATAAGCAAGTTTAGAACATCAACGAGAAGTTAAGTTTTTAATAAGTTTAAAATGGCTACTCTCCTAGCTAGACAGATGGCTCTCAGACAAAAATGTGCAGAAATTCGGTTTTTAAACATGAAAAATGTTTCTGGTTGCAGAAATTCACAGGCACCTGCCTGGAAGCTACAGCAAATATTTTCAGGAAACAAAACCTATAAAAGGTGGTGAATAAAGTACCCAGAGGACAAGGCACTGGTGACAGACACCATAAATGCTGCGTGCAGTGGCATGCAGAATAGAGACAAACTAGAGCAGGAGTGGGGAACCTGCGCCTCGAGACCCCAGGTTCACCGCCCCTGACCTAGAAAATAGGCCCTTCATTAAGAATTCCAGAACCACAGACTTAGAACTGGAAAGGGACCACCCTAAAGCAAAGGCTGGAATTTATCAGGAGATTCTGCAGCAAGGAGGTGCTGACATGCTCGACATGAGACCTCATAAAAGTGGTTTCTAAAAAGCACCTTATAAATAGGGAGAGAGTGGGAGATAAGAAGAGAGGGCTTTGTTTACCTGTACCCCTATTCCCAGCTGTTCTCCTCCAAACATCCCTTACCTACTACAGAATTGTTATTTGGCATCCAAAGACAACTACTATCCTCTGGGACTAGAGGCTAAGTAAGGCAACACTGGAGGGGATTATAGAGCAGAAAGCACAGGACACCTTCAGGGAATTCAAAGTATAGGGTTTGGCCTGGGCCCCAGGTGCGAGTTTGAGTGTGAGCGTGAGTGTGAGTGTGTGTGTGTGTGTGTGTGTGTGTGAGATGAACTAAGTCCATCCTTACCAAAGGTTGTGCTGCTTGTGTCAAAACACATACAGAATGAAGAACTGGAGCAATTATCTAGTTATGGAAGGGGAAGAGCCCCAAACACAGATATTTTCGTTTCAATCACCTGGGTATTTGGGGTTAAAAAAAAGGGGGGGCCTTAATTACATAGATAACTGCCCCTCCCTCCATTCTCCATTTACATTGTGGATATTTCTACATAAGTAATTATAAAGAGAAAAAAAATTGATCCAGCACAAGTACTTTCCTAACACAAATCTGTATTTCATCAATTCCCTTGAGAAATCTGGAGCCAATCCAGAGTCCCTCAAGTGGCCACTGACAAGTCCCTGAGTTTCTGGAGTTTGGAAGCTTCCAGTCTAGCCCATTAACTGGAGGAGACAGAGGTGTTTGTTTACCTTCTGTTTACGTTGCTCCTAGGAACCCAAACCAGGGCCAGATCTACAACAGGGTAGAACTCTTAATGGGCCCACGGAGCACCTCCCTGGGAGGGAGAAGATGGGAGCCTCAGGTTCCCTCCCTGGCTGGATGATGTGTTTTGTTTTGGTGTAGGTTTTTTGTGGGGGAGGGAGTACTGGTGATGGTGGTAGAAGTGAGTGAGGCCGGAAAGTGAGGAGGTGGCACGAGGACAGCTATGAACCAGGGCTTCAGAACCTCCTGCATTCATTGCATCTCTGTTGATTACCTGCTTACCAGTGGAAGCTTTAGCCAGGCCTATAATCCTAAAGGGCAGCTCAGCAGCACAGCAAATAAAATACTGGACTTACAGTCAGAAAGACTAGAGTTCAAATCTTGCTTTGGATACATAGTTTTGTGCCTTTGGGCAAGTCACTTAACTCTTCTATGCCCCAATTTCTTCAGCTGTAAAATGGGGGTAATAATAGCACTTCAGGACTTCACAGGATGGTGGAGAGGTTCAAATGAGGAAACAAAGTAAAGCACTTTGCTAACGTGCTGCTGCAGTTTGTCCTTCATTCTCAAGAGGACCATGACATCAGGGAGGTGATGCCAAGACATGCAAGTGAATTGGACGGAAGTGACAGAGGACTGGGTAAAGTCACCAGCCTCACTCTCTCCACTGAAGCCATCAAGGTCCAGTGGCCAGATATGATCATGACAACTGGAGAAGGACTAGGAAGCAAAGGTCTCTTAATAGGTCTCAGTTTGACTGAGGCAACACCCATTCACTGATTAAGGCTTAATAAAAAAAAAAATGAGGCAAAGAATGGCCCCTTTAAAAAAAAAAAAAAAGATCTGGGATGGGAAGAACCTCAGGATTTCTGGCCAAAACAGAAACAATTCTTATTTATATTCATTCTGAGCCAACCAGTTCAAACTGTGACCAAGCAGGGCTGGGTCTGGGACCTGAGAGATTTGGGGTTAAGGATAGTCTTTAAGAGGAAAAATCAAAACAAAGAAGTTTCAGAGATTAAAATTTACATTCCCTTTGCACACAGCACAGGCAGATAGGGTGTGATACCCTATGTGGAGAGAAAAGAAAGAAAAGAGAGGAAGGGAGAGGAGAAGAAAGGAGAAGAAAGGAAAGGAGAGGGAGAGGAGAGGAAGAAAAGAAAGCAAAGAAAGAAAAGCAAGCAAGCTGTGTTGTCCACCTGTGATGTAAATGCTAGTATTCTTATCAAAAAGCGTCAGTGATAACTGTGCCAAAATTGATAAGCACTTCTATTGTCCTATTCTTACCATACCTAAGTTAAAGGCCTCAAAATATTTTCTAAGAACCATTACAGTATTTAAAAAAAAGGAAAGAATAAGTTTATTCTGGGGATACTCTCCCTTACCCCAAATCCTACACCTGTACCTCCTATAGTTACTAAGCCAGGAAATCTGGACAGATGCTTTTCCATCAGAAAAGTACTTCCCTAAATAAAAAAAAAAAAAGAAAAGAAAGTTGTTCTCTTTAATATGAGGTGTAAGGAGGAGGTGCCTTGGCTCAAAGCAGAGATCTGCACCCGGATTTCAGTGTCTGTGTATTAGCCAAGTTTCCTCTGCCTAGGTTTTAGTTACTGCCGGAGAATGCTGCTTAGCCTTTCCTCTAATCACTTTATAAGGCTGGCATCAGGCCTAAAGTAAAAGTGGTTCGCCTGTGTCTTAGCTCTGAAGGAGGGCTAGAGAACCCCATGGTGACCAGCACATAGTAGGCAAATGGTATTTTCCCTAAATGTAGGGAATTCAGTGTAGGGAATTCAGATGGGATCAGGATGATCAGAACAAAGCTAAGTGCCCCTGAAAAGTGCAATCACTCCACTCCAGGCTCTGCTTAACTCCAGAAGAAGGTGAAGCAATTTGCCACACATGGCCCCAGGATGTGTGCATACCCAACCAATCCCAGAGAAGTTCTAACATGTCATTGTCAATGGTAGGTAATACACTCCACTTGTTGGTTTTTTCTCATTCCTGTTCTCTATGTTTCCCTATCTCTGTGCCAGGTCATATTACTCCTACATCTCTCAGATGGAAAATGGGATAAAAAAAAATCAATCTTATGAAATAAAATAAAACAGCATAACTGTTTTTAACATCCATTCAGGTGGCAGGAATCAACCCCACTTCACTACACACCAAGCCAGGGATACAAAGACAACCTTGACTTTCCAAAATGTGACCAAAAACCCAGAAGTAAAAAGAAAGCCTGTCTGACCCACCCAAGTCCTGATACTCGAGCTCATGAACTTGACTTCATGTAGATTCTTTGGGCCCCTTCTTTTAGACACAATTCTAACAGGCTTGCTTATCTAGTTTCCTAGCCCAAAGAACCCAAAACACAGCTGGTAATCTGGGGGATTTCATATAAGAGCAAACATACTCTAGACTGTTATATGATCATGACCCTGTTTCAGTGAGAAAAGATTAAATGATGACTAGTATGGGGGAGGGGCTTAAAGACAGAGAACGAATTCATTTTAGTAAGATTTTCATTAAAAAGTGATTTTTAAAAAAAGTTTAGGTACTACTAGAGCTAAGTCTCTGTTCCCCTGTTCCCCCCAAATGTCAAATAAATGAAACACTACTCTTCACCTCACCATTCATAGGGGGTTTACAATTTTCCAAAAGCATTTACATCACAATGATTAGCTTAGTTTTTATCCCCACAACATCCTTTTAAAGTCTGAAGTTGGTTGGTTATTATATACTTTATGAAAGTCTAAGGGGGGGTTGGGGTGGAGGGGTGCTCAAGGGTGTCTTTTTTAAGGCAGATCTGGAACTAAAATCAAGATCTCAATTTGTGAACCCATGTGTCTTTTCATCATTCCATGAACATATTTTGCATATAAAGTGTTCCCAGTTTCTATTCCACTTCTGGGAACTAGGCAGGGTGCAAGTACAATTTTATCCTCACTTTAAAGTTTTGCAAAAGGAAAACCTGACGTCCTTGGATTTAGTAGCGAAAAGGCCTTGGTGGCCCTTCATTACAAAGAACCAAGGTTCAAAGAGGGAAATGACTTTCCCAGATCTCAGCTATTCAGTGGAAGAGCTGGAATCTGAACTCAGGCCCTAAGTAGAGACAGCTCTTTTTCCAATGGGATTCTAAACCTTGCATGACAAGTGAAGGGAGAGACAGGCCAGAGTCTAGACTCTTGACACCCCCCCACCCCCACTCCCTTTTGCCCCACTATGTGTGCTCCTGGATTCTCCCCACACACAAGTCACAGCTGGCAGTTTAGCACAGATAAGGACTCAGCAATCACCATTCTTAATAGGGGGAAATGTGAGATACTGACAAGAGGCCTCCAAGCCCCTGCATTCTAACCAGGATTTCCTATTTTAAGAACTCCCCAAAGCAAAGGGTCAATAGAAGTGCTTCTCCCAAGTATAAACCTTAGGCTACTGCTGTCCTTCTAAGCTGCTGAATGACATAGCCCCATAAATAAAAGTACCACAGGCGGGTTAACAGAGGAGGACAGAAGAGGATAACTCTTTCTGGGAAGAATTATCTTCTTTTATAACCACCGTGCTGGGTGGGGCCTATTGATCCTCACACCTTGAGCCCAGGGAAGTAAAAGTCTGAAGTAAAATGACAGAATGGGAATTCCCAAAGCAAATACATATCTTCAATTCCATCAGTCTCAGGTGTTTACGGTTCAACTCTGCTACATATAGGATGGAATAAGGCAAATTAATTACCTTCCCATTGAGTCACCTAAGTTTCTAACAAGTGGGGGCATACCATTTAAACACCTCATTGACATGGACATAATTTGTCTGAGGGCAATAAGGACAGAACTCTTGGGTTTAGTCAAAAGTAATTTTTGTTGCTCGGAAGGACATCATACAGTGGAATGAAAGGGAGGGAGGTTAAGGAATTGTTCTTATGATGAACTCTATCCATCTCAAGGATTAATGAGAGTGGCAAAGAAAGGTCATGTGGAAAGGAGAGACTAGGGGAGCTCCTTTAAATGTGCAGGAACAGGTCACAACTTAAACTGTGTCACAGAGTGATGCTTCAGATGTTACTGGAATGCCAAGTATTTACCATAATTTCAGAACTTTGCCCGGTTGGGGGGGGGGGAATAGATCTCCCCCACACATACCCCTTTTACCATGTTGCAAAGATTGTCCCCTTTGTGACCCTCCCACTAAGAACCCGTTGTACCAGCTCTGGCCAGCTAGATAAATTATATTACACTTGTGTACATCCTGTGACTCCCTCTTAATACCGCCCCCTCCTCTCCCCCCCCAAAAAAGGAAGCTTCCGGATGGCAGGAACCATCACATTGTTGTCTTTCTATCTTTCACATTCTAGGGAGCAAACAGTGTATACTTAATATTTGCTGAAGTAAAACTACATGTGAAGTACAGAAGCCTGCTGGATGAGAGAACTATTTAAATGAACAATTCTTTGAGTGCCTGAGTGTTCCTCCCTCCTGAGCCTGTTTTTCCTCTTCCACAAAATAAGGGGGTCAGACTAGATGGCCTCCAAGATCCCTTTAAGCTTGAAATATAAGCTCTCTTAAAGTCAATGACTGACCTCAAATAGGTTATCAATAGGATGAAATTTCACATACACAAAATAAAAGATAACACAAGACACTAAAACTAAGTACCAGATCAACAGTAATGGGAATAACTGTGTAAGAGGCTCAGAGAAGGAAGGAGACGGCTTCTAACTTGGGGAGGTGGAAAATTCAGGAAGGCTTCACAAGGGCGGTGGATGGGCAGAACATGAATGAGCAGTAGGAAAGCAAGCAGGTGGAGGTGGGCTAAAGGCACAAGACTGGGGGAGGGGAGAGAGGGGTACAAGGCAGGTCACTGTGGGCTAGATGGGAAGCAGATGAGACATGCAAAGCAGGCCAGTACAAACTGGGTACCACATTAAGGAACGTGGCCTTGGTCCTGCTAGCAATGGTCAGCCGCTGAAGGGCTGTGAGCAGCAACGGGACAAGATCCAGTTGTACCCGAGAATGTGCAGGATAGCTTGGGAAATCCAAGGGTTTTAAGGAGCTGAATCCCTAAAACAGGAGGCTACCTTGGTACTTAAGGTAATGATAGTCTGAACGACTTTGGGGACCGTGGGTTTGCCCACATTTAGGAGTAAAGTGGGGTCAGGTGTAGAAAGAAAGGTCAGACAAAATGAACAGAACTCGATGGGACGAATTGAGTTTACCCAAGTGGGCTTGGTCAACATCAATGCTGCCAAGATCAAGGGGCTGAAAACAAGGAATGGGGTGTTAAGAGCTTTGGGGGCCCACAAGTGTGCACTTTCAATACGGTGGAGAGGAAAAACTACCCTTTCAGTTTTAAAACTGAAGCCTTTCTCAAACCTTCCCAATAAAAATACTTTCTAGAAGGAAGGTCCACCCCACTGGCACCTTCACTCCACCTTAAAGTAGGGTCGGTGACCCACCTTTGGTATCAGAAAACTCCCTTAATAAACCCGACGGTGTAGCCCCTTTCACACAAAGGAAAATGTGGCAACTGTGAGACCTGCTTTCTAGACGGAGCTCTAGGATGAACTTTTACAGGTCCATAATCCCCTTGGGCCTCAGTTTCTCTATCAGTAAAAGAAGAGGATTGGGCGGGAGGATCTCCCTTTATTTGATCCTGTGATTTCTGGGAGGTACCCACGACACTCTCAGTGAATGAGGTGACCAAGACCCCACCTCGTCCCAGGGCAGCCACAAAATCGGGTGAGTTTGGCCAAAAAGAAAAAAACGGAGTTCACGACTCCCTCCCTCCGAGCCGGGTTTCCCCACGACGAGCGGCTTCCGAGGCGGCGCCCTCCGGCCGAGCCCCGGGCAGCCCGCTCCGGCCCCTGAACGGAGGCTCTCCGGTCCGCGCCGCTCCGGCCCCACTGTGGTCGCGAACATTTCCTGGCCCGGCCCCCGGCGGCCTCGGCCACTTCCCAGTCGGACAGAGCCGGGCTCGGCGCTCGCTCCGAGCTGCCCAGACCGGCCGCCGCCTCCTCCCCCTCTCCGCGATTCCATCCCCAAACCGTGCCCGGGCAAGGTCCGGAACCGGGCGGGGGGCAGAGCCAGGTGAGCCGGCGCCCGCGGTCCTCACCTGCTCGCTTGCGGGGGTGCCCCGGCGAAGCCGGCCTCTCTCGGCGCTGTCGCCCCACGCAGTTGCCCATAGCCGCGGCTCAGCCCGGCCCCATGCACCGGCAGCGACGGGCTGGCCGCTCCTCCGACGCCCCGAGCGGGTCCCGGGCCACTCTGGACTCAACTGCTCCTGCCGTTCGGCATCGGTTGTTGCTCCCTCGCTCCCCGGGGCGCGCTCAGCCCCCGCCGCCGGCTCCGCCACAAACTTTGCGGGAGAGCGGGCGGGAGGGCGGCTTCCCCAGCGCTCAAGAGCCCGCCCCAGGTGGTCGGGCCAGGGGGGAGCTGCGGCCGGGATCGACCGAGAGGAGAGGACTGGGAGAGAGAAGATGGGCGGACACCGCGGCCGAGGCAACTCCGACCTAGCTCCGGGCTCCCATCGGAGTCCAGCCCCGGACACTGTCACTCACCTGCCAAGCCCCGCCCCGGCCTGGCTCTGGCCCCGCCCCCGACCCAGGTGAGCATGTGACCGTCGGCACCGCCCCCCGGCCCGGGCCCGGCTCTCTCATTGGGTTCCCCCGAGGGGGCGTCCCACCCGGGCCCCACCCAGCCAGGTACCCGCTCCGCCGCCCGGTGTCCCCAAAAGTCTGCTCCGTTAGTGGTCGAGGGCGGTGTGCCGTCCTGCCCACCCTACGAACCAACTGAATGCCCGGGCTGCTGACCCTTCCCTTCTAATACAGGGCGGTTCTCTCCTTGGGACAGTCCGGCCGGGAAGGGGGCAAACACGTGATCTGGGCAACCCTCTCTCTCCCGGTTCCTCGCCACGTGATTGGTCGGAGGGCGCATGCGCGAGGCTGCCCCGGCGTTGCCGTAGGGCTGCCTCCTCCCGTCTCTTACCCCTCCTCCCCCTCCCAATTTCCGATCATGGCCGCGGCCGCTGAGGAGGCGCTGACTTCGGCGGGCGCCCTGGGTGGCCTCGTCCAGGACTATGTGGTCGGGCAGCAGGACGGCCCGGCGGCCGAGGTGGCGGCAGGTACATCCGCACTGCAAGTTGCGGGGAGGGAGCAGCCGCCGCCTCTGGCGCCTGCAAGGAGGGATGGAGGCGACCGTTGGGGGTGGGCCTGGGGACGGAAGCCGACGAGGGCCGAGCCGGCCAGAGAGAAAACGGGGCCGAGACAGCAGGGCCGGGGAGGAGGAAGAGGAGAAGGAGGAGGTCTGCGCTCGGGAGAGCCGGCGTGTGGCGTGGCGTGGGCGAGCTGGAGAAGGGAGCCACGTGGGCTCCGGGAGCAGTCTCCGGCGTTAGGGGAGGGATGGAGAGAAAGAGAAGGGAGGCGACACTAGTTCTGGGGGTCCCCGGGGGGGGCCTCCCCAGCCAGAGCGCCGCCCACGAGCCCTGCTGGCGCGCCTCCCATGGGCCAGCCCGCCGTGTTGTCCTTTCTTTCCTGGGTCTGGCCCTAACGGAGCTTTCAGCCCTCCCTAAACTTTGTCTTGCTTTGTCCACTCACGTTTGCGTTCTGATACTTGGATGGGAGACTGGCACATGGTTCCTTTAGATAGAAATCTTCCTAGAGAATTAGGCAGGGTTGTAAGGCCCTCTGATCCCGTGCTAAATAACGTAGTAGACGAGCTTCTGGAGTGGAAGAGTTTGTCCCTTAAAGGTTTTGAGTTTGAAAATTTCACCAGTCTGTGTGTGATGAGACGCCAAGTGTCTGACAAACTAAACAGCCTACTTTTCCGAATATCATTCTAGTAAAGGTAAGCCCCTTGGTTAAAGGGACAGTTGTCATTTTGGGATTTAAAATAAAAGATCCCCAGTGTTTGCACAGTGCTGGCACGTAGTCGAAGTTTAAGGAATGCTCGTGGTTGATAGTTAGCTGAGACTGCAAATCACTCCTTAGCTGTGATCCAGAGCTTAACCTTTACTCTTCTGAGGGGGAGGCCTTAAAAGAGAGGGTGTGCTATTTGCTTATTTCTGACCCCTCAAATTTGTGAATGCTAAAAAGGTGTTTGAGAAGAAGTTTGAATAGGGATTAGATCATAAAATGAAATTGATAAAGGTAAATTTATGGCTTGAATAATAGTGCCTAGTTTTCACATTTTAGTAAAACCCTTTAAATTACTAAAACCCTATTCAGCTAAACCCTGTCAAACTAGCCCCATTATTATAAATTGTGGGACCATATATTTACACTCTTTTCTTTGTCCTAAACAAAGTTCCCTTTGTTAAATTAATCCTGGGTTGCCCTTGTCTTTGATAGTGCCTTTGCAACCATGTTGTAGGCAGGCTGGGTTTGTAGAAAATGCTCTGCATTTATTGTCTGGTTCTGGGCTTTAGTATCCAACTCCGTCACTTCTCTATGACCTTGTACTGCTCATTTAACCCCTCTGAGTTTCAGTTCCCATATATGTAAAATGGGGATGATACCTCACAATGTTCTAGTGAGCAACATGCTTTGGAAACTTGAGAGTGCTATATAAATGTAAGCTTTTATTATAATCTGTAGATGTCTACTGTTTCCTCCAGATTCCTTACAAGTTATGAGATGAAGTCACTGTCCATGAGCTTAATCTTTTTGGGGACATTATAAATAAGCCAATTAGAGACTAATACACCAATATAATAATTATCAGGGCCGCTAGGTGGCACAGTGGATGTACTCTTGGGCCTGAAGTCAGGAAGACACCTCTCCCTGAGTTCAAATCTGACCTTAGACACTAAACTAGCTTTGTGACCTTGGGCATGTCACTTAAACCTGTTTGCCCCAGTTACTTCATCTGTAAAATAAACTGGAAAAGTAAATGGCAAACTACACCAGTATCTTTGCCAAGAAAACCCAAAATGGCATCATGAAGAGTGGGACACAGACACAACAGAAACTACTGGACTTAATAATTAGATAAATTGTGAAGTTATAACAATAAGGTACTCCAAAACTAGAAAAGGGGCAAAATCAATTTGGGCTTAAAGACTTTTCCAGTTTAACACCTGCATGTGATTGTGTCAGTCTGTCTTGAGCCCATCCTTGTAAGGTGAATGGGATTTGAGTAGTCAAGATGAATGAATGAAAAAGCTTTAGATAAGTGCTTACCAGCACTCTGCTAAGTGCTTACTAACACTCTGCTAAATGCTGGGGTACAAATACAAAAGTTATGACTGTCCTTGTCCCAGAGGGAGCTTACCTCCTTGTTTGGGAGACTTCATCTTGGAGCTGAGGATATTTTCAAGTTAGGTGAATGAACAAAAGCTTAGAGGTATAGAGTGAGAACATTAGCCTGACCCAAATCTAGGGTTGATTTTGGAGGGGGTGAGTAGTTTAAGATGAAATTCTGTTAAATCGGGGTAGGATTGTGAGAGGAAGGCCTTAAATATGTTTAGACTTTAGGAATATACATAAAAAGCTACCAATAAGCAGATCTGCTGACTTTTATTCTCCTGGTGAGGGTTTATTAAACTGGGGATGCAAAAGGCAAGTAACAGTCCCTGCTATTTAGGAGCTCACAGTCTAGTGGGGATACAACATGTAAATAACTGAATACAAGCAAAATATACGCAGTATAAATTGGAGAACATCTCAGAGGGAGGGAGGAAAGTTCACAACTTGGAATTCAAATCCTGATTTTTTGATAAGACCATGAGAACATAAGCTCCTTAAGGGCGGGAACTTTTCTTTATATCCCCAGTACGTTGGTTGTATTGTGGTTTATGGGGCTTTTTGGTGTTTTTAAATAACCCACAGCCTTTTCATTATCTTTTTCTCCACCTCCAAATTAATCTTTTTAAAAATCTTTCGTCATCTTTTGTTTGAACCTTCAGTGGTTCCCCCATTGCATGTAGAATAAACTTAATACAACAAATATTTAAGTGCTGGTGATGCAGAAACAAAAACAAAGTAGCTACTGCTTTCAAGCAGCTTACGTTCTACTTGCGGGAAAGGGATAGATCACCCAGAGAATAAGTACATGCAAAAATATTTCAAGAAAAACATTACCAGCATAACAGCTGAAGGGGAGGGATCAGGCGAGGTCTCCTATGGTCTATGGGATGTGAGCTGTGCTTTGTAGAAAGGTAGGAATTTTAAGAGGCTGAGGTGAGAAAGGAGGATATTCCAGACTTGGGGGTCCACCTTGCAAACACACACAAGCAAGAGATGACATGTAAGGGATGGGTAACAGATAATCCACTCATTTGGTTGGGATAGCATGGCATTCCAGGGCCCTCCATAGTCTGGTCCCATTTCTTCTTACTCCTCCCCCAAGTGAACTCTTTGTTCCATCCAAACTTGTCTACTAACCATTCCCCAAGCATTTGTTGTGCTTTTTGGTTTCTGTGCCTTGTTTCCTGTTATTTCTTCCACCCTCTCTGCCTTAGAAAATCTTACCGCATTCTTCAAGAACCAAGTCACTGAAGTATTTGCCCTTCAATTTCCCCTTCCTCAGTTATCTTAGCCATAATGGTTTTCTCCCTTCTCTGATGTCTGATAACATTTTTGTTCTGGATCACTCATGGTATTTATTCATCACCTAGTTTTCAATTTATTGGTGTGCCTTATCTCTTTATATTCACTCAGAAGCTCCTGGAAGGCAGGCATCAATCAGGTTTTATAAGTCTTTGTATCCACACAGAGGGTAGCAGAAAGCCTTTCACATAGGTGTACAAAGAAAGGAGGGATTTTCCAAGGAAGAATCAACAAACCTACAAAACTACTCAGTCACCCAGATTCACAACCTTCATGTCATCCTCAGCTCCTTACTCTCACCCCACATATCCTTTCAGCTCCCAAAATGTTGCCATTTTTATCTTCACAACATTCCTCATTTAAATCCCCTTCTCTCCACTCACACAGCCACTACCCTACTTCATTCAGGCTCCCATCACCTCACACCTGGACTATTGCAATAGCTCTCCGTTCCTCTCTCTCTCCCTCCCTCCCACGGGTCCCACCACTAATCATTAATAGAAGCTTTGACCTGCTCCATTTCTGTTGTGGGTTGGTTCATCTACCAAAAAACAGCCAGGTTGGTCGTCATCTGTCTTTTCCATCCCCTCTCCCTCCCCCTCACTGTATTGGTACAGGCACTCAACCACTGAAGCTCTGAGCTCCTGAGCCATCTACCGGCCTTGGCCTTCCCACAGCAGGGAGATTACAAGTCTGAACCACCACAGCTGACTAAAATAGCCTTCTAACTGTTCTCCTGATGGCCAGTCTCTCTTCACTCCAGTCCATGCTTCCCTTAGATGCCAAGTGATATTCATGAAGCAGTCTGACCTGTCATCCCCCTGCTTCATCTTCAGGGCTCTCTCAACACCAAGATCAAATATAAACTCCTCTGTTTAGTATTTAATGCTCTTCATAACATGGTATATTTCTGCCTTTTCCTGACTTGTTATGCTTGATTTACTTACACATATTGTACAGTCCAATCCACCTGGCTCTTTCGCTGCTCTTCAAATATGACACACCATCTCTGTCTTCTTGTGTTTGCACTGGCCGTCTCCATGTGTGAAATGCTTCATCCCCTCCATCTCTGAGCATTCCTGGTTTCCTTCAGAAGCTCGGCTCAATTCCCATGTTCTGCAGGTCTTTTCTGGTTTCCTCAGCTGCTAGTGCCTTTCTCACTGAGACTACCTTCTATCTACTCTGAATGTATCTTCTAAGTACCTAGTTAATTACATGTTCTCCCCCCCATCAGAAAGTAAACTCTTTGAGGGCAGAAACTATTTTGGCCTTTTGGGGTGGGGTGGGGGATCCCAGGCACTTAGCATAGTACCTGGAACAAAGAAAGAATTTTAATTAAATGCTTGTTTACCAGCTGACAAGAGAGGCAGGAATCACATGACTGAAAGGTTTTAGCCTGGAACATAAGGAGAGTTGTAGGAAGTAAGGAAGTTGGAAAATGGAACTCGTCTGGAGGTTGGAAATAAAGAGCTTGGTTTGGGGCATGTTCAGTTTGAGGATAATAAATGACCTTTTTTTCCCCCTGATAACTTTTGCTGCCATTTTAGTCTTCAATAAGAAAACTATTAGCACTGTATTCATCCCCTTCTTGAGATTTCTCTGAGGGGACATACTATTCCTGAAACAGAAAGAAAAAAGAAAAGAGTGAATTAGCCAGCAATTAATGAAGCAACTAGTTTTGCCCTAAGTCTCAGAGATGCTTGTAGCATCCTAAGCAGGAAAGGCAGTCAGAGCATAGGCGGGACCAAGCCAGAGTTTCCTGCTATTCTGTGAATTCTAGAGAGGTTGCAGCTCAGTTCAGACAGAAGTCTGATTGTGCATTCTATGTCTGTGCTCACATAAACACTCCTTTGACCCACCATCTCAGTGCCCCACTTTGAATCTCTGTGCCCTGCTACAGAGAAGTGGGGTTAATTTAGATGCTGGTAGGCAGGAGTGACCTGTATTTAAAGGGACAGTTCTACATGTGTCATGCATCCGAGAAGGTATTAATTCATAGCTTCCTTCCTAACTTCAAGAGCCATCTGTATGCCAGCCATCGTCTACTGAACTTGAAAGGCCAGTGTGCCTCTGTCTACACATAGTAGACTTTGTCATCCACTAGTATCTTTTGGTTTAAGAGCCCAAATGTTTCATTAACAAAAACTTTTTGGTGTTTATAGAAGAGGGTGTTATTGCTAAGTTTATGTATAGATGGGGAGAGCCAAAGCCTTGAGACAGATAGCGACTAGTCCAGCCATGAGTTCAGTGTCAAGGTTGTCTTAAACCCAGGATTCTTGACTTTCTTGTCTCTCAGGCAGTTTTTACCTATTTCTTTCTTTGTGAATCCGTATAATTGGACTAAGTTGTTGGAAGTGTAATCATGTTTTCCCTTGGAATATTAGGATTTTAAAATACTTAGTATATTTCAAAATATTTTGTTAACTACTTAAATGCTGCTTTCATTCTTCTTACATACACTAACTTTTCCCCAATTTCTTCCTTTTCTTCTGAGTTTTTGCAACTTTTTCCTCATTTGTTTGAAATACTGCTTTAATTCTATTTGAGACTATCATGGCTGGTTGACCAGTCGGTTAACAAGCATTTATTATACATCTGGTACTGTGCTGAGGCCTGGGACATAGAAACACACAAAAAAGAATAAGACTTGCACTCATTGAGCTTACGTTCTTTTAGGGGTGTGTATATGAATCAGGTAGGCCTTAGTAATGGGAGTTATACACTGGGATTCAGAAAGACCACACAGCTATATTTCTGAATACAAATAGGCCATATTCAATGGTAATGACATGTTGAAAACTGGAAAAACATTTTTTATTCACAAAATTGTTGAGGCACCTGAGTCCCATTAAGCGTCTCTTTCCCTTTGGTTTTTGGAATTGCATGAGGTTTCTCCAAAAGATAATAAAAATGGTAACGGACATTTATGTAGCTCTTTAATGTTTACAAAGCACTTTACACCCATTATGTCATTTGATCTTCACAGTAACCCTTTCAGGCAAGTGCTATCAGTATTTACTCTTTTTAAAAGTATTTTTTTGCAATTACATGCAAAAAAATTTTTTTTAACATTCTTTTTTGAAATGTTGAATTCCAAATTCTCCCCCTCCCCTCCCCCTACCTTGAGACAGTAAGCAATCTGATGTAGGTTATACACGTGCAACCATGTAAAACATTTCCATATTAGTCATGTTGTAAAAGAAAACACAGACCAAAAGAAAACCCCACAAAAAAATGAAGTGAAAAATAATATGTTTTGATCTGCATTCAGACTTGTCTCATCCAGACTCTGGATGTGGATAGCATTTTTTATCATGAGGCCTTTGGAATTATATTGCTGAGAAAAGCTAAGTCATTCACAGTTGATCACTGTATACAATGTTGCTGTTCTCCTAGTTCTGCTTATTTCATTTTATATCAGTTCATGTACGTCATTCCAGGTTTTTCTGAAATTATCCTGCTCACCATTTCTGATAGCACAATAGAATTTCATCAAAATCATATGCCACAACTTGTTCAGCTATTCTTCAGTTGATGGGCTTCTCCTCAATTTCCAATTCTTTGTCACCACAAGAAGAGCTGCTGTAAATTCTTTTGTACAAGTAGGGCCTTTTCCCTTTTTTTTTTTTATCTCTTTGGGGTATAGACCTAGTAGTAGTATTGCTGGATCAAAATTTGCACAGTTTTACATTCATTTGTTCATTCATTTAGCAGGAAACTGAAGCAGAGAGATTTGAGGTGACTAGTAGTCAGAGGCAGTAAGTGAAGCCATGTCTTCCATGACTTCAGGTCCAGGATTCTTACCACTGTACCACTAAGTTTCTCTCAGGAGATCCTGTGTCCACAGGAAGGTGGCAGGGCTTAGGATGAATCAGATAAGGGATGTCCATCTCCACCAATAGGTGTTGGTCCCCAAACTTTCTGGTTGTTAACAGGAAGTTCCTCTCAGGCAGGTATTAGAATCAGATCTTGGATTTGTGCCTTAACAGTTTGCTGGGCTCTTTCTTGTGCTGG
This sequence comes from Vombatus ursinus, assembly GCF_900497805.2. Lineage (NCBI taxonomy): Eukaryota > Metazoa > Chordata > Mammalia > Diprotodontia > Vombatidae > Vombatus > Vombatus ursinus. The sequence goes on from NW_020940527.1 coordinate 25,865,005, forward strand.
ATAAAGACTAGAACAAAACTAGCTCCTTTGGATTCCCACCTAGCTCCAGTTTGCTTCCCAAGCCCATTTCTTTTACGATGTAAAATCCAGAAATCAACATTTCTCCCCACTTGTACTTGAGGAGATGAGAATAGGCTTTGCTTATGACTTCATTAGTTTGTTCATGCTGTTAGCTATCCTAATGCTTCCTTCTGTCAGCTTACCCTTCCCCCACTTTTCATCATGCTCCATTTTTTCCCTTTGGTTAGCAGGGGCAGCAGCTGGCTCGTCCACATCCTGGCACAAGGCGTGTGAGTGCCTGATGGCTGAATTGGTGCTAGTCACAAGCTTCGAATCCCAACTAGGGAATCTCTTTTTCCTCTGCCACATTGAACCTTACCCCATTCTACGGCGAGAGCACTTGAGGACCTAGAGGGCCACATGTGGCCTCGAGGCTGCAGGTTCTCTACCTCTACTAGATACATATACATACTCTTGTGGAAATCTTACTTTTTACCTTCTCACTCTATTTGTTTTCCCTTTACAATGTGAGTTCTTTAGATCACTGCTGAACTCCTAAATGAAGCTGCCTTCTTGAGAAGTCTCTTGGGAAAAAGGAATATCAGTACAATTAGTTTATCTTAGAAGAAGAGTGGCTTGTGGTCTATCTTATAAATGCCTTTTAAAAAGATCCTGTTTTATTAGGAGTTATTCATTTGAACGTGGCTAGAAGTTGAAACTTTTTATTATAAATAACTTATTGATACATGTACATTGATTACTCGATGTGTTCATGTATCCCATCCCCAGAACCTTTTGTTAAGTTGAAGTTAATCTGTCAACCTTTAAATGAATTCGTTTTTGTATTAGAGTCCCATCTTTTTATAAAAAGTATTCAGTTATTAATTCCTTAGTGGAATCTCATCTTCCTAAGGGGGGAATGAATAATGCCAAGTTTAAAAAAATGGATTCTAATTTTCTTTTTTCTTTTGGTGGCAGTTGGGGTTTAGTGACTTGCCCAGTCACGCAGCTAGTGAGTGTTGCTTATCTGAGGCTGGATTTGAACTCTGGTCCTCCTGACTCCAGGGCCAGTGCTCTTATCCACTGTACCACCTAACTGCCCCAGGGTCTAATTTTCTGTTTGTACCTGAGTTTCCTTTATATATCAACATGACAGTTGGCCCAACTTAAAATTTAAATTCCCTGGTCTGAAAGGTTCCAAATTTTATTTTCTAGGAATAGGCATAAGGTTTGAACTAGCTTTCGTTATCTGACCTGGTTATTGGCAACATAAATTTAAAATTGTGTTAAGATCGAATTTGTAGGAAATTTTTAGCAGAGAAGAGAATTTCTACTAGTGACTTGAGTGGAGTAGAGCTGTTCTGAGACCACACCCAAACCACAGGACTGAATCAGATGTTTCCAGAGGAACTGAGGGAGATACATCTATGGATTTTATTTTGCTATTTACTTTTTTTCCCCTTTGTGCCTTTTATCTGTAAGGTCTACTTATCAAATGAGATTGCCCTCTTTGGTTTTTGTCAAAATGGTATCAAAGGGGATTGCCTCCTTTGATTTTGTCAGTCTTTCCCTTTTTCTTCTTACATTGTCTTCCCCAGTAACTCCCATAGTTAGAAACCCTTGATGAAGTGTTTGTCATATCAGTTAGTGATTTATTGAGGAGGCCATGCCTTTCAAGAATCAAATGGGGGAATGTGAGAAATGATTACTAATAACCAGTATCTTGGGGAGATTCAGAGGCTCTCCCCTTTTTCTTTTTTTGTTTTTTCCAGACTGCTAAAATATGAAATTTATTGTTGGCATATGTTTTTCTTTTTTTTTTAATTAATTTATTTTGATTTATCAATAATCACTTCCATATGCTTTTGAGTTTAACATTTTTCTTCCCCGTCGTCCTCAACACCCTCCCCAAGACAGTGCACAATCTGATATAGGTTATACATTTACATTCATATTAAACATATTTTCACATTAGTGATGTTGTAAGTCAAAATTAAAACCAATAGGAGGAACCATCAGAAAGAGGAAACAAAGCTCACCAGAAGAAAAAAAACAGCAATTCAGCTTCCATATTTCTTTCTTTGGCCTCTGGAGATATCTTAGATCCTTGTATTGCCGGGAAGGGTTAAGTTCATCAGTATTAGTCATTGCACAATGTGGCTGTTATTGTGTACAACTTTCTCTTAGTTCTGCTCACTTCACTCAGCATCAGATCATACAAGTCTTTCCAGGTTTTTCTGAAGTCAGCCTGTTCATCATTTCTTATAGCACAGTAGTATTCCATCACATTCATATACCACAACTTGCTCAGCCATTACCCAATTGATGGGCATCCTCTCAATTTCCAATTCTTTGCCACCACAAAAAGAGCTGCTATGAATATTTTTGTACATGTGGGTCCTTTTCCTATTTGTGTGATCTCTTTGCTCTCCCCATTTTCTAAATTCCTCATTTTTAAAAGTTCCCGTTTCTTGAAGGGAAATCATTGTCATTACTGATAATGAGATTGTGTTGACTCTCCTCCATCTTGGTGAGACCCCACCCAATCTTGTGAGGAATTTAATCTAGGCTGGGAAGGCCCATTGTGTTCTGTTCTAGCTTGGGTGAAGACATATCCTTTTGTCTAGGGGGGTGGTCTGAGTAGAGATGATTTCTCTGTCCTAGGGTCACAGCCCCATTGACTACTGCTGTTCCTGCTGAAACCTACTGCTTCAAAGGATACATAAACTGTGAGCCCCACTGTCATGATTGTCTTAGGTCTAAGAGAGATGGCCAAATGACCATCCTTTTATTAATAACCTACTGGCCTTATTAATAAAATTATTAACCAGGAAAAAAAATAATGTTTCTTGGGGAGAAGAGACTCTAGGCAATCACGTAACTACTTTATACCAATTTAGGTGTTACAGAAAATGGTGGGCATACTTTGAAGGACGGGTTCTATCTGTTTTATGTGTAATGGTCACAAGGTCAGAGTAACTCAATGTACTTCTTCTTCCTAATTGTCTTTGTAGTCTCCTTTAGCACTGAGCATGATCTTCCATCTCAGTCTCTTTTTCTGATTCAGTGTAGGTGGGCCCTCTTCTCTCTCTCCATTCCCTTGGTAACCTCTTTGGCTCCCATTGACTTAATTATCATCATCCTTATGCACATGACTCCTAGATCTGTGTATCTAGCTTCAGTCTGTCTTGAGCTCCAGTCCCGGATCCCTGACTGCTGATTAGACATTTCAAGCTGCATGTCCCATAGACATCTCAAATTCAACATGTCCAAAACAAAACTGATCCCATTTTCTCCAAAATCCACCCCTCTTTGGAACTTCCTCCATATCTTTTGAGGACACCACCATCCTTCCAGTCTCCCAGCCTCAGCACTATCCTCATCTCCTCACCCTTGTTCACTCCACGTATCCATGAAATGCTCCATCTTTCCATTTCTTCCTCTGCAGCATCTTTCAAATATGGCCCTCTCTCTTGACTTACATGGCTAACCCCTTCCTGTCTCCCTGTCTCCCTGTCTCCCTACCTGTGGGATAAAAGAAAAGCTTCTTTGGCCTTCAGAGCTCTAAGCATGCTGTTGTCAAGCCCGCAGGCCACTTCCTCACACTGCTTACACGCACTTCCCTGGCCTTTACGCTGGCCAGGGCTCATACTTAGAAGGCGCTTCTCCCTTCAAATTCTCCATATAATAAAGAAAGGAAAAAAAGCATCAGGCAGAGAGAACAAATCCTTCATTCGTTCCTCTGTTACGATGGCAGCGTTCAGGTTCTTCGTCAGAAAACAGGCGATGCCGATTTCCAGGTACTCCTTATTGTAGATAATGGAGAATGAATGTAGTATTTCGTGTACCCCCTTTTTCTGTTCTTTCTGTTCTATACATAGAGAAATGTTCATATATTCTGGTGTCTAGCAAGAACTAAATAACAAAAATTTAAAGTTTATACTAAAAAAGTCCACTCAAACACCGCCTTCTGCATGAAAGCTTTCCTGGCACCTCCAGCTCCTTCCCTAATGCCTTCCCTCCCTAAACTACTTTCTATTTATTTTGTATTGATTCTCTTTATATCAAGATATGTACACACTGTCTCCCATAAGCTCCTTGAGAGTTGAAGTTATTCAGTTTTTTTGTATTTGTATCCACAGTGCCTAGCACAGTACCTGGCACATAGTAGGTGCTTAATAAATGCTTATTGACTGATAGATGTACTTTTGGGTAGAACCTGTTGAGCTCAGTAATAAGATTTTTTTTCCTTCACATTTCTCTTTTTTTCCCCCTCTAGATGTGAAATCTGGTCGCTATACTGTATTACAAGTGGTGGAAGCCCTTGGGTAAGAGACCTTGTTCTGCTCATCTCCTTACCAACCTATTTTCCTAGATTTCTTGCTTTAAAGCTATGCTTTCTTGCTTTGGAAATGGAGGGTTTTTTCCCATCTGTTCTGGAATATATTAGTCCCTTACTTGCTCTCATTCAGCCCCTTCTACCACCTCTCTTTCAAACCAACCCAGTGTATAGAACTGACTCTTATGTAGGCCTTATGTCCACAAGGAGAAAATACAGGCTATGTTCTGTCAGCCTAGGGACGTGTAAGCTTATGGGCCAAGGGATCCAGTCCACACCCTTCAAGAGGGTGCAAGAGCAGTAGTGCTGTGGGGGACATAGGTGGCCTCACCCCATGGGTACTGGAGGTGCCAGTCAATCTGGGGCTGGTTTACAGAACAGAGGTGTGGGGCTCCTGTCCTGAGGCCTCGATGGCCATCTTCTGTCCCGTTCCTGGGCTTGAAACTATAGATAAAGGTTGGGGAAGTAACCAAAGCAAAAGGACCAGTCCATGCATATAGGCTTTTGCTGGGGACAAAGTCCCCAAGTGATGTTCGTCGGACTTTATGGACCATATTTACTGACAATTCTGTTCAGATGCTTATTACAACTGCCACCAAAATGGATGCATTGCAAGGGGCAGAGGGAAAGTCCACCAAGTGACTGTTAGAATCCCACAAGCCTTCAGCTTCTCCATTACTTCTGCTGTTGCTTTTGTATAAATACCTTCCAGTTTGCTTTTTTCTTCCAGGTGAGTTTCCCATGGAATTAATTGTCAGGGGATCATTTTATTATCCTCTAATCCTAATGCTAACTTAAAGTCTTTATTCTGACCACTTCATCAGGCAACCAAGCCTGGAGGATAATTACTCTTCACTGAGACCTTGGTGATTATTGGTCTTGCTTTTATTACCTTTCTCCCTTGACTCAGTTTCTGCTCTGTAAGTCGGTTGCCAGTCATTTCTCCAACCCTGTGGGTTGTTTCTGTGCCCTGGCAGAAGCTGCTAGAGAAAGGGGTCATTCTCCAAGTAGTGTTTCAGAATTTGGCACCCAGTCAGGTTCCCATCAGTTCCCCAGAATGAAAGTACAACATTATGTTGCACATCTCAGGTAACCCATGAGAAATGCCAAGTCGGTGGGGAAAAAATGGTACTTATTATTGTCATTATCGTTATTATACCATCTTAATATTTATATAGAGATTTAAAATTTGCAAAATACTTCTAGTACATTAGGTGCCAAACCAAGTGTGACTCGAAAAATACGTTGTGCTCAGCGCCCCATTCTTACAAAGGTGCCAGATCCCTGTAGAAATCCTATTTTGTCCTGGTGTCTGAAGCGCTTCTGCTCCACGGAAATGCATCCTCTCATACCACCTTCCCTCGCACGTGGCTAGGTTCTAGTCTCATGCGAAAGAATAAATGTGTACTACAGCGAAGTGCCACCCATTCAAGGGCTTGAGCAGAGCCTTTCCTACCTCCTTCTTCTATCCAGATCCTGCCTAGAGAATCCAGAGCCCCGGACTCGTGGTCGAGGGATCCAGCTTCTGTCCCAGGTGCTACTTCAGTGTCATCCCTTGCTCCTAGAAAAGGAAGGTATTGCTCTCGTGAATGTGGGCTTCTTCCTGGATTGGTCAGTCAGGGCTCTCCAGCTCCACTTCAGACGTCCTCATAGGAGCTGGGGGAACCAAGTTATCCCAGACGGATATGACTGTCAGCTCTTAGTCTCCTTTCCTTACTACATGCTACACTTGGCAGAGCATCTGAATTGAGAATCCAAACATATGGAATCCAATTTTAGCTGTTCTTGGGAAGCTCTGTGTGGCCTTGGTGGAGGAAGGCACTCTGGTGAATTGGAAAGGACACTGGATTTAGAGTCACAGGATTCTAGCTCCCATTTTTGCCACCTTTACCACCTGGATGACCTTGGGCAAATCACCCAACCTTTCTGAGCTCCATCTGTAGAATGAGGGGGGGTAGGAAAACGATCTCTAAGTCTCATTCCAAGTATTACCATTTTCCCCAGTCACCTCCCATGTTTCAAGTCCTTTCTCTGTGGAACAGGAAGAATAGCAGTTTGCCATTATTATCTCAGTGGGATAGAAAGGTAGATTAATGAAGTGTCTGAGTGCTTTGAGATCCTTAGAAAGAAAATAATCCCCACAGTTTTACTCTCCAGGAAAGAACCCTTTGAGTTATGTCTCCAAATGGGAGACGACTGTTGGAGAAATGAGATGAGGGATTCAGCTCTGGTCGTCCCTCTGATGAAGTCGCAGTAATGGGGCAGAAGGATGGCCTCAAGGGGGGATACATTTCTTGGTGCAGAATAAAATAGCAGCGATACCTTAGTAACTGTCATACCAATGGGAGTGTGAGGGAGCTGGCTGTGCCCCTTGAGTGGGTGCCCACTGATGCTGGCTCTGCTTTGTGTAGTGGTGCACCTGACCCTGTTCTATGAGAATCAGCTCAAGGACCATCACCTGGTGATCCCATCTGTCCTGCAGGGTCTTCGAGCACTGGTAAGTGCCCCCCCCCCCAAAAGAGCAGCACCCCTTATGCTTCTCAAGACACAACCTTAGAGCTAGAGAGGGTCATGGAAGTTAGAGCTAGTCTGAAAGGCAGCTGGGTCTGCTCTGAAGATACTAACCAAGGTCAGGGCTGATGGTGGAGCTAATTTTCGCACCTTTCTTTGCATGTTAGATCAGTACAGGGTGCTGTGCCACTCTTGCTCATGGAGTCTTGTCCAGGGTTCTCAGCCTGGAGACCTCATAGACCTGACGGGTATATGAGGTGGAAGTATGTGCCCTCTTTTCCCTATAGAGTATGTGTGACGTCCTCCCTCCAGGCCTGGCTGTCTCTGTGCTCAAGGCCATCTTCCAGGAAGTGCATGTACAGGTGAGTGACAAGCATTGTCTTGTCTACCTCTTTCCTCTCCCCCATCACCTCCCAAGGGCCTCTAAGGAGATCAGATGGCCAAAAAATCCCAGCAGCCTATTGTGGTCTAGCATCCTGGTGGCACAGGGGGAGGAGAGAGCTCGAGGCCTGAAGTCAGAAAGACCTAAGTTCAGACCAGGCCTCTGGGGCAAGTCATTTAACCTTTGTCAGTCTCAGTTTCTTCATCTCTAAAATGGGGGGGAGGAATAATAATAGCATCTACTTCACAGGGTTGTTATGAGGATCAGGTTGATAGAATGTAAAATGTTTTGCAAACATTAAAATGCTGTAAAATGCTAGCTGTTATTTTTATTAACTTTTTAGTTCTAGAATCAGTGTACATGGGCATTTCGTGCTTATGTGCAAGCATATATGTGCCCAGATGCTTCTCTCTAGTGTACTGTCCTTTGCCTGTTTGTGCCTAAAAAGCCGGTTGGAGCAGAGTGGAGGGAGAGCTAGATCCTCTCACTGAAACTGCTAAGGGATTAGCCTGGCCACTGGAGTAAAGCCCTGGGGTTGGAAGAGGGCTATGCTGACTGATCACTAATTCACTTTCCTATTCACCATCCACTTGCCCACCTCCCCACCCCCAGTCTCTGACACAGATGGATCGCCACACAGTCTACAGCATCATTACCAATTTCATGCGTACCCGAGAAGAAGGTGAGAGAGGCAGCACTGCCTGGGAAGGCAGGGAGGCAGCCGTCACATCTCACTTTCTCCTTTGCTCACTGCCACATCTTCCCTAATCTTACCCACTCTCATGATACTAAGCAGGAGGATAAAACGTGCACAAATAGGCAATGTGAAAATCAAGTCAAGATGGGAAAGACCGGGTTCTCTTGGGGGACTTGGAGGGTCTGTGTGAGTCACTTTGCATCCAGCAAAAAGGAGGGTTTATTTGTGTTTACGGCTTCAAAACTCCCACACAAACCTGTGTTGGACTCCTACTTCTTTAGCACTAGGTATTTTACTTTGAGATAGAAAAGTAAAAGACAAACTCTGGGAGATAAAGATAAAAAATGAATATACAACAGGAGAAAGCCTACAATCCTGTGTTTCATAGGGAACAATGTTGCCTTTGTTCATTCCCTCCCCAGAGCTGAAGGGCCTGGGAGCCGATTTTACCTTTGGCTTCATCCAGGTAATGGATGGGGAGAAAGATCCCCGAAATCTTCTGGTGGCCTTCCGAATTGTCTATGACCTCATCTCAAAGGACTATAGCTTAGGTAAGATCTTAAATTGGTAAGTCAGGTTAAGGCCAAAGGATGAAGAAGATTGTAAACGAGCCTAATCTTCTGTGTTTATCCCTTTAGGGCCCTTTGTAGAGGAACTCTTTGAGGTGACATCCTGTTACTTTCCCGTTGATTTTACTCCAGTGAGTATCTTCTTAGAGGGAATTGTGAGAACATTTGAGAGTGGATGAAATTTTGATTTAATAAGTGTTTATTGAAAATTTACTGTGTTCAATCACTAACCATAATTCCTTAGAACTGATGGTAAAAGTCACCCAACTCCTGAGAAAAAGGTAGTAAACTCAGAGGGCAGACTGAGACATGTTTTTTAGACATGGCCAATGTGAAAATTTGTTTTACTTGACTATATATTTTTGTAATAAGGGTTTTATTTTTCTTGCTTTCTCAACGGGGGAGAGGGTGGGGAACGGGAGGGAAGTGGGAGAAAGAAAAGGCTCATCTTTGTTTGAAAATAAATTAAAATTTAATTTAAAAATAAAAAGAGGAAACTGAAAAAAAATTTACTCTGTTTTTAACATTGTGCTTAGTGCTATTGGGGTTGGGACATGGGAGGTGGGGTGAGGTGAGTCTGGAATGGTTGGGATATAGGTAGGCACCAAGAGGGACTTTGGTCTCTTTCAGACCCTACATACTGGAGAGAAGTGTTTCATGCTGCCAACAACGGAGCCCTTGGATTTCTTATTTTTAAAATTTGTTCTTTAAAAAAAGAAAAAGGCCCATTGGGTCTGGGTGTGGTGGGAGCTAATAGTCCTGAAGATCCTTAAGGAATCAGGAAAAGAAGACTATCTTCTACATGCTGGTGCCTTAGATGCTGATAGATAAGTCCTGGGTTTCACCAAGGCAGGCTGGACAGTGTGAGGCTCAGGATCGTGTTTGACTGAGAGGAGGAGCTGTATAGACTCATCACCTTTCTAACTCCCCTAGCCACCTAATGACCCCCATGGTATCCAGAGAGAAGATCTCATCCTGAGCCTTCGTGCTGTTCTGGCTTCCACACCTCGATTTGCTGAGGTGAGTTGAGCCCAAGGTAGGACCTCGTGGGAGCTAGCTAAGTAACCCTCATGTTTGGCTCTGGTTGGCTCATTTTTTTAATATGTAGTTTGATTTCTCATTATATGGAAGAGTTAAGACCTGAGGCCGTAGAGCTTGGGAGAGAGAAAGGTCCTCATATTCTGAAGAAGTTACTGACATTCCACAAGTACCCTCAAGACCTGTCATAATGATATTTCTTCTGGAATTTTCAAAATACCAACCCTACATGGGAGTTTTTTGGGGGGTGTTGTAACCCAGTGCTGTCCCAGGTGATGAAGATCCAACTATTCCAGTTCCCTGGGAACAGTGCCATGATGTGAGGACCACGACCCTGTGGTTTGAATGGAGGCCTTGGGCAAAGTAGGATGTATGTCTGTAGTGCTGTGGTTCACCCAGGAGCACTGGAGGAAACTTAGGGTGCTAAAGTCCTTCTTACCTTTCTCCTGTAGTTCCTACTGCCACTGCTGATAGAGAAAGTGGACTCTGAGATGCTCAGTGCCAAGCTGGACTCCTTGCAGACGCTGGTGAGGGAATGCTTCTGCTGCTGACATCTTGCTGCCCTTTGGAGGTCAGGAGTGAGGGTATAAAAGGGTGGAGATATAAGTACCTGAGAAGGTAGGGGAATACTTCTGTGGGCTTTAGGAGGGATCGCCCTTTTTTGTGCCCTGCTTATTTAGGTGGGCAGGCCCAGATCTGGGCTGATGCAGGGCATGACAAGGGATGAAGGGGAAGGCAACGGCGATGTGGGCCCTTCAGCAGGTGGGCTCTTAATTTATAAGTGAAGAGGCACTAGATTTTCTTGTTAAGGGCTCAGGACTGAGTGATGCATCTGGCTCACCTCTTGTGCCATTGCCCACAGAATGCCTGCTGTGCTGTGTATGGGCAGAAGGAGCTGAAGGACTTCCTGCCTAGCCTGTGGGCTTCCATCCGTAGAGAGGTAACTGTTTCCCAGGGAAGGGTAGGGGAAGACCTCTGCTAAACAAGCAGAATCACAAGAAGTAATGATGGGTCTCAGGTGTGAGGGCTAGGACTGGGTGGTTGGAAGAAAATCTTTCCCTTCTGCTGCTTTGGGTCAAGGCAACACGCCAGCCCCTATAGCAAGTGGAAGGGCATCCAGTGAGCCACTGGGGGGGGGGATCTGCTCTAATGTGAGCTCCTGACTAAGGCTTACCAGGGACCAGTAAGAGCAAACAGAGTTAGGAAGAGAAAAGCCCTGGCACAGAGGTTCCCAGACGACTGTAATTCCAAGTCTTTCCAATTGGGCTTTGGTATCCGTGGAGCCATTAGATGGGACAGTGAAAACATTGCTGAATTTGGAGTCAGGGGACCTGAGTTCAAATCTTGGCTCTTCTACTTACTGTGTGACCATGGGCAAATCACTTCACTTCTGGGCCTCAGTTCTTCATCTGTAAGATGTTAGATTAGCTGACCTCTTCAGTACCAGGATTGGGGGAGCCTTTGCACTTATTAAATGCTAGGGCATGTGTGCTGAATTGGCTTGAAAGTGGTGCATGCCAGCCACTGGTGGATGAAGACTGTGTTTGATGGTGAAGATACCACAATGGAATTCATTTGGAGGAGATTTCCATGGTTCCCAAATCCTTCAAGAAGGGAATATGCTGGGTGGGATGTTTCTGGTTCTGGGTGCTCTTACCATCTGTGGGACCCCTTCCCTTACAGGTATTCCAAACATCTAGTGAGCGGGTTGAGGCCGAAGGACTGGCAGCCTTGCACTCCCTGTCTGCGTGTTTGTCTAGATCCGTGTTGGAGGCTGATGCAGAGGATCTCCTTGACTCCTTCCTTGGCAGTATCCTAGAGGGTAACTGGACCTGGGGTCGGAAGGGCGGCCAGGGTGATAGAACTGAAGTTCCCCGAGGCAAGGCAGTGGGCCCAGTAGCCTTGCATGGGTAGCCCTCTTGTACTTATGGCTGGAAACTGCCTTGGGAAAAACTGTCAGCTCGTGGCCACTGAACTGGCTGTCATCATCTAAGGTTAAGGGATGGGGGAGCAGGGGGAGTGTATAGCCTGCCAGCCCCCTCACGATACTCTCCCTCTGCAGACTGCAGGCACCACTTGTGTGAACCTGACATGAAGCTGGTGTGGCCTAGTGCCAAGCTGTTGCAGGCAGCTGCAGGTGCATCCGCTCGGGCCTGTGACCGCATCACCAGCACCGTGATACCCTTGCTTCTGGAACAGTTCAATCGGCATGGCCAGGTAGGGGAATGAGATGGGAACCTAGTTGGGGGAAGGGGAGGGTAGCTAGTTTAAAAGACTTTTTGGGTCCTTAAAAATAACCTTTGACTTCAGTTTCCTTCATTACTTTGTAGAGCAGCCAGAGGCGGACAATTCTAGAGATGCTTCTGGGTTTCTTAAAGCTACAGCAAAAGTGGGGAAATGAAGACAAAGGTGAGATCACTCCTTGCCCCATAGTACTGCCCTGGGGGCTAGCTGCGGGGGAAAACATTTAACCTGGCAAGGGGAAAATGTTTTTATTCCAGTGAGTTTCCTGGATTCCCAGTCATTTGCCCCCACACCCATAGTAATGATGTGCTGTAATTAAAATCAAACCAGCAGATTGGGAGGTTCAAGGTCTTTGCCTCAATTGTTGGTTTTTTTGGCCAAACTCTAATATCTTTGGTTGTCTCTCCACAGATGAAATACCTCTGAGTGGCTTCAAGGCTCCCATATGCTCATTGGTCTCCTTGGCCCTGACAGACCCCAGTACACAGCTCCAGCTTGTTGGCATCCGTGCCCTCACAGTCTTGGGTGCCCAGCCAGGTCTGAAGGGAGTGAGGAAGGACTGGGGGGGAGGGTGTGCATTCTTCCCCCAGAGGCTCCTGCAAAGAGCAGGCTTCCATCAGTGCCGGCCATAGCTCTAGTTACTCCGGGTTTGTGTTAGTTTCCTTTGGCGTGCTACAAGGAGTAAAAGGTGAGGGCCCCTTCTGATTGCAGGGCTGCTATCTACTGAGGACCTGGAATTGGCAGCTGATCATCTCTACAGGCTGAGCTTCCTGAAGGAGGATTCCCAGAGTTGGTAAGAAGCTGGAGCTAGGGCCAGCCTGCCCTCCCACCTGCCCTCAGATGGCAGCCTTGGTTCTTCTCCCTGAAGTCAAAGGTCTAAGGTTGGCCCTGGCTACAGAAATCTTTCCCAACTTGTAGGAACAGAATTTCTGATCTCTAAGTCAGAGATCACATAGTCCAGTCCTGACAGACAGACAGCTTAATATGGTCCCCAGGCACATTACCTCCTCTGGACTTGACAGCAGGCTTTGGTTTGGAGGTTGTACCTTGGGCCAGGGAGGGACTGAGCGGCACCATAGGTCTGCCAGCCCCCTACTTCATCACCCAGCTTCTAGGGCTTAGCCAGGGAAGCCTCACACTGAAGGTCCTGCCAGATGATCGTCCTCAGAGGGGACAGAGGAGCCCTCTTGCTGGCCTGGCAGTGGATGGGTTGCTCCTTATTGTCAAGCTTCAGCTCATGTTCTTCTGTGCCCCTGGCAGTTTGGCAGCAATGGAAGCGTCAGGGACGCTGGCCACCCTCTACCCCACAGTCTTCATTAGCCACCTGGTGCCCCGGCTGGCAGCGGAGCTCCGTACAGGTATGTGGTCCATGGGCCCCTGTACCAGGGCCAGGAAGGGGGCAGGACAATGTAAGGAGGAGAACGGGGGAGTCTGGGGGATTGCCAAGCTTCTAACGGTCTAGAGTCCTGTCCTCCAAGCCCCCAAGGATGTCCAGTGGGCAATGAAACCTTGTTCCCTGTGTTGCTGTTTCCAGGGGACACAGAATTGGCCAGTGGGGAGGGACCTTCATACCAGGCCAGACGCTTGCGCTGTCTACAGGCCCTGGCAGCTGTCTCTACACATCCCAGTATTGTCAGGGAGACCCTTCCCGTGTTGTTGCAGCACCTCCGTCGCGTGCACAGAGGTAACTGACAGGAGTAGTGGAGGCAGGTATGAGTGGGACTCTGAAGTAACAGGTGCAGAAACTGTCCTCAGATGTGAGCTGGTGAGACACAGGTGGGGAGGTAGATGCCACGTGGGCCTCACCATCTCTGCCAAGTTCTGTCTGCTGTATAATTTCTCTGTAGTGAGTTCTATCTAGGTCCATAATAATGGCTGGGTGAGAAAGAATAGAAAAGAAACCCTTTAAATTATTCTTAGAGGAGCAAGAGCATTTTACACTTCATAATTCATAAATTGAAAATGTTCGGGGTCTTCTTACAGGAGGTGACTTTCAAAAAAGTCTCAGCGAAGAATGAACTGTGACTTCTTTTTTTCCCAGGGAATAATGCAGACTCTATCGAAGTTATTGCTGTCTGCCGGAGTCTCCACCTGGTAGCTGGGCAGTGCCAGCAGGAGCCTGAAAGTTGCTGGTACTTCCACCAAACGGCCATACCTTGCCTGCTTGGCCTGGCTGTTCAGGCTTCCATGCCAGGTAACCTGGCTTGCTTCTTCCTCGCTCTCTGTGGGACTTTTCTCCTTCTTTGACCCTAGTATGACCTAACACTGCCCCCCTCAGGGGAGAGCCAGTAATGCAACACGAGGCTGTGGATCACCTTGAGTTAGAAGGGATCTTCAGGGTCCTCTAGTCCAACTTCCTGGTGGCCCAGATCACCCAGAAAACAAAGGGCAGAGCTGAACGGAGTCAGCCAGCCTCTTAGGGTCAGAGAGGTGGGCTGCAAGTGTGATTAATACCATTGGACTACACTGATTTTTCCTTTCAAACTTTCCGACTTACCAGGTGTTGTTTTTCTTCCTCTCCTTCTGCTTATTTAGAGGAGAGGTTATAACATGACTGTTGGCAGGGAGGGCCCAAGTCAGATTAAAATGTAATTGGGGGGCAACTAGGTGGCTCAGTAGATAGAGCACCAGCCCTGGATTCAGGAGGACCTGAGTTCAAATTTGGCCTCAGACACATAACACTTATGACTCTGTAACTCAGGGCAAGTCACTCAACCTTCATTGCCCAACCAAAGCGGAAAAAAAAATACGTAATTGGGAAATACTAAACAAAATGAATACACATACAATAGCCCATAGAGATAATGCTGCTCTGTGGTTTGCTGAGGTAGTGACCTCATTTCTACTGAAATTTGCTCCAGTGAGTTCAAGAACCTGTAGCTTGTGACAGTTAACAACGGTTACTTCCTTTTAATAGGCTTCATTTGCCAGTCTGTAAAAGGAGGTGAGACCAGATCATCTCAGGATCTCATTCTAGGCCTAGTGGCATCAGTACAACTGATGGCAGTTTTTTCTTCATCTTTACTTCAGGGGCTGCATGTGAAACTGGACAACTTTTTATGGATCTAGGAAGTCTGATAATGGCTTAATTTAGTCTTTTCCTTTTGGCTCCCAGGATTATAGTGCTGGGTAGGAGTGTGGAAGGGAGAAAATTCACAAGTGTAGCTGGAGTCTTAGCCTAAAGTTACTGCTTCAGGTGTTACCTATGTCATCTGCGTCCTTGAGGCCTGTGGTGATTTCTAACACAGTGCTACTGTTGCAGAAAAAGGCCTCCCCAACCTTGGGAAGCTGCTGTTGGAGGAGGAGGTCTTGGCCGCCATGGTCTCTGTCATCAGCACAGCCAGCACCCACCTAAGTCCTGAGTGAGTTTGATAAGGGAATGTCACATCTGGGAGAAGATGTTGCCTTTTAGCTCGGCCTTCAGTCCAGACTTGAATCTGTGTAGGCCAGTCATCTCGGGGAGGCATTTTAGGGGACATCTCTAGGATTTCCTGGCTGGGTTAAACTAGGCGCTGCCTTCTGTCCCCAGGCTAGCTGCTCGAAGTGTTGCCCTGATTGTGCCCCTTTTCCTGGATGGCGACGTATCCTTGCTGTCTGAAAACAGCTTCCCCAGCAAGTTCCTCCCATTTCAGGTAAGGCACTAATAGGACGTAGAACAGGACTCCATGCTGTGGTGTATGCTTTCTGAGCTAATCTAGGACGGGGGAAGGAAATTCAGCATTGGAAATATGTGGTGCTTTGCAGCGTGAGGATGAGTTTCTCCTTCCTTTATAGAATAGCTCCTCAGAACAGAAGCGGCTGGTTGCACTTCTCATGGCCTTTGTTTGCTCTCTGCCCAGGAACGTAAGTGAATAGGCTCTTGGGGGCACAGGATTTAGCCCTGACCTGGGGAGGTGGAGCCCAGTGACCTTGGGGTTGAAATGTTCCTATAGTTGAAGCTGGTCCAGACTGCTTCTCTTCCCTCATCTTCAAATGTCATTCTTACTCATCCTGGCTCCCGTAGCCATTCCTTGCTAAGTGTTTCTTGGAATTCAAGTGCTTCCTGGGTCTGCCCTGTGACCTGGACTCTCTGCAGGTGGAGATCCCTCGGCTGGACAGGCTAATGCAGGAGCTGCTGACCCTGAGCTGCCACCATGATGGGCTCTTCTCCTGTACTGCTGCCGCCAAGTGCTTTGCAGGGCTACTTAACAAACACCCAGCAGGTATGTGGGGACAGGGAGACGCAGATACGATCATTGATTCAATCTTCTTACCCCTACTTGTGTTGGGTAAGGGGTAAGAACTAGATGGTCACACACTTCAGCGTTCGCCCCTCTTTTCTAGGGCAGCAGCTAGATGAATTTCTACAGAAGGCTATGGAAAAAGTGGAGGCTGGCCTGAACCCAGGGCCCTATCGCACTCAGGCCTTCACACTGCTCCTTTGGGTAAGGGAAGAGAATGGCCTGGAGTGGAGAGCCACTGTCACGTACTCTGAAGTGGGGCTCTCTGCAAGGCCATAGCTATGTAGATGGGTTTTCATTTGGGGAATTACTCTGTTTCTCTTATTCACAGGTGACAAAGGCTTTAGTGCTCAGATACCACCCTCTCAGCTCCTGCCTCACCGAGCGGGTAAGACCTTTCAAGGGGATAAAGGTCTGACAGTAGTACTCTGCTTGGACAGCCACATTCACCAGCACCCAGATTTACAGCCTTTCTTCATGACTCTTGACTCCAACGCTTTGGTCTCTCTAGCTAATGGGCCTTTTGAGTGATACAGAATTGGGCCCTGCAGCAGCTGATGGCTTCTCCCTGCTGATGGCCGATTGCCCAGATGTGTTGCATCGAGCTGGCCATGCTGAGATACGCATCATGTTCCGCCAGCGCTTCTTCACAGATAGCATGCCTGCACTGGTCCAGGGTTTCCATGCTGCTCACCAAAGTGAGTCTTTTTTCCTCTTGGTGGCCAGGTACTATTGCAACTGGACCTTTGCCCTGCCTTGCTTTTTAAATCCTAGGCAATTCCCGGGCCTTTTTTTTGAGTTTGTGCCCCTTGGAATACATTAGGGGTTAGGTCTGGGTATAATCTTCTATCCCAAGAATTCCCAAATACTCTTCCATTTCTTGTAGACGTGAAGCCAAACTACCTGAAGGGCTTGTCTCACGTACTCAACAGTCTGCCGAAATCGGTGCTTTTGCCAGAGTTACCAACAGTGAGTCCTCTGGCCTTAATAAAAATGGAGGGCAGAGAAGGGGTGCTGAGGTAGGCTGTAAGTGACTGCATGGGTCCCCCCTGACTATCGCTGTTGTCCTTTAGTTACTCTCCCTGTTGCTCGAGGCTTTATCCTGCACAGATAGCGTGGTACAGCTCTCCACCCTCAGCTGCCTTCAGCCTCTTCTGCTAGATGCCCCACAAGTCATGAGCCTTCACATTGACACCCTCATTACCAAGTTCCTAAACCTCAGCTGCAGCCCTTCCATGGTGAGTATGATCTCAGTAGTTTTTCTAGCTGAGACCCCTCTTCTTGCTGCTCTATCATTCCCCATATCTCCTTGTTTTTGTTCCAGGCTGTTCGGATTGCTGCATTACAGTGTATATATGCACTCACCAGGCTGCCAACTCCCGTGGTAAGGGCCTATAATTACCATTTCAAAGGGGATGACAAACAGTGGACATGGGTCTGGGTCAGTGATGATTTGGGGAAATGGAACCCCCCCAGGCATCCTGAGCCCTATACTTGGCAATACTGAGTACCTATCAGAGCAGGCTTCCCACTGTGGCCCCCTCAGGGTAGTCAGAAACCGCAAAAAAGCAGGATTTATTCTCACCTTCCTAGCAAACCAGTTCTGCAGCCCCAACAGGTGAAAAAATAGAGAATTCCTTCCTTATCCAAATCTGCTCCTGAGAGGGCTAGACCCTAGGTGACAGGCAAATGTCCTTCCACAGCTGCTGCCCTACAAAATGCAGGTGATCCGGGCCTTGGCTAAGCCACTGGATGACAAGAAGAGGCTGGTGCGCAGAGAAGCAGTGACTGCCAGGGGAGCATGGTGAGTGTCTGGGGAATGGGAGACTTGGGGCATAAGTACAGCTCCAGGTTAACGCATCAACGCCATCCCCTGTTCTCATACCCCACAGGTTCCTCCTGGGAAGCCCAGGCAGCTGAGGGCCCAGCCTTGTGCCTGACAACACTGACAGACAATCTGATCCAGTTACTGACTTGTCAAGGCGTCTTCCTACCGAATGGACCCTGGTCCAAGGAGGGGAGACCACTGGCCCCCTCCCCACTGGGTTCAGTTTGTGCTGCATGGCTCCACAAGGAACACAGTATTCCTCATTGCCAATGAATATTGTGAAGTGACCGTGTGGGGCCATGGGAGTGTTTTGGCAAGAAGAGACCCTGGCTGGGTAGAGGCTACAGAGTAAAGAGGGCAAAGTTGTACAAGGGTAAAGGAGATACCTGGGTACCCTACTGAGGAACCAGTGTGTGATTGGCCCTAAGGGCTACAGAGACTTTGTATGTTGTATGTGCGCCTGCTGGAGAATAAAGACATCTTTTGGCTATGTGGCCGGTACAGAAAACTCACCCTCCCACCAGCCCAGGAGTTCCAAGTCCAGCTAGTTTTCTTTTCTTAGGAACTGTGATTCTGAGACAAGGGGGAAATGAGGAACTTTCTAAAATAGAGTGCGAGGGACAGGTAACAAATAATGACACGTCAGGCATTTACTCCGTGATGGAGACCCCACAGGCCAACTCTCTTCTCTTCCCAAGCACACCCAAGAAACGTCAGAGCTACGGTATGGTAAGAGGGGCAGAACAGGATTGAGTTCAGTCTTTACAAAAGGAAATACTTTTATTTCTGCAGTAAGCAGAGTGTGAAAAGTGGCAGTGACCTCAGTAAGAGCCCAGGGGTCCGTTTGTACCTTTAAGCTCTTTTCCCATTCTTTTCTCACACGTCAGAGAAGGGAGATGGTACACAATACCAATGCTGTAACCCAGACCGGGTCTCTCAACAATTTTTGTTTGGGGCACAGGCTCTCCCCACGTGTAGAATCCTGGCCACATGGACACTGGAACTTCTGTCAGCCTGAGTGAACGGGACTTTAGCCCTGGAGTCCTCCATGTCACACTGCTCACCTAATGCCCAAAGGTTGGCCCCATAGCATTCTGTGTGATACAGGAAGCCGGTCCAAATGACTTCTTTTGCTTCGTGGTTCCAAAGAAAATCTCCCTACCAGTACCTTGTTCTGGGTTGAAAGAGATCTCCAGCCCCTTGAGACCACAGAGGAGGTAGGACCAGCCTTAGAGGCCATACGTACCCACAGCCCAGCTCACACAGCCAGCACAGAGTCTGGGGCTGTTGTCACATAGGGAGGAGGGTCCCAGGTCATCCCATTCCCATAGGGCAGATGACTAGAAGGCAGCAGGACACGAGTGAGCCAGTGCCTGCAAGAGAAGACAAAAATCGTTCTTGAG
Organism: Vombatus ursinus; assembly: GCF_900497805.2. NCBI lineage: Eukaryota > Metazoa > Chordata > Mammalia > Diprotodontia > Vombatidae > Vombatus > Vombatus ursinus. The sequence continues at coordinate 25,884,236 of NW_020940527.1, forward strand.
AAAGGCTCTAGGCCTTCATCAATATCGATGTTTCCAAGTCTTTGGGTATAAGTTCACATACCTCCCCAATCCCAAAACATGGATCAAGAACGTCTTAAATACCATCAGAGGAACTAGCTATCCCTATAAATGTCACTAGAGGGCTAAAGTCACAGGCAAGGATTAACTGGAAAAAGGTGAGAAAGGTGCAGAGAGAACTAACTGATCCCTGTGGTCATAGTGGCTATCTTTATTGGACAGAGCGACTAGGGGAGATGCTTTTATTAGGGAACAGTGACTTCCTTGAGCGTAAAGGTCTAAAGCAGGACCTGGCACATACTATATCAGTACAGTATGGACCTATTTATAATAATCATTCCTGAGCCTGGAAAGAAGCCACATGTCCTTTATCTAAGGCAAGAGAATAATCTTAATAGCTCTTACCTAGTAATAGGCCACACCTCAGTGAATGGAAGGGCCCCGCCCCCCTTCTTCCCCCATGAGGGTATGTAATATTTCACTATTTACCTTCTTGTGTTCACACCCAGGAACACCTTCCAGTTGTCCAAGCAGCCGTAATTATAAGGATTCCTAAATACCTGTAGCCAAGGAAGCATATGTGTGCCCAGGAGATCCCTTTACCGAAACCCACCCCACCCCCCTCCCTTTTAGACTCAGAGCCTCAGCCAAGACTCTAGCCTTATAAAAATGGTCTCTCCTGCTGGATGTCCCACTTCCCACGCCTGTACTCACTTTGCCCTTCAGCGAGAGCCGATGCCTCTCCTTCCTGTTGATATGCCTCTCGATACTGGTCTCACCCCGGCTGATGAGGACAGCATGCCATACTGTCAGAGCCCCTAACGCCAGTGCCACAGAGCTAAGAGGAAATGGAGAAAGCGCTAGCATACGTTCCTTGCAATGTTTCACAAAGAGACTTAACCCCATTGTAGCAAAAGAAACCCCAGTAAAACTCAGCCCATACCAAGTACTTCAATTCTTTATTAATTTAAAGGGACTTAAAAGAACCAATTAACTACCTCCCACTCCAGAAGAAAATGGCAAAGTTCATCACTTTATTATCAAGGAAGACTATGTATGTGGGGAGTGTTGATCTTGATGGATTCCACCATGTGCCCGAATCTGAGGAATGTACAGACAAGGGTCTGCTGACGGACCATCCAGGCCCTTTTGTGAGAATGGGCTCAGGTCTGACTGAAGGACTAGTGGTAGTGAGCAGTTGGCTCTAAAGTCCATCTCAGACTCAGACCCCAGGGACTTAATATTCAAAGCACCAACAAGAACTTTCTGTCCTGGATGTTTTGGTTTTTTTTTTTTCCATAGTCAATTCCCATACCATAGTTCTAGAGAATTTACAATGCATTACATTTACAGTGTCTTTCTGCACATCAATACTGTTTTTGCACCATGGTTAGCCTGAGCAAGAAAAAGTCTGCCCAAGTAAAGGGCTATCAGTGGAAGAGGTATAAGACTTGGTCTTCTCGGCTTCAGGTAGGAGAACTAGCACCAACAGAAGGAAGCTGGAGGAAGGCAGGTTTCAGCTTGATATAAATACAGAAAAGCTCCTTACAGTATGAGCAGCTGTTCACAAGTGGACTGGTCTGGGCTGTGAAAAGAGCCAAGTTCCCTACTGCCAGAAATCTCTAACATCCGCCCATGTTTGAAGGAGGTACTTGTTCAGGGGAGGGCTGAACTAAATGGCCTCTAAGATCCTTCCAACTCTGAGACCATCAGCTTCTAGACTGAATGCTGGCCAAGACCGTATCTGATGTTGCTTCTGTGCCACAAGAATGTTCTCCTTAACATGGTTTCAGGGAACCAGGCAAGGCCATGAGGTGGGAAGTAGGCCCCTAGACCTTGTCTACCACGGAGCCTCAAAAAGCACCTGTCTGGGTGAGTGGTGGAACTTGGCTTGCTTCTAGCTGTGAAACTCCACTAATGCCCTTTTCACCTGGCTCCCATAATTGCTGCTAATGTTAGCCTGTTCCTGAGGATAGCTCAACACAACTCAACACTTCTTTTGCTCTAGGGAGTTTAAAGTTTTCCTTTAAACAAGCACATTATCTGAGCATGACGTACCCATGCTTACTCACAGCAATGACTATAGTGTGAATATGCATTAAGAGACATGCAAAGGGTCATTAGCCATGTTTTTTCTCTTTACAGAATTAGGAGTCCAGGAGGCAGGAGAAGTGGGTTAACTTCTCCAGGTTCTCCAGGGGAACCAAACAGGGATGAGTTTATTCCTGTTTACTCTTCCCTAAGGAACAAGGCTCCCCATCACGGCCTACTTCTATTAGGGAACAGCGGAGTTAGTTACCTGCACAGGAACCATAGGTAAACCAGGCTTTTGTGAGTCATCCTTTCCCGGAAGGAGAAAGTGGGTGGTGGGGTCTGGTGATAAGTCTGAAACAAACAGCAACAGAACCTGAGTGTTTCTTGTCCCTTAGCCCAATGCTGTTGCCAGTAGAGGCCCCAGCACCCACAGGCATGGCATTGGTCCAGGTTTTAGGCCAGAAAGAGACAGAAATAAAGCTAGAGATGAGTCAAGAAAGCAGCCAGATGGGTGGACAGAGCCCAGCAACATCATCACATGGACAAAACACTGGCCAGAGCAGGTCTGAACAAGACGGCAAAAGCGCAGGGGGAAGAGTTTGGCTCAGCTAGTAAGGTTTAGACAACACAGATGAGGCTCCAGGGAAGCTGTGTCGCCACCCCTCTCCCTTTTCTCCCCAGTGTGATTCCTGCACTACAGAACTACGTCCCCAAGAAGTGAAAAGATCCACGCCCTACCTGGCTGACTAGGGTGGGGAAAAGGAAGAAACAGTGGAGATGGAGGCAAAATGTAAAAAGTATAAAACACTAAAGGATTTTTACTGTGATGAGGCATGAGGATTGGGGAAGTCTGGTCATGAAGCAGTTTGAGATCTGCTCAGGATAAAGATTCCTAAGGGGTTGGTTGAGGGGAGTTTTTCTTATGAAGCTAAAAGACCAGATTAACCCATTCTGTTTTCTGTCTCTGGACCCTGGAACCCCATTACACAGACCAACAAAGACTCCGTGCTGCTCAGGCCAGCATCAAAGCAGAGCCTTTTCAGTTTGAAGAAGAATAGGACTAGATAGTCAGGAAACTGATTTAAAGGCAGTAAAGTGTTATACCAATCTTAAGTTACTTGTCCAGTACTGGCACTGCTCCCAGGCACTAGAGCCCCAATGCCCTGTGCCCCGTGCAGACAGCCACCCATAGCACACCACTCTACAGCCTCCAGAGGCCCTAGAGCTAGAAAGGCCAGGGCTACCTCTCCAGACCTGTAACCCCAGACCTGAGCAGCAGGAGGCAGTGAGTGGGACGGCCCACCTGATTGGCAGCCACCTGTAGTTTGTTCCTGTCGAGCTGTTTCATTTTCTATGGGGATGGAAAATAGTACCGGTTATATTCTCTGGCCTTAGGATAGGAGCTTTGCCAGCCCCACTCCAGAGTGACAGACTTCTCCTGTACCATTGCTGCCCTAAGGCTCCTCCACACCCCTCAGTCTCCACTGCTCACCTCGAGAGCAGCATAAGCTTCCCGGAACATATCCCAGCTGCCAAAGCTGCAGTAGACACAGCCCAGGGTCATGAAGAAGCAGAAGGAGAAGAAGTACCGGTGGTTGTAGTGGCCCACACAATTGTTCAACCAAGCTGGGAGTGAGGACTTAAGGATCAGCCTGGCCAGCAGCCTCCAGAGGGAACCTGGGGTACAGGGAGTTGGCCGCCTGGCCAGGCTGGGGAGAGCTGAGGATGCTGCTCTCTAGCTCCCCAGGCCAGGGTGTGCCACACTCGCAGAACAAGCAGCTGAATTCGGAAGGCCAATTCCTCAGGGACAATGCTACTGGAGCCACATGCTAAGTCGGGACACAACTCTTCCAAGTCTCCCAGAACTCACATAAGTCTGTTCTGGCACACTGGGAATTAAAATCCTTAGGAAAGGCAAGCTGTGCCTGCCATTCACCTTAATGTTGCTACTGGCTCCTGCCTCGACCTATGATGGGGAGCCATTACTGAGCACCTGTTGGAAGAAGGGAAGGAACCTGGAGTTCTAGCAAGCCAAAGTAAGAGAACAGCATCCTTACCTCAATCCTTTCTCTAGCTACATCCGTTTCTACAGGGCCTGTCCAGTTCTGTGCTCATTTCTGTTCTCGAGGAAATAACTGGCTTCCAAGCCTTTTTTCCTTCTATAAGATTTTTTTTTTTTTGGCAGAGATAACAGTTAAGACTACACTTCCCCAAAGCCTCCCAGACCTGTTTTTTTGTCCTAGTAAAGGGCCAAGTTCTCCAGAAAGTATCATTTAGTCTTCCCTGTGTTTTTTCCTAAGTGTTTTAAAATACATTGGCAGTGGGTGGGGAGGGGGTTGGGAAAACTCCTGTTGCTTAAGAAGCAGAATCAAGAAGATATGGGAGGGAACAGGCTGGCTGGGCATCAACAGATTCAGGGAGCCTTGGTAAAAGGATACGGCAGTGGTGATCCATTTTCAGCACACACCTGTAAGGAGGAACAGGGCTTTGCATTACTATGGAGCAAGATACTAAGAGGCTACTTCAACGTGTGCTCCACAAGGGTTGATGTTTTTAGGGATTATACCTGACTCTAGTAAAGGGCAAGTAACGGCCAAAAGAAAGGCAAGGAAACGGGAGAGACAATGAGAAAAGCCAACCTGTTACAGATGCTGCAGTGGTGTGTTCTTGCTGGTTTGGGATAAATGCACTTCTTGCAGATAGATACAGTAGCAAGGTCGGTCTTAGCCTGTATTGGAAGAGAACGGGTTAAGGCCTCAGTTTTTTTAGTTACTGAAGGGGTCTTTTTTTTTTTATAATTATTTATTTATTTTTAGTTTTCAGCATTCACTTCCATAAGATTTTGAGTTTTAAATTTTCTCCCCCTCCCCAAGATGGCATGCAATCTGATACAGGTTCTACTTATACATTCATATTAAATATTTTCACATTAGTCATGATGTAAAGAATAATTAGAACTGATGGGAAGAATCACTACGAGGAGGAAACAAAAAGAAAAAGAGAGCAAATAGTATGCTTCCATCTGCATTCAGACTCCAAAGTTCTTTCTCTAGATGTGGATAGCATTTTCCATCGTGAGCTTGAGTTCTGCTCCCAAACCTTGCTTCCCCTTTGCTAGGATCTAGGTTTGCTGGTCTATTAGTTTTACCCTGGTGTCCTGCTGTGCCTTCCCTGAGCCCTACCTGGGGTGGGTATCCAGGAGGGGTGGTGATGGCTTGGTAGTAGTGGAAGACGATGAGGATGAGGTTCCAGTGACTGTAGACGAAGTGCCAGCAGATTCGGGGCACTGAATAAGTATGGAGGATCAGAGGCAAGACACACAGATAGGCAATAGCCACAATGGAGCTCGTTAGCACAATCACCAGAGCCACAAAGACCTGCCAATGGTAGGAAGTCAATACTTAGCTGTTACTGGAGTACGGAAAGATGGCACCCCACAACTAAGGTACAAGAGGAGGAAAAAAAAATACAACCTAGTTTTGCAAAGTCTTTTGTGGAGTCTTCAAATAAAGCCATCTCTCCCCATCCTTCCACCCAAGAGGTCACAGTATCTGTTAAGCTAACCCCAAGCCATACAATCCTGGGAACACTCACCACCCCAAACCAGCGGATCACATTGTCAACAAGCCAATACACAGGCTCAAAAGCAGAGTCAATGGCAGTGTCACTACCCCCAAAGGAGTTGTAGAGTAGAGAACGCAGACAGACTTTTCCATAACGCCAACGAAGTACAAGGTTCCGAAGTAATGGTGGGCATCGGCGTCTGTAGCCCAGGAGGAGGAGCAAACGAAAGCATAGGCGTGCTGGCCCCAGCAATAAGGACCGGCGGCTTCGCATGGCCTCCTACAGCAAGATAAATAGCCAGTGAACACCCAAACTCCTGGCTTCCACGTGACAAAGTGACGATTAAGGACCATTGTAGGTCACACTCAGCCTGCCCCTAATGACTTACTAACTACCACAGGATAGAGGTCCTATGTTTAGGTCTGAAGAATCAAACTTAATTGAATATACAAACACACAATAGTAACTCATATTTTTAACACATAAGCACTGTGTAAACTTCCCAAATGTAAGTAATACAAGTATTATGCCTACTTTCCGATTAAAGAAACAGGCTCGAAAGTGAAGTAGCTCAACAAGAATCACATCTAAATTAGGATTTGAATCCAGATCTAAGTCCAGCATTTTTTTCCATTACACAATGCTTACTCCTAACATGAGAAGTCTGGTCATTAAATGACATCTCTTTTGCATCAAGAGGGACAGAAAAGAATTGACCAGCACCAAGCAAAATCTTACCCTGGATTTCTCTGTAGAATAGGAACCAAGAGGGTAGAGGGAACCTTAAACAAACAGAAACAACAACAAACCACTCAAGTGCATTACCACTGCAAGAAGAAAACGTGACAAAGCCTGTTGGCTTCAGCAATGGCAGAGCTGTTGAGAAAGCTGCCTGTGATGGAGATTTCCCTCCTGCTCACCTTCTCCCACTCACCTCACACTTCTAGTGCTTTCCATTCCCGGACAACTAACCCTTTTAGCTAGGACTAGCCACATCAGGATGTGAAACCATTCTGGAGTGGGTCCTGTTCCTAGATCTTTGATGTCATCTATATCCGTGGAGAAAGCTATCAGATTTCATCTTCAAGACTGCTATTACAGGCTCAGAGACCTCAGCCTGGTATGAAATTCCCAGGCTTTGAAGTTTCCAATCTCTTCAGTCAGTCCCAACTATCATATGATGTTATGAACATCAATTCATATAGCACTTTGTAGTTACAAAGATACATCTTCTTTGATCCTCAAAACATCCCTATGAGGTAACCAGTAGAATAAATATGATTGTCCCCATTTTACAGACGAGGAAACAGATTCAGACAGATGAAGAGACTTACCCAAGATCACCCAGCCAGGAAGTGGCAGGGACTGACTTCATGTCAAGGTCTTATGATTCTAAGTCCTATGTTCTTTCTCCTGCCTCTTCTATGACACAAACCTTGACACCATTTCTAATCTCTCTATTCAGAGGCTAAGGGACCACCAAGATATGGGTAGTAAGATGATCTCATTTACAATCTAGAAGTGACATATACTGGGGATGTCACATATTTAAAGGTTGCCTGTGTCCCACTACTCAGGCTCAGATCCTTCTTGAGAATATGAGCTGGCCTGCGAAATTTAGTCCTTTCCTGCACTAGTATGAAATTAATCTAATGATTCTCTTAACCCCGTCCCCGCCACACACACACCCCTTTGTCCCAAGGAGAAATGCCTTCTCTACAATGATTGCCCCTCACAGATCTGCTTCTTAGCTTATCTCCCCCGCACTCCAAATTCTTTAATATCTTCAAATGTGTTCCTTCTCTCTGGCCATGGAATAACATAGCAATGGAAAGGGGAAGGATACCCAACCAATATTTTTAACTAGAGACCTCTGTGGATACCCACACTAATTTTGTGAATAAGGCTGTCTATTATCAAAGAGCAGATTATCTAATTTGTCGTGTTGAAGGCAGGAAGGGGCTGCTTTGCTCTCAACTCCTGTTAACTTATTTATTTAGAATGAAGTCTGAAACCCAGAAGAAACTGGAGGAGGTCAATGCACATCTAGGCACAGTTTCAGTTCAGTAACTGGATCAGCATCCCTTCCTCCCACCCAAGAAAAGCCTTTAAATATAAATATTCCATCTTTTACTCCTGCACACCTGCCCAAGGAAAAGTATGACAGGTAATGAGTGGGTGAGAGAGTGAGTGAGAGAGAGAGAAAGCGAGAAAGGGAGAGCAAGCACGCTCGAGCAGTAAGTAGTACTGCTCTAGCCAGAACCTTGAAGCAGTCAGAAGTGATGCTATCTATCACAGCATGGATCAAGAAGCTCTCCAACTCCCTGACACCAGGGCAATCAGGAATAAAATACTGTAGGATAGAAAATATAGAAACTTTGAAGCTCCTTCAAGATTCAGCTCAAATCCCATTTTCTGTTGGAGGCCTTTCCTGGTCCCCCTACTCCTATTACTGCCTTCTCTCTGATTATTTCATTCTATCTACTCTTTACTGTTTAACTTTACTGTTAAACTTTACTGTTTAAATCTTATAGGTACCTTGTTATTTACATGGATCCCACATTAGCATGGGAGATCCCTGAGGGCAAGAACAGTGTTTTTGCCCTCTATCCCCATCACAGCATAGTGCCCAGCACATAATAAGTGCTTACAAAATACTTACTAACTAGCTGACCCTACTGTCATTTGGTTTAAAGCAGGCATATTCAAATGCAAAAACAAACCAAAAAAACCTGAAACTAAGCAAAAATTTTAAATCCCATTTTGGATTATATAAACTACTGCTTCTTTTAATTGGTACAGATAATAAAAAACGGCCTACACTGTTTTAAAAACTTTTTAAAAAAACATTGGTGACTTTAAATTAAGTTAAATAGCACTACCCTAAAACTCTCCATTCCTCTAATATCAGGGTTACCAGAAACCCTCTCCACAGATTGTAAACTCAAGGAAGTCATCTCTTTAATCAGTTTCTGATCTCTACTCACAGAACAATCCTGTCTCAGACCCTAAACTTGTCATCCTACATCTAATTTACACTCTTCACATTTGCTGGATACTATGTGGGGAAGGGCAGCGAGGAGGGAAGCGTTGCCCACCCATTTGTTCCTTCTAGGGCCACCACCCCAGAAAGACAAACTGAAAATGCCATGTTACTTCAATATCTGACCATTAATGCAGGTCCACGGGTAACTCATTGGATAAAGAATGTCTGAGGATGCAGGGCTCTCCCTGCAAATAGTGGGGCGCTGGAGGGGACAGCACAACAGAAAGGAAAGTCCCTTGACCAAAAGCAAAACTTTCTTGGGGGCCCGCAGGTAGGCAGGGGTGTCCGAGAGCACACGGGGAGGCAACGAAGTTAACATTTAAGCAGGCTCGGTCACAGAGGGCTCACGTGGAAGGAGGGGAGAGGGGGGATGAGAATAAAGAAGCCCCTCCACTTTATTACACACATTCTCCCTCCGAGGACTTGGAGGTGTCCTGGGAAGGACGAAGCCCCCGCCTCAGGGACGCTCCGGAACGCAGAGGCGCACCCACTGACCCCTCTCGCGCCCCGTATTTCCACGCCCCCAGCGGCTGGGGGCCCGAGATCCCGAGGGAAAGGAAAGAGGTGGGGGAGGAGATTGAGACCCTGGAGGCCCCCTTACCTCCTGCCTGACGGACAATGACCCAGTGGAGCCCCGAAGCCTTCACGGCTCACAGCAGCCTCTGCCGAAGCCGACCCCGGCCCCAATCAGCCAGACCCACCATCCCCCGCCCCCACCGGTAGCGGCGCCAGGACCGCTACCACTCCGGCCTCCCCTACGGCGCAAGCGTGGGAAGCCCGGCGCCCCGCCCCCTTTCCCTCCTCTCCAGGTACCCTGGGAGCTGAAGTTCTAGGAGGAGAGGGAAGTCATTGAGGTGGCCCCGGAGACGCCACGTGGTACGACAGCCAATTGGCAGTCCTGTTACGCAGGCCCTCGGCGCTCGTTTCGGCCAATGGATTGACAATTCGCCTCCCGCAATGGTTGTTGGGAGGTCATGGCTATGGCGCCGTCGATGAGGTACTGCGTCCCAGGTGAGTGAGGCGCGGGAGGGGGGGGGAGGGAGGCCGGACTCGACGAGCTGCCGCGGAGGGCCCGGCCGTCCGGGGTGGCCCTGTGAGCTCAGGGGCCGGATGGGAAGGATGGACACCGCGTTTGTCCTCCGCAGGCGAACGACTGTGTAACTTGGAGGAGGCCAGCCCCGGCAGCGGCACCTACACGCGGCACGGCTACATCTTCTCCTCGCTCTCCGGCTGCCTGGTGAAGACGAGCGACAACGGCGAGGTGAGGCCGGCCGCGCCCCCGGTCCCGCGCCGGCCTCCCGGGGCCTCGCGGTGGGCGCAGCGGACTGCCCACGCCGGGGGGCCCCGTAGGCCTTTGCATCCCCAAAGCCTGCCCAGTGGCCGGCCACCAGACCGAGCCAGTGGTCCTTAGCCTCCCTGAATCCGCTCTGTGGCCCCCGAGCCCCAGCCCCCTTGAGCTGGTGTTGAGTAGAGCTCATGAACCTGTTCTTCGTCTTCTCTGCAGCTTCCGGTGGTGTCGGTGACGAGAGAGACCGAGTCCCAGCTGCTGCCAGATGTGGGAACGATCGTAACCTGCAAGGTACGTCATGCCCGCCACCCTCCCTAGCTCCCAAGTGCCCGAGGTCAAGGGCTTTCCATCCATCCCTCAGCGCGCCAGCCGGATAAAAAGATAATCCTGTTTTACAGAGAACTTATCATTTTCCTTCTCAGTAAGGCTTCCCCATTCTGAACTTTGAAAGATGGAGATTTATTCTTTAGAGACAAGAACCAAAAGCAAAAACTCTTACTATTCAGAGGTTGTAGTGAATTTCAGATCTCATTAGGCACTTTTAAGGAAAGGAAGTATGAATTCATCTTGTGTCACTAAAGCTCTAGGTTGAAGGCTACAGTAATGTTAAGTGTAGCAGAAGAGCGTATGTCTTGTAATGTTGAGCCAGACTGAAGAGCAGTGGTAGTAATTCACATTTATTCAGGATATTCCAAAAGGTTTAGTGCAGTTTTAAGCTTTAATAATTTTAAACTTCACTTAGACTTTCAGAACACCCTGTATAACATTTTGCAGTTTATAAAATGTTTTCTATATATTGCTATTCCAATCTTCACAAGAACTCAGTGAGATAGTGCAAATATCACAGTCTTAATTTTACAAATGAAAACACAGCATAAAGCATTTCAGAGTTTTAAGTCTATTTTCTTGATTCTTTAGGGTCCCAAAAGGCCCACGGATCAATTGTCCAAGGGTTCAAGCCTACAGGGATGCCTTACACTTGTATGATGCCTTTATATGTCTCAACATGCTCTCATATTATTTCATTAGATATTCTGAAATAGGGCAGATATTGCTTTCCCCAAATTATTAATGAGAAAAATGAAACAGAAATTAACTAACTTGCCCAAGTAACCCACCTAGTTAATAGGATAGCTAAGAGTAGAACCTATTTCTCTTAGTTCCTGGTTTAGGATTCTCTGCCATATATCACTAGGATTTCTTTATCTGACAGCTGCTGTTTTTAATCCATCCCTTATCTTCTCTATGGCACAGGTCTCCAGCATTAATTCTCGCTTTGCCAAAGTACATATCTTGTATGTGGGATCCACACCACTCAAGAACTCCTTTAGAGGAACTATCAGGTAGGAAACTTTAAATTTCCTTTATTTTGCTTCAAAATAGTCTGGAATTTTTAACAAAATATTACAGATCTACATTTATCATGCTTCTTTTCCATATCTCTGTGATTTCCCTTTTGTCTCACAGAGAAAGTTTGGGCTAGGGTAGTAAATTTGACTGAAGCATGTGTTTGACAAGCATGAAGATGATATATGCCCAACCAGAGGTGATTTTAAGGATGTTAGACACTATTTCCCTTAAAAGATTACATGTAGTTCTACATCCAGAAAAAGAACTGTGGAGTCTGAATACAGATCAAAGCATAGTATTTGCTCTTTTTTTGTTGTTGTTTCTTCTTTCTCCTGGTTTCTCCCATTGGTTCTAATTCTTCTTTACTAATGTGAAAATATGTTTAATATTAATGAATATGTACAGCCTGTATCAGATTGCACACTGTCTTGGGGAGGGGGAGAAAATTGAGAACTCAAAAATCTTATGAACATGAATGTTAAAAACTAAAAATTTTTTGAAAAAATTAAAAAAGATTACATGTAATTGCATCTGTATAGGCCAGCCCTGATAATGATTAGAAATGGGACAAGAGGGGTTGCTTTTCCTGAGTTTTCCACTGAAAGGGAGACAGATCATTTTTCATTGGAGGCAAGGTCATTTATTCTTTGATCTGTGGAAGTCTCTTCCATCCTAGGATTCTGTATAATTCTGCAGTCATTTTCTACCAGTTCTACCTGGAGGAGCTGCTAATTTTTCTTATACTTTCTTAGCTGTCCTGAAACTTCCTTCTCCCCAGACTCAGCCCTGGGAACAATTGGTGGCTATTCTATTCCACTTCTTGTGACAGGGTAGATAGGGTCTTAGCCCAAGGTGTAATCTTGGGATGTGTTTCCATCTTGTGCCTCTGGGTGGCAGCTAAATAACAAATATGACTTGTCCCAACTCCTAGCTGCTCTGGCTCTTCCCCAGCCTTGGCCCTAGAAAGCAAGTAGTTGATTCTCTCAAAGAATTAACTTTTTTTAAAAATTTCCTTGCAGGAAGGAAGATGTTCGAGCTACTGAAAAAGACAAGGTATGATTAAAAAAAACCTTACAGATAGGGAATCTCAAAGTTCCTATTATTGTAATTGATTTCAAAGACCATTTTTGAGGAGTGAAAGAAGAGAAAGAGCCCTACAGTGATACTGAAGTTGTCATCTTTCTGCTACTGTAATAATTTCCCCTCTTCCCACATTGCCCCAAGTCCTTTTCTCCCTGTGAATTTTTTGTTTATTGACCAGAGAGGAACAATTTGCTCTGTCTTGTAGTTTGGGCATGTCTTTCTAGAATACTTACTTACATTTCTGCAAACCTAACTATGGGTTCTAACCCTAAACCAGATGTGGGAGCTTTTAGCTAGGTCAGAATCCTAGGCCCTGGCACTGTGGATTTCCAAATAGATACTTTGTTCCTTTAAGAATAAAGGGGATTTAAAAAAAATAAAAAAAGAATAAAAGGGATTAAGATGTGATTTCTACCCTCTGGGAGAGAATGAACTGAATTCAAATGAAATGGTTAATTCTAAAGCAAAGAGATTACTTCTTAGCTCCATATGGTACTTGTAGTCCCTTGGAACTAGGAAAATCCATACAAAGGTGGCATTCATTCATTTAAGTGAACTGAACACGACTGATCTGTGTTATGCTAGAGCCTCCTGCTAACAAGTCAGCCAGCTTCTGTGTTATGCTAGAGCCTCTGCATGCTCCTGGTCATCTTACTTGCCTTTTATACCCCTGTAGCATCTCTCCCACTCACACAGCCCTTACTCCTTGCCTTAACACAGACACCCTCACTCTCTGTTCAAATTATTTTCCTCAAGTCCAAGTCTGACCATGTCATTTCCCTATTTAGTAAATTTCATTGACTCCCTATTGCCCTTAGGATAAATGTCTCTGTGTAGCTTGTAAAACCCTTTCCCAGCCTGGCCAGCCTCTTTCCAGCCTTGTTCTACATTTCTGCCTTTCCCATACTGCATTCCAGGCAAAGTGGCCTTGCTGTTCGTCACAATACTCTGGCCCCTCTCTGTACCTTTTCACTGGCTAACCATAGTGCCTAGAATGTCCTCCCACCTTGTCCCCACCTGTTATCCTTCATTGACTTCAGAACTACTGCTAAAATGCAATGTGAAGCCTTTCCTGATATCCATAGCTGCTTGTGCCTTCCTGCCAAAAATTACTTTGTATTTATTTTGTATAGTCATGTCCCCACCCCCAGAATGTAAGCTCTTCTGAGGGCAAGGCCCTAGAACTGTGTCCAACATAAAATAAGCACTTAATAAGTTGTTAATTTCTGTCCTTGAAGGTTGAAATATATAAGAGTTTCCGCCCAGGGGACATCGTGCTGGCTAAAGTGGTATCCTTGATCACTGTCCACGTCGGTTTGTTTTTTTAAGCATATTTTCCCATTAGTCATGATGTAAAGAAGAATTAGAACTGATGGGAGGAACCATGAGAATGAAGCAATAAAGCAAAACAACGAAAGAAAAGGAGAGCAGATAGTATGCTTCCATGTGCATTCAGACTCCATCATTCTTCCTCTGGATGTGGATAGCATTTTCCATCGTGAGTCTTTTGGAGTTGTCTCAGATCCTTGCATCATGCCACTCTTTTGTGAAGGGAAGAAGAGATCTGTAGTCAGGAAAGCCCAAGTGGCAAGAGAGGGAAGCCTTTTTTCTCACTGAAGGAAAAAGGCTTTTTGGCTTAACATATTTTCCTTAACCAAACACATGACTAGATTTCCCTAGGTGATGCACAGTCCAACTACCTGTTGACAACTGCAGAAAATGAGCTGGGAGTGGTGGTGGCCCACAGTGAATCAGGTGAATCATTGCTGCTATATTCCACTAAAAACTGCCTCTTTCAATCTCTTGCAGCAGAGGTTTGGGACAAAAATATCTCTCTCTTCTCATCACCTGCCTTTTGAATTATCTATCATATGGCATTGGGGGAGCTGTTTTTGAAGGTGTGGTAAATCTTTCTATTAATATAGGGATACAAGAGCCCTTCACTGGAATGGTGAGATACTGGAATAAGTAGTATAGAGATGTTTTTGCAGTTTCACGCCCTGGCTGACTCGGAACTTTTCTCCAGCAGGTGTCCAGATGGTACCCATCAGCTGGTGTGAGATGCAGTGCCCCAGGACACACACTAAAGAATTCCGCAAAGTAGCACGAGTACAGCCTGAGTTCCTGCAGACATAGGTAGCTACATCCTTTCCCCATATTGGGGGCGTCCGTTTCCTGCTATCCACATATGATCAAAACAAAAAGAACTTGGGCTTACCAGAAACCACATTTGGAAATAACTGCCTGAAGCTTCCACTGTATATGGAGGATTATTCCTGAGCCTTTCACCACAAATCCCAGATGGATTTTCTCTCCCCTTTGAGATGCCAGCAAAAAAAAACGTCTGATGTTAGAAGCAGCCAACAAAGTGATTTCCTATTCCTTTCCTACTCCTCTGATAGTGCTGTAAATGTGGCTTGTTTGTTTTCTTCAGACAAATAAAGCATTTTTACTAAAAGACTTTTCTGATCCATGGAATCCTGAAAAGCTTTCAATGTCCAGTTGAGTTTAGATTTGGTAGAAAATAGGGAGCCATTTAATGTTTATGAGTCAATGGGTAACAAATTAATGTAGCTACAATGGAAAGGGTTCATTGGACAAGGGAGAAAGTCAAGATCCATTAGAAGGCTATTGCAGTAGTCCTAGTGACTAGTGCTTTCCTGAATAAAGACTGTGACAATGGGAATGGACAGTACTATAGAAACACAAGTTTCTTTCTTTCTAATCCTTTTTTTAGATTCCATGAAAATGACAACTCCACTTGTATCCCCCCTCAGGATACTATCATCCTTCATTTCAAGTTGTTTCACTGCATAATTCTCAAAGTTATGGCTTGTTTCATCCATCACATCTTAGGTTGGTAGGACTGAAATGTCCTACGGAGAGGCATCTTAATGTCATTGAAACTGTCTCCAGTCAATCCTTCACTTAGCTTTCAAAGCAATCATCCTTAATCAAAAGTCTGACCATGTCATCTCGCTACACAATAAATTCTTTGGCTCCTTTTCAATCACCTGCAGATCAAATATAAAATTCTATTGGGTGTTTAATGCCCTTCATAACCTTTTCCTACCTCTCCTCCACCCCAACCTCTAACCACCTCCTAGTCTTACAATTTACAACCCTCCAAATACTCTTCAATCCAATGACATTGGCTTCTTTTCTACTCCTCCAACAGGATATTCTTACCTACCTACTCCATTCGTTTTTGCTGGTTATCCCCCAGGCTTGGAATATTCTACCTCCTCTTCTCCATCTCCTATTTCACTTTACATCCCAGCTAAAATCCCACTTCCTACCAGAAACCTTTCCCAGCTCTTTTTAATTCCAGAGTTCTACTTCTGTTGATTATTTCAATTTTATCCTGTATATCCCTTGTTTGTACAAGATACAGTTGTTTGCATGTTGTCTCCTCGAGAGCAGAACTGTCTTCTACCTTTCTTTGTATCTCCAGTGCTTGCACTGTGCCTGGCATACAGTAGGCACTTAATAAATGCTGACTCTCTTGGGCCAGTGCTTTTCCACTGCCACATAATCTAGGAGTGAAATAACTAGAAATAAAAAACTGCATGTATGTTAAGCTTTGTCAAGTTGGACACTGTAATCTCAGTCAATTGCCTGCTTATATTATAGAATGTATTTAAACTACTATATTGTGGAAGGATTAAATTTTTTCTTGGCCCTAAAAGGCCAAGAAAGTCAAAGCAATAAACAGAGTAAAGGTCTCACACAGATTTAGTCTCAAACTAAAGTAAAACCCATCACTGGATTTTCTAGCAAGAGCTAGATAACTACCCATCTATCAAGAATATTAAAGAGGGATTTGTTTTCAGATGGAGGGTCTGAGATCCCAACCCCAAAATTCACTTTGCTTTAAGAGAGGCGTATTAACATTCAGATGATTCCCCACCTAGGATGAGTCGGGTTGGGACTACTACGTCTGAGTCAAAATGCAGAGATTTTTCCCTTGAATCCTTTGCATAGTAACAGAAGAAACAGCCTGGTATTTGAGGATACCTTAGGCAGTTTTCTCTCTGTATCTGGTAAAAACTCTGCTAAGGGGAAGCTATGAGACTTCGTTTCTAGAGATTGTCAAAGCCATAATGTGCCATAAAATAAAGCCTGGAATGATGACGAGAAGAGTTAATTTGTGCTAAGGCTTTCCTGGGAGACAAGAGACAATACATAGCACACAGAAGTATTGCACATCACTCCTTTATTATAGTGAACAACAAAAAAGGGGCGGGGGGGCAGGGTTAGTACCCAGTTATGCTAAAACTGATAAGGACCCAGGTGGCTGAACTTAAGGTGGAAAACAATTGGACACTGAGACACATTTCAACATGATCTAGGGGCATTTCACTGCCACAGAACAGAGCAGGGACTATAAAACACAGTGGGATATACTTGTCCACCCCTTAGAAATCAAAGAACTCTCCCTTCTCTGACTCGCTTGAGATCTCATGACTACCAAGTGGGACAGTTTAATTTCAAAAGCCATTAATAACCAGCCTAGAAGGGTCTTTTGTGAAAGCAAATACAAGTAAACATTAGGACAACCTCCCAGATCCATTTTTCTTGGATTAGGGAGGAAACATCCAAATAAAACTTTCATGATTCATTAAATGACCACCTGGGTTATAGGCAGCTTCCTACAACAGCCCCTGAGAGGACTGCCCTACTGGCAGGACTGGCTCATAGGAATAACTGGAGCAACTGCTTCTTTCAACTCCCCACATTGGTCACTTCATACTATGTCTCCATCCCTAATCCCTAACAAGATCCTTATTGAGCCAAACCACCCAGGAGGCATTCTGACTAATGTGGTTGAGGGGAAGGGCAACAGGAGAGAAAAGAACTGGTCTGAAATAGGGAGGAAGAAATGAGAAAAGGAATCATCAGTCCCCCACCTGCAGCTACGTGTTGTGATCCCTAAGGCGATGGTCAGTGTGTGGAACAGGCGGGGGAAGGATGTGGTAGAGATAGTGAGAAGGGAAGGACCTGGCTACTGCTGGCATGTGCCAGTAGCCTGCTTTTCACTTCTTGGCCTTGCCTTGGGCTGCCACAGCCTCCATGGCTTTGCGCACGGTCTCTTCATCCCCGAGGAACTGCATGGGCTTGATGGGTTTCAGATTCTTGTCCAACTCATACACGATGGGAATGCCAGTGGGCAGATTCAGCTCCATGATTGCTTCTTCAGACAGACCTAAAAATGCCACCATACAGAATTAGAGGCTGAAAGGAACCTTCAATGCCATCTAGTCCAACCGTTTTGTTTTGCAGTGGAAACAGGCCCACTTCGATGCAATGATTTCCTCAAAGGCCTAAGCGGCCCTCCATTAGCAAGAGACTCCATCTCTTGGCTCCAGGCATCTTCTCTGGCTGACCCCCATGCCTGGAATGCTCTCCTTCATCTCCACCTAGTGACTTCCCTGGTTCCCTTCAAATCCTAACTAAAGTCCTATCTTCTATAGGAAGCCTTTCCCAACCTTCTTAATTCTAGTGCTTTCCCTTTCTTAATTCTTTCCTATTTAGTATGTATATAGCTCATTTGTATATTAGATTGTGAGCTTCGTGAGGGCAGGGACTGTCTTTTGCCTCTTTTTATAACTCCAGCACTCAGAATCCTTGTTTTCATCCAAGGCTCAAATTAAGTGCCACCTCCTCAATGAGGGAATATAGTAATGAGCCCCTCAGTTACTAGCCCTCCTCCGTCTTCGATATCCCTTACAATATTCTTGTATACATTTTGTTGTCTGTATCTCCCCCCCTCCATCACCCCCTAAGTAGAATTCTAGAGTTCTTTGAGAACAGGGGCTGTTTTTTTCTTTTTATTCTCAGAGCCTAGCACACCAGTTACTCAATCGACAAACAATTATTTAGCACCTACTATGTATTACATTCTGTGCTAGGCCAGGGGAATATAAATACAAAAAAGAATCAGATCTTACACTTAAAGAGCTTACATTCTACGGAGAAGATTGTGTGTGTGTGTGTGTGTGCACACGCGCGCGCACACGGTATATGCAAACTAATACAAGAGTCAGTAGAAGAGAGTCAGGGAAGGAGAGAACTAGCATTTGGGGCAGGCATCAGGGAAGGCTTTGTGTACCAGATGGTGCTTAAGGTGAATCTTGAAAAAAGACGGGATTATGTTAGGTACTGAACTAAGTGTTGGGGATAAAAAAAGGACAAATAAAGTCCCAGCCCTCTGGGAGCTCCAAATTATAACGAGAGCACCAACAAGAAAACAACTGTACACATAGGATACAGACAAGGCAAATCAAAGATAAACTCAGAGGAGAGGCACTTGCCCCTAAAAGGTTGGAAGGCAAGGAAAGGCCTCCAGAAGCCAGAGGTAGAGATGAGAAGGAAGAGTATCCCAGGAATGGAAGATGGCCAGTACAAAGAGAGCAGATTGAGTGCCAAGGATGAAGACGACAACCAGTGTGGCTGGCTGTAGAATACAGGAAGGGTCAGAATGTAAAATAAGGCTGGGGAAAATAGCTGCAGCCAGGATATTCGAGGCTTTAAAAGGCAAAAACAGAGGAGCTGATATTTGATCCCAGAGGCAGCAGGAAGCCACTGGAGTTTGAAAAGAGTAACATGGTCAGAACCCAGGCTTAAGGAAAACCACCTTGGCAAATGTGTAGAGGATAGATTAGAGAAGGCAGAGGCTTTCTATAGGGAGATCTATTAGGTCATTGCAATAGTCCAGATGAGAGGTGATGGGGGCCTGGACAAAGATGGTGGCTGTATGTGGGAGTATAAAAACAGGAAGAGATGTGTGAGATGTTGCAGAAGTAGAAAGTGCAAGAGGTAGAAACTGGCTATTTACATGGGGTGAAGGAGAGTGAGGAATCAGGATAACAGTTTTGTCACAAACACGGTGACTAAACAAAAGCTTGTTGAACTGAACCCTCTCCTCTTACAAATGACGAACCTAAGACCCAGAGAACGGCAGTGACTGCCCAGGGTTGCAGCTGGGATTCAAACCCAGTCCTCCAAAGCAGATCCAGTCCTTCCTTGCTCGGAAAATTCTTGTGGCTTTTTTTACTTTATTTTAAAACTAATAAAGGTGAGGATGCATCTATGAGGCTACTAACCCAGGTCACTTTTCCTCTAGAGGTTTCACTGAACTTAGGTCTTCACATACTGGTCCTGGTGTTTGCCAAGTTCCTCCTTCACCAAGTTCTATCTCACCCCCTCCAACCTGCCCCCAGAGCTCTAGTCCCAATATAGCAAACTGACATACTCTCCAGATGTTTGACAATCCCCCGAAGACTATTGCCGTGGGCTGCAATCAGAACACGCTTTCCTTCCTTGATCTGGGGGACAATTTCCTCATTCCAGAAGGGCAGAGCCCGGGCAATGGTGTCTTTCAGGCTCTCACAGGAGGGCAGCTGATCCTCGGTCAGATCTGCATAGCGACGGTCCTGGAGATAAACATTAATTTCTCACCAAAAAGGTCAAAAAACTCTAATTCCATATGAATTTGGTTGACACCAAGACTACTCCTTAACCCAAAAGCGCTTATTGTCATTTGGTGACATTCTGATGCCTGACTTCCAAATGCCAGTTAAGTATTTAAGAAGAACAGATCAGGGACTCATAGGAAGGGCAGTGAAGTAAAACCAAAAAGGAGTACATTTTTGCACTTCTTTATTCTAGTATGGATCTCTTCTCTCGACTCCAGATTCCAAAATACACACATTTAAAACGTGTTGGCAGGCAAAGGGGGTCTTTGAGGTTCCTAAAACTAACCTAATCAATCTATTCCTTCTAGGTTCTTATCCTGGCCCCACATGAGGCCAATAATTCTCTTCCAGCCTCTTTCAGGTACTTTTTTGGTGCCAACATGCATAAAGGCATTTGGTTTTCTGTAGAATGTTTCTGAAAGTACTACGTTAAATTCCAGACTGTTGGGAGAGAGATATAAAGTCTTCTGACATTATATTACTGATATAAACTCAGCCTTTGAGAGCCAAAAGAGTATTACTTAAAAATGCTGCTGGCAACTATTTCATCTGATATGATAAGCGAAGTGAAAAGAAATATCCATATAATTTGCAGAGTGCAGCCTTTTAACAGAGGAAATCCCCATAAAACTCAGTAAACTAGAATATAACCCCCTCAATTAAGGCTGACGCCTGGTCCCAAAGTAATAGAAGATGTGTTTGAAATTGAAGAAATAACAGGATAGGAACCAGGAATTGACTGTCACCTCTCATAATGCTAGTTCTCAAAGGGATGTAAATAGTCACAACTGAGCAAAAAAAAAAGAAGCCAAGTCCAGTTAAAGAGTAATCCAAGCTGGCCAGAGCTTTGACTGTTTCAGTCACTTCTAAGTGCCGGAAGAGGAGCATAAATGTTAATACACCATTGCAACAGGAAATTTCCCAAAGAATCATTTTTCATTTGTCCAGACTAACATGAAAAAGAATGTCTGCATTTTTCAAGTCATCTGTTCTGGTGGACATGGCTCAGCTAAACTGACAAACAGAAATCACTGAATCCAACAAATTATCTAAGCTCCAGGAGACACCACCTATTTTTCTAAAAGCAAAGAACCACATTCTGGTCACCTGACCTGTAATGATCTAAATCTGCAGGAGCAAACCTGAGTCAGTCTCTACCTTGCTGATGTTGCTGTAGAAGGGGTGGTCAGGCTCCATTGGAGGTGGTGGGATGTCGTAGGATCGTCGCCAGATCTTCACCTGGGCCTCACCATGCTTAGCAGCTGTCTCTGCTTTGTTGAGACCTGTCAGACCTCCATAGTGCCGCTCATTGAGACGCCAAGTCCTCACTACAGGCAACCACATCTGGTCAATGGCATCTAGTACTGTCCAAAGGGTACGAATTGCTCTCTTCTGGACAGAGGTGAAGCAGATATCAAATTCATAGCCAGCATCTGGAAAAGTCCCAAGTGATAAGCTGCTCAGAAAGAGTGCCCTTAAAGCCCACAAGCTTTTGTTCCAGAGATCACTGTATTCCTGAACTACTCACAAATGTAAGCCTTCCCCACTCCCAACACTTACTGCAAAGGGTAGAGGGTTATGTACACAGTAAATATTTAATCTATTGATATCACACATGACAACTCTTCCCTCCCATCAATATCGCCATGGTTGTCAGTTACATGGAAAGGGTAACGGACTTGGGAGTCTAAATCCCAGCTCTGACAATTACCAGCCATGTAATTACAGGCATGTCCCTTTATCTCTCTGTTTCCATCTGTACAATAATGATACTTGCTCTACCTATATAATGGGATCACTGTGAAGAAAGTGCTTTTTGAACTTGAAAGCCCCAAATAAGTGAGTTATCATCACCCTTGTGAAGCTTCTCTCTCTCTGTCTCTCTCTCTTTCTCCCTCTCTCTCTCCCCAATGAACCTCATTTTTTACTAGTAAAAAGGTTTGACTTTTTCCTTCCTCCCCTTCCCAAATAAAACAAATGCCCTCATTGTGTGGCTGCTAACCAGTCTTGCAGTAGACACAATATTTCCCCCTGTAAAGTTGCAAGAGACTTTAAGAAATATACAGAACTCTTCTAGATGTTGCCTCACACTGAGTTAGTAATAAATATGAATGAAATGTAATTTCCTGCCAGTGATTTCACTGAGGGCAGAACCAATGAAAACCAGAGATAAAGTGGAAAATGAGCCACCACTGAACCCCTTCCAGTGAAATGGTGACCTGTAAATGTAATTTGGGGCAAGTTCTTTTCCAATTCCACACTTTTACCCTTCTCTCTACCACAAAAAGGTAGACCAGTTACTGGTTAGTAACCTAATTCAAATTCTTACTACAATGACTCAGTATTTCATAATCAAAAGCTGCTGGTTTGTTTTTTACCCATTTATTTTCAGTAGGAATGGAAAGCCTCAAGATGGAAGCTAGGGTAACTAATAGCCCCCAAGAAGCAAACAGGTTAACTGAGGGGTACTCTGAAAAGAACCTACACAAAGTCATTTTCCTTCTCTCAACAAATCTGCTATCATCCAAAAATAGAGCCAAAGTGAGGTATTGGGGAGAAGCCTTAAAGAAGTGAAAGCTAGACTTTCATTCATCCCATCCTCGACCGGCCTAGGGTAACTTGACTGCTTGGCTAAAATAAGATTTTGCATTCTGGGTGGGACCTACAGCTCTCACTGGCCCCACCCTCAGTATTAAAATAAGGGAAGTTGCAATCTGTTCCATTCTGTGTAAGACATGCAAGGCTAAGGATGAATCATAGTAGTCCTATTCTCTCTGCTAGAGCTAAAGAAAATGGTGCCAACCTCACCAGTACCTCTGATTTCTCACAGCCATAGCAAATTCTCGGGCCTCTCCCATTTACTAACTGATGATATGGTCACATTAGACCCACCCTAATGTTATGTACACTTCCCACTTCAAAAGCAGGATTATTTCCCAGATTTTCCAGAGCTCCAGTTCTTCTCAAAAGGGCCTTCTGTGAAGACAAGAACTAACAGTGAGAGCAAGGAGCCAAATGACTGCTCCAAATACACCTCTCCTTCATGTGCCAATAACCCTTTTGAATGGTACTCTTCTGAGATGAGGAGAGAGAAGAGACCGGGACATAAGGACAAACATCAATGGACACACACAGACCCACACCAGCAGCCTTGCACAGGAATTAAACCCATTAGACCATGAACTCTTTCAGAACAGGTGCTATTTTTTTTTGCTTTTGTTTCCTTAGCACAGGGCATGGCACATAGTAGCTACTTAATAAATGCTTGTTAACTTAAATTACTCTGGATTCCTGAGCCATAAGAATATGTTAGTTTTCCAGAGTCACACAGGGCCGAGTCTTCTGGAAAAAGAAAAACCCCATGTAAGCACAGAGAATCCCACACATCCGCCTTTGCCCACTGTCCTTGACAAAGCCTTCTTCCTAACGACACCCCTTCCTCCCCCAGATAATGGGAGTCAAGCTGCAAGCCGATGGTTGTGATAGCCTGGGTCACCTTCCCTGACCTAGTACTACTTTTCAACCAAGAGCCTGTACTGAGGAGTGGTGATTGCACTGGACAGGACCTGGGTTCTAGACCTACTTCTACCATAAAATGGCTGTATGACCTTGGGCACTTTCAGCACCTTTCTCTGGGGCTGTTTCCTCACCAGTAAAGTAGACTGGACTAGATCACAGCATCATTACATAGCCCTGTGACTAACCAGAACCTCCTTGGGTCAGAGGTCTGGTACCTCTATCCTCTTTCCAAAGCCTCCAAGGCCCTCTCAAAGTCTGTCCACCACATGGTGGAGATGGATCCCAGGATCTCTGCCTATGGAGACCTGGAAAGAGCTCCTAAAACCAGATCCCAAAATGAAGGGCTCTGCTCTGGGGATGAAAAACCAGCACCTACTCCACCTCAGGGTCCATGACCTCAGTTTCCCCATCTGTAAGGATAACCCAGGGGAGCAGCCAGGGATGGGGAGGGGAGATATGGGCTTCAGTTTTCCTATCCCCAGCTATAAAATGAAACAGCCCTTAACACATGGGAGAAGGGAAGGTGATATGGAGATTGAGGGCTCCCATTTCCTCAGTTTCTCCATCAGTAAAATCAAACAGCTTATAACCATGGGAGACCCCAGGGTAGAGGCAGAGATAGAGATGAAGGGGTAGGTTCAGTTCCCTCAGTGTCTCCATCTGTAAGGCCCTAGGGAGGGAGGTGGTTCCAGCTTCCTCAGTTTCCCCACCTGAAAATAAAATTGCCCCTTAATAACCTGAGGAGCCATAAGATGGAGGTGGAATGGGGGGTGGGGGTGGTCAGTTTTCTCGAATATAAAATGAAACAATCCATAATAAAGGCCCTAGGATGAAAATGGGATGAGGATGGGGATTATAGTGGGAGATGGAGACAATGGGAAATGGAGGACTTTTCATTTCCCCATCTATAAAAAGAAACCCAGTGGGGGATAAGGGCCCTTTGGTTTTCCCCATTAAAATGAAAGAGCTCACAAATAAACCAGGAGAGGCCCCGGGATGGAGGTGGGATGGGGATATAGGGGGAGGGGAATAATGATGGAAGGGGGGGGCTCCCTCAGTTTCCTCCATTTCCCCATCTGTAAAATGAACACCCCCAGTGGCGGCCTGGGATGAGGATAATGTAGAATGAGGATAGAGGGAGAGGGGGATGGGGGAGATGGAGGAGTGGGGGAGGGGAGTCCTTCGGTTTCCTCCGTTTCCCCGTCTGTAAAACGAACAACCCTGATGCCCGGGGGGGGGGGCCTGGGATGGAGATGGAAGCGGAGGCTAGATCCCCTTCACGCGCCCCCTGCCCCGAGGTCGCTGCCCCCCGCCCAGGTCACCTCCCGGGCCCTCCCGCGGTCCGGCCCGGTACCTCGCAGGGCTTGGCCGCCGCGCTTGGCCTCCTCGTGCCCGGCGGGGCTCAGGTCCGCGTCGTACCAGCCGCTGAAGCGGTTCTCCAGGTTCCAGGCGCTCTCTCCATGCCGGATCAGTACCAGCTTGTAGGCGGCCATGGCGAGGCAGAGGCTCGAGGCAGCAGCTACCGTGGACACCGGCAGACAGGCGAGCACGCACTGAGATTCAGGCGGAGCTCGCGGCCAGCCGGCTCCTCAATCCCGGGCCCGCCCCGCCCTCGCCCCGCCTTCGCGCCTGCGCACTGAGGCTCTTTTCGCCCCGGCCCCGCCGCGACATGATCGCGCTCTTCCCTAAATCTTTCCGCTCTCTCATCTCAAGCCTGTAACTCGGCGGGTCTGCGCATGCGCCCCCCTCCCTAGCCAGCCGGGGCCAACTTCAACGCCTACCGGGAAACCCTCCGAGGGCGTCAGTGCGCATGTGCGAGGAGATGGTCACGGAGTGCACGTAAGCTCGAGAAGGACAAGGGGACCTTCAGTTCCCAGAATTCCGAGAGGGGCCAGCCCCTCGTGGACCACTCTTCTTTGTGACCGCTGCTCCAGCCGCTTCCCTTCTCCCCCACCTGCCTCGTGCCCACTGGGCGGGCATTTTAACTCCTTTTAACTTTTAAGCTGCTTTGTGCTTATGACCTTGAGCAAGTCCCGCCTCCCCGGGCCTCAGTTTCCTCATCAGTAAAATGAGAGAGTTGGACTAGGTTGGAGTAGGTGACCCCCTACCCCCCAGGCGTGGCAGAAGGTTAAGATTTTTAAGTTGGGAGGATACACACACAGATACACACAGACACACACACCCGTAATGGCTGTGTGACCTTGGGCAAGTTACTTAACCCTTCTGGAGTCTGTTTCTTCCTTAGTAAAATGGAGATAATCACACCTCTAAGTACCAGGTGGTGCGCTGGATAGAGTGCTGGACCTGGAGTCAGGACAACCGGAGTTCAAATCTAGCCTCATGCACTTAACTATCTTTGTGGATTCTGGGCAAGTCACTTAACCCCAGTTGCCTCAGTTTCCTCATCTGTCAAATGACCTGGAGAAGGAAATGGCAAAGCACTCCAGTATCTTTGCCAAGAAAACTCCAACTCGGGGCATGAAGAGTCAGACAAAGCTGAACAGCAACAATAAAGATTATTGTAAAGTCCGAATGAAACTCTACACATAAATGTCAGATATTAGGCAAGGAATAGGATTTGTTTCTACAGTGCCCACCCCAATCAATCTAGTCGAGAGGTGGGGAACCTTCAGCCTTGAGGCCACATGTAGCCCTATAGGTCTTCAGGCAAGGCCCTTTGAATCCGAACTTCACAGAAAAACTGCCCTTAAGAAAAGGATTTGTTCTGTAAAATTTGGACTCAGGCAAAAGGCCTCACCCAAGTACCTAGAAGGCCATGTATGGCCTGAAGGCTGCAGGTTCCCCACCCCTAATCTAGGCTCTCTAATCATTCATGAACAACATCCATGCTACTTTATTCTGACATAGTAATTTGGGGCAAGTCTTTCTTCCTGGGCCTTATTCTTGGCAAGTAATAGAAATTTTCAACCTGGCATTCCAAGATCTCCGCCATCTGGCTCCAACTCATGCTTCCAGGCTGGTTTCAAGCTCTTCCATTTAAACAGTATGATTATTCCCCAATTATATTGAAACAGTTATCAAAGTGTTTTTTAAGAGAGAGAGATTTAAGGGAATTTCTCCTGGGAGAGATTAGGGCTTCTTTCAGTAGATAGCTAAGATATCTTGCTCCCAGTAGAACTCATTTACTCTATTTTTTTTATATATTCTAATCTGTATATATTCTCTGATTTCTGCTTGTATAAATGATTTTACTCCCCATCCACTGTGTGTGATAGTCTTTTGTGTAATGTGAGTCAAGCTGCAGATGTAAGCTTGGCATATCCCTTCCCCCTTTAAAGAATAGCAACTAGGAAAGAGAGTTAAACCTAAAAATATTATCCTAGTACAATAATATATGGAGGAGAAGGGGGAAGTGGGGATAGGGAGACAGATGTAATTCCAGGCTTGTAACTGTCTCTCAGAGAACAGCATGACCAGTCTCAAGGCTCCTTCTGCTCCCTTCTAGATAGGAATCAAAGTATCCCTTGGAGAGGAGTAGGCAAGATTCCAGAGATATCTATCCAGACACCCCTTTAGGCAGCTCTCCCTCCTTATCTCCACCTCCTGGCTTCTCTAGCTTCCTTCAAATCTCAGCTAAGCCTCACCTTCTACAAGAAGCTTTTCCCAGGCTTCTTTAATCTTACTGCCTTTCTTCTGAGACTACCCCCAATTTATTTTGTATATAGCTTGCTGCCTCCCCCATTAAACTGTGAGCTCCTTGAGAGCAGAGATTATTTTTTGCCTTTCTTTATAGACCCTGTGCTTAGAGCAGTGCCTATCACATAGTATGCATTTAATAAATGCTTGTTGACTGACTACTAGGTTGTATAGTGGATCATTTCTGCCCCATTATTTCATTCCTATGGAGAACCTAGGAGGCCTGAAAGTTTCCTCAGAAGAAAACAATGTGAGACATTGCAAAGTAATGACATCTGTGTGGACAAACACAATTCAGCTCAAAACTAAGAAATGTTTAGAAGTAAATTCCAGGGTGGGCATTTCTCTACCCCAACTGTGACTCCACAAGTCACTCTGCTCCTGAAAATAAAAATATATTTTGCTATATATGCTATGTGACCCTTGGGGGGCACTGCAAAAGTGGCCCTTCTGTGGGAGCAGTCCAAAGTATTTGTGGGCTGCCTTCCTTAAGCTTACATAAAGACAATTTGCCATTATATAAAAATTCAGAGTTCCCAAAGTGGGCAATACTACCCCCTGGAAGGTGCTCGAACCACCCAGGGTGGGGACAGTAGTAGCCTCAGGTACAATTGGGGGGCATTGAATAAAAATAAGGTAGTTGTGGAAGCATAAGGAAAGAAGAAAAGAGAATCTTTTTTTTTTTTTGGTGTGGCAATTGGGGTTAAGTGACTTGCCCAGAGTCACACAGCTAGTAAGTGTCATGTGTCTGAGGCCGCATTTGAACTCAGGTCCTCCTGATCCCAAGGCCAGATCTCTATCCAGTGTGCCACCTAGCTGCCCCAAGAGAAGAAATTTTTGAAAAGCCGTTGTTATGTGTTTCATCTGTTGTATAATAGAGTTAAATTTGTAGTGATTACATTATTTTCCAAATAAACATAAAAAATCCAAGTTATAATCCATCAGTGGTCAAGTCCATTGACAGGTCTTAACAAGCAAGTTTTGGCAGGCAAGTGAATGACGCATTGTGGGGAAGTCCAGCATGCATGGGCAGGAATATATGTGTGTGTGTGTGTGTGTGTGTGTGTGTGTGTGTGTGTAATGACTTGTTTACAATACAATATTACACGGTTACATGACACAACATTGTGTCATCAAAATTTCAATGCAGGAAAAAATCCCACAAATTTACAATAAATTGTTAAATTTAAATGCGTCATTTTTAAAAAATATATTTTATATTTTTTGAAATGGCACAAATTTCAAAAAAAATTGTTAAAGCGTTAAAGAAAGTAGATTTCGGGGGGGCGCTGAGTAATTTTTTTTTAAAAGGGGGTGGTAGGCCAAATGAGTTTAGGAACCTCTGATATAAATGGTTTAACAGCCCCTACCCAAGTCCTCTGCAATCTGATGACACTGGGCCTCCATGCTGCTGACTCATGACATTCTATCTCACAACTCTGAGTTTCTGCTAGCTGTCCTCCTTACCTAGGATGCTTTCCCTCCTCATCTCTCTCTGCCTCCTAGCTTCCCTGGCTTTCTTCAAGTCCCAACTAAAATCCCATCTCATTCTTTTGAAGTCTCTCCCCATTCCCCTCAATTCTACTAGTGCCTTCCCTCTGTTGATCATTTCCAATGTATCTTGTCTCTATCTTATGTGTACCTAGTTGTCTGCATGTTGTCACACCCATTAAGTGGGCAGAGATTGTCTTTTGCCTTTCATTGTATCCTCAATGCTTAGTTTGCCTTTTGGTGAATAAATGTTTATTAACTGACAGGGAGTGCAATATAAATGAATTAAAGCATTTATTAAGCACTTGCTATGTGCCAAATATCATGCTAAGGGTTGGGTTGCTAGTTTCCCAAAAGCTCTCAGTATCCCCTATGTCGACCAGAAGGCACTCTGCGTGCAGAGCTTAATTGGCTCCCTCACCTCAGGGTACTGAGCAGATTGGTGATGCTGACTAGATTTGGAATTTAGCTAGATGATTTGGAATATTACCCCGAATTGTTGAAAATAAGAAATCCATAACTCTAGCCCTCACTGTGCATTTAGGAACCCTCCCCCCCAATTCTCTAGGAGGGTGCCACTTCCTTTTGAAATTCCTGTTTCCAAATTCAGTTTTATTTTCCTCACTTTTAAGCAAGAAGCCTCAATCTAATTGCAACAGCTCTCTGGTCCCCTCCCCATTGCCATTCCCAGCATGGTAACCAGGAAATCCCAAATCTCTACAGCTCAACCCTATCGTCACAGCTGCTCAGTGCCTCTGTGCTCCACCTGCCAAGTAGGACAGGAAGAAGTCTTTCAAGGGTAACACAAGAAAAAGAGAACCCTGGATTTGAATACCCATACACAGATCTCATTCCTTCCCAACATCTGAAAATTCCCTTTCCTACTATGGGAAATTCCGGCTTCTTGGTTCCCTGCAGGGATGAAACACCTGCTACTGTCATTAACCTGAATGGAAGGATAATGGTGCCCTCCACAGAAAGAGAGAAATTGGAATGATGGCAAAGAATGTTTCATTTTTGTCACTGTATCTCTGGTTCCCTTCATAGTCACTTGTACTTAGTAGCTACTTAATAATATATGTGGTTGGGCTGTGCAAAATAAAGATATGACTGACCTGCTTGTGGCATGGATAGATCTCTTATCTGGGACCTGGTTCCCATGGAGACTGTAAATTCCAACTTCGTGAAGAGTATATGAAGGGCTGTTCTTTCACCAACAGCTTGATAGGGAAGCAGCAAGAAGATCCAGGATTGACATGGCTAGGTGACCTCGCCTTCATTCTCCTATGTCCAAAAACGGGATTAGGCTAAAATTCTCTCTCTATATATATGATAGGTATAAGTATGATAGAGGTTCAGAATGAAAGGCACTTTCACAGATCAAGAAGAGAGGAACAATTAGCTTACTTTGCCAGCTTGGCGCCTTGCCCCTAAATTCTGATTATACAAACAATGAACACTCCAACAGCTAGTACAGCTCTTTGTCAGAGTAAGCAGAAAATAAATCAGAGCAGATGAATGACCATACAAGAACACGTGAGCTCTTTGGGAGAGAGAACATTCTCAGAGTGCAGGAATCCTCTCTTAGGAGTCTCTATCATTAGGGGCACTAAAAGTCAAGGGACATGTTGAAGAGACAACTTCCCCACACATCTGCAATTCTCTCTAGAGTTGAGTTGTGAGGGGCAGCTAGGTGGCGAAATGGATAGAGCACCGGCCCTGGAGTTCAAATCCAGTCTCAGACACTTGACACTTACTAACTGTGTGACCCTGAGCAAGTCACTTAGCCCTAATTGCCTCACCAAAAAAGAAAAAAAAATAGAGTTGAGTTGAGTTGTGAGTAAAGTGGAATGTGGGTAATTGCCCCCACTTCCACCCCCCAAACAGTAAATGCCATTCCTATAGAGAAGATATAGGAGGCTGAGGCTTTAAGTTTTTATGAAAGGCATATGGTACACATTTGTCAGGAAAGGAGCCGAAGAGATCAATACCATTTGCATGCCTGGACGAGAGATCTAACTGCCTCAAGGACTTTGGAGAAACACCAGGGATGCCATGCTCACCTGTGAAACAGGACTTTCAATGGAAGAGCCAGAATACAAAACAAACAAACAAAAAGAAACATTGTAGCTATCCTATAGCAATTAGTAACAGTTGAGAGCTAAAGAACCAGCCAGAGAGTGTGAGAAAACAGAGAAGATTGGTTCCGTGACTGTATCAAAATTACTCAAGGAGGGAGCCTTTGAACAGTTACTAAACAGATAACTGCTCTCCCTGTCATAGACCCTGTGAGTGGGCTGACAACAGAAAATATCTCCCAAGTCCTAGAAATCTATAGGACTGTAGAGCTAGGAGGAACCTGAGAGATGATTTACTCTCGTAGCTCCTGTTATAGGAAGAAGCTGGGGACAGCAGAGACCAAACAGGTTCATTTATGCAAGCAGGAAAAACAAATAGACCAAAAAAAACCACAAACAAAAAAACAAAACAAAACATGAAAAAGCCCTGAGAATGTTAGGTCCTGCTCATGAATGCACAGTAACTTGGGCTGATAGCTCAGGGCTTGGAGTGCTGATTTGATGGTTTGCCAAAGTAACTTCCAGCCACACATCCCTAGGGAGCATATCAAAGACTACTCTGTTTGGAGGGCGGCTGCTCTACCTTTATATGAGTCTCAGCTCAGGTGCCACTTCCTACAGGAAGCCTTTCCTGATTCCCCTAGCTATTAATGTTCTTTCCCACAAATTGTCTTAATTTAGTGCATGTTATACCCCACTCCCACTCCAGGATAAAAACTCCTTGTGAGGACAGGGAATACGTTTCTTTTTCTTTGGCTATGTGCCTTGTGCATTGTAGGTATTTAATAAATGCTTGTTAAATTGGTTGAGGAAAGTGAGACCCAGAGAGATAAAGTAACTTGCCCAAGGCCATATAGCTAATTAGTGGCAAAGCCAGGGTTAGAACCCCTGTATCCCAATGATAAGTCCCCCACACTTTCCTCTATCACTGAGTGAGTACTCAGTTGGTGAGTTAGGGGAGTGTCTCCCTAAGCATGTGAAAACTCCCCCTGGTGAAATGGGTGGATGAGGACAAGTGGTTCCTTCGGCTATGAAGGTGGCTGAGGCAGGTACTGTGATGCACTTAGAGCCTGGCCAAACATAGAAGAGGTCATCTTCTGCATCCTGGGCCATTGCCAGTCATCTTGACTTTTGTTTTACCACTGGACTTCGATGTCTGGAAGAAAGAGTGAGACTGACAACTTTGTGCAGCTCTGTCTCACTTAATTCACTCATGAGTCAAGACATCATCCCATGATATGATTAGTCCTCTTCAAAAACAAAGGACAAACAACAACATTCATTTAATATTTAGCTTAGTGCTAGGGGAGAGATACAAAGTTTAGTTATGATACAATCTCTGCTCCAAAGCAGCTTTGTGTCTAATACGGAGATAAGACACCAACACAAATAGATATGCCATATAATATACTATAAGTGCATTAGAAAGGTGCAAAGCAAAGTGGTCCATGAAATTTGGAGTAAAAGGATGTTACTGATTGAGGGGACTGAGGGAAACTTCCTGGAGAAGGGGCCACTCAAGTTGATCTTTAAAGTATTGGCAAGAATTCAGCAGAAGAGAAGGAGGAAGGAGAGTATTCCAGGTCCTGGGAAGCACATGGACACAGGCAGGGGCAGTGAGGATTAGCATAAATTTTGAAAAGGTTTCTTAGAAGTTCATTGAAATAATCATCAGGGAGTAGGCTCCACATCTGGCCCTTACTGACATCCATCGATAAACTTAGAGCCATCAAGCTGGAAAGACTCCCCATAAGCCAACCACAGCCTTACAGGCCTCTCACTTTTTTTCTTTACAGGAAGCTTTTAGGACTTCCTCAAAGACTCCCCAGAGCTGATAACCTTGAGCAGTAAGTAACAGCAAAGGTTTGCAGAAAACGGATCTGTGTAGTAAACTGTTACTAAAACAAACAAGAATATCTGCAGGCTCTGTGCAAAGATAAAGTCTGCCCATTTCCCCTTTCCTCTCTTTTCTAGTATGCCAGTCTCTTTTCTAGAGGTTTTCTTTGTTTCCTTTACAGCAGAATAACTCTTTTATCAAATGTGTGCAGTGAAGAACCTAATGATTAAAACATAGAACTGAGTAAGATACTTTCCCTGGATCTGTACATCCTTATTTATTCAACTACCTTGTAAAACTTAAAAAAAAAAAAAGGCAATGTCTGACATTAAGATGTCCCTGTTTTGGTGGGCACCTGCCCAGGAAGAAAAGCAACTCTTGGCAGAGAAATGAAACTCTCCCACCAGGCCATTCACAAGGAGCCGAGTGAGGAGAGGTGGAGCAGCAGAAAAGAAAATCAAATATTCCCAAAGTCATGGACCTTTAGCCCTGCAAGGAATCTCTAGAGGAGCCTCTTCCCCTTACTTTAGAGTTGTCCTTCTGACCTTTGAACCCAGCCTTCTTTCTGTACACACTCTGTTCTTTGGACTCCTGGGGACTATTTTTTTTCAATTTCCTGTTTTGCAATGCTCAGTTCTTCAGTAGGACATGGGCATCAGTGACGAACATCAGTATTTAGTCCGTGTGTGAAAGAGAACAATTTTCTTTCTAGATGTTTACAACATTATCTCCTTGACGTGGAAGCTCTGGAATATTGACTATTGCTGGAAGTTTTCATTTTGGAATTTCTTTCAATAGGTGATAGATTATTTCAATTACTATTTTACCCTATGGTTCTAGGATCTCAGTGCAGTTTTCCTTGACAATTTCTTGAAATTGTCCAGGCTTTTTTTTTCATCATGGCTTTCAGTAGTCCAAATAATTCTTAAATTATCTCTCAATCTATTTTCTGGGTCAGTTGTTTTTCCAGCGGGATATTTCACATTTTTCTTTTTTTTTTTTTTTCATTTTTTTGACTTTGTTTGATTGTTTCTTGATGTCTCATGGAGACATTAGTTTCAACTTACCCAATTCTAATTTTTAAGGAATCCTTTTCTTCAGTTAGCTTTTGTAATTCCCTTTCAATTTGGTCAGTTCTACTTTTTAAGGATTTCTTTTCTTCAGTGAATTTGTGTGCATCTTTTGCCAATTCTGCTTTTTAAGGTGTTATTTTCTTCAGTATTTTTTTTGTGTGTGTGCCTCTTTTTATTGGGCTGTTGACTCTTTTTTCCCCCCATGATTTTCATGTATGATGCTCATTTCTTTCCCCAATTTTTTCTCTACCTTCTTTTATTTGATTTTTAAAATCCTTTTTGAGCTCTTTCAGGAATTCTTTTTCTGAGTCTGAGACAAATTCACATTTTCCTTTGAGGCTCTACATGTAACTGTTTTGACTTTGTTGTTTTCTTCTGACTTTGTGTTTTGATCTTCCTTGTCACCATAAATAACTTTTTATGGTCACATTCTTATTTTGTTCTTTGCTCATTTTTTCCAGCCTATTTCTTGACTTTTAACTTTCTGTTAATTACAGCTGGGCTCTGTTGCTGGGGTGGAGGGGCCACTGCCTAAGCTTCAGGTTTTTCATGCTGCTATTTTCAGAGCTAGTTCTGGAGGTCTATGAGTTTTCAGTGTTTCCAAGGTGGTAAGAGCTAAAGAGAGGTGTGGTCACTGTTCTCCTGGCCTGTGCTGTGGTCTATATGCGACACTCTTTTCCACTCTGGAACTGTGATTAGGATCCCTACTCCCCTGCACTCTGCACATTCTATGTCAGGTCTGCACAACCTGCATCTCACCAAAGGATTTCAGGTGGCCCTTGAAAAATGTAGAGGAAAATATCCTCTACATTTTCCATGGGTCACCTGAAATTGTTTGGCATGCCCGAGAGCCACTTATGATCCTGCAGGCCTGTTCTATGTGCTAGTGTTCTTCTTTCCCCTGGAACTGGGACTGCAAACAGTATATGGGCAATGCAACAGAGTTTTGCAGCCAGTGCCAGCAAAAGGTTTCCTGTAATCTCCTTTTGAGCATTATCCAACCCCCTTACCATCTGTGGGCTGAAAGTTCTGAATGCTGCTGCCCCAATTCAATTGCCCACCCTTCCCACCCTTGCCCCAAGACCTGCTGCTGGCTTGCTCAGGCCTAGCCTGTGCTCCACTCTCACCCCATTGAGACAGATGTTTTTTGCTGATCTTCTAAGTAGTCTTGGGCTGGACAATTGTTTCACCCCATCCTTTTGTTCGTTCTGTTGCTCTAGAATCCATTTTGAGGTGTTGTTTTTAAGTTATTTGCAGAGGAATTTGGGAGAGCTTAAGGAAGGCCCTGCCTTTACTCCACCATCTTGGCTCCACCAGTTTTATGAATTTTTCATAACAAAATTTTCATTTTAATTTTAAGAATGAGGGGCATCCTGTCATTATGCATGTTTTGTGCTGTAGTTTCTGGATGATTCTTTCTTAAAGGAGATCCTCTTGCTTGGCCATCAGCTACTTTTACAAGCATTGAGGCTTACAAGGCATCAATACAAAGTAGGCTTTACTTATACAATAAAGAACACAGAAAAGATTTATCCCCAAACCAGCAGCACCATGTTTCTCAAATTTTTTCTGCTCATGGTACAGGACAAATCCCTACCATGAGGAACCAAAACATACTTAAATATGTACTTACAAATGTAAGTTTCTTTTTTTTCCCCTTTACTCTATTTTTCTTGAGTTTTTTTTTGTCTGTTTAGTTTCTCCTTTTTTTTTTGGTATTTTTTTTTAATTTTACACTTAAATACAAAATGAGAAAAGAAAAACAAAACATTGCCCTGTACACAGCAGGCTATAAGAGAGGATTCAATATAAAATAATAAATTTCCATTTCAATAAAACCTATATAATAAATACTATACATTGTTTTCAAAGCTGCCCAGCTTTTCTTTACTTCTTTGCTGGTTTTCTTTTGTTCTCGGCTGTGTACTTTTTACTTTATTTTTTCCCCTCTCTCCCCCCACCACCTAAAGAAGGCTACAATTAAGCATGGATATATATACATATACATAGATATCTATAAATATAGATATCTATATATATACTTATATACATACATACATATATACGTGTGTGTGTGTGTATATATATATATATATAAAACTGTACTATGATTATTTCCTCCTATCATCTGTTTCTCTGAAGATAGATAGCATCTTCCTTCATAAGTTCATGTCTTCTCATGTTTTTCTCAATCAACCAGCTCATCATTTCTTACACCACAGCACTATTCCTTTCTGAATTCAAACAGCATCTTCCTTCATAGGATCTTTGAGGTTAACTTGGGTATTTATAAAAGTCAAAATGACTTGGTTGCTCAAAGTTGTTCTTAAAACAATACTGCTGTTACCATATACAATGTTCTCTTGGTTTTGCTCATTTCACTCTTCATTATTTTGTGGAGGTCTCTCCATGCTTTTCTAAAATCATTGAGCTCATCATTTTTAACAACAGAACAGTATTTCATCATGAACATATGCTGCAATTTGTTTAGCCATTCCCCAATTGGGCATCCCTACAATTTCTTGTTCTTTGCCACCACAAAGAAAGCTGCTATAACTATTTTAGAACATGTATGTTCTTTTCCATTCTCCCTAATCCTCTTGGGAAACAGACCTAATAATGGTATGGCTGGGTCAAAGGGTATAGGCAGTTTAATAATTCTTTGGGCATAATTCCAAATCTTTCTTCAAAATGGTTGTATCAGTTCACAGATCCACCAGCAATGAGTTAAGGTCCCAATTTTTCTACATCCCTTCCCACATTTGTCACTTTCCCCTTCTA
The DNA here is from genome assembly GCF_900497805.2 of Vombatus ursinus. Classification (NCBI taxonomy): domain Eukaryota; kingdom Metazoa; phylum Chordata; class Mammalia; order Diprotodontia; family Vombatidae; genus Vombatus; species Vombatus ursinus. The sequence goes on from NW_020940527.1 coordinate 25,920,533, forward strand.
TCATCTGATAGATATAAAATGATACCTCAAGGTTGTTTTAATTTGCATTTCTCTAATCAATAATGATTTAGAGCATTTTTTCATATGACTATAGGGAAACTTAATTTGGTCTTTGTATTAGAATCTGAACTCTAGACATTTAAAAAAAAGATATTTTGAAAAGACATGAATTCTAAAGGGAATTGAAGAAACACATAGGCCATTAAGACTTTGGTAGGGGGCAGTTAGGTGGCACAGTGGATAGAGCTCTGACCTTGGAGTCAGGAAGACCTGAGTTCAAATCTGACCTCAGACACTTAACACTTACTAGCTGTGTGACCCTGGGCAAGTCACCTAACCCCAATTGCCTCACCAAAAAGCAAAACAAAACAAACCAAAAAAGACTTTGATATTCACTTGGCTGGAGAACACACGAAAATGAATAATAAGACTGAATATTTTTAAGGTTTAAGTCTTTGAACTGGGCTGAACTGTGTCCTCTCCTTTTTCCTTTAACTTAAGGCAGAACTTTGGATGTCACTTTTTTTTTTTTCTCTGAGTCCTGGTGTTTTGTGTCTCAGGTTTCTTACTTACACAATGATGAAAAATATCCCCAGAGCTTGATTTAAGTCATTTGACAGGTTCAAATGGAAGGTATTTAGAAATAATGTGAAAAAAGGGAACAATGCATTTTTTTAGTATGAACATTGGAGGTTGGAGTTGGCAGCAGGGGCTGTAATCTGTTGTGAAAAAGGAGAGGAAATTGAGCCATAGCCTCTTCTCCCAAACAAAGAGGAAGTAGTATGTGTATTGAATAATAGTAACAATTTACATCTGTGTAGTGTTTTATGGTCACAGAATATTTTTTGCACACATCTGCATGTTGTCTCCCCTGTTAAATTGTAGGCTCCTTGAGGGCAAGGACTATCTTTGGTCTCTTTTTGTATCTCCAGTGTTTATCAAGTGCTTATCATTAAGCACATAGAAGGTGCTTAAAAAGTGTTTATTGGTTTTGATCAATAATTGATGAAATTGATCTTCTGAGCCTCACAATAGCCTAACCAGTTGGTAGTGCAAATGTCATGATTCTCCTTTTTATAGATAAGAAAACTGAGTCTTTTCAAATCCAGCCTCAGACACTTAATACTTACTAGCTGGGTGACTTTGGGCAAGTAACTTAACCCTGATTGCACCACAAAAAAACAAAACAAAACAAAACAAAACAAAACAAAACAAAACAAAACAAAAAAAGGAGTCTTGGAGAGGTTCAGAAACCTGTCCAAGACCAGCAGATGCAAGATTTCAAGCTAGCCCTTCAGACAATAAGTCATCCAGAAAGCTCCACTACGTGAGGGCAGGCTGCACAAGCAGAACTATTTGGTAGCTTCCTATTTTAACTTGTCATTCTTGCTAACTAGGTGCCAGGAGCTCCTGTTTCTATGTGTCTGACGTTGCTGTGCTCTAAGTCCTATAAATTTGTCACCCTGGGGCTGAGTCCTAACTGCCTAGTCATTACCCTGTACACAAGGAATTCAGAGCTATGTTGAAAACATTGGTCCAGAATCTGCTGTTGTTGTTCAGTCATGTCTGACTCTTTTGGGGTTTCCTTGGCAGTAGTTTGCCATTTCCTTCTCCAGTTCATTTTACAGATGAGGAAATTGAGGCAAATAGAGTTAAGTGACTAGCCCAGGGTCACGCAGTCAGTAAGTGTCTGAGGCCAGATTTGAACTCTGGAAGATGAGTCTTCCTTACTTCAGTCCCAGAACTCTATCCACTGCACCATTTAACTATTCCTCATATGTCCAGATAGGGGGTGGGAAGATGATGTCACATGGCTCCTTCGAAAACACATGTTGCAGTCTGCAGCCCTTTACACTAGTTCTGACACTTCTTTGGAAACACAGAGCACTTCTCTCTTTTGCCAAGTGAGATGTCCAAGAGAAGAAAAGGAGAATCAGCTACACCCTGAGGGAGACAAGGAAGAAAGGTTAGTGTTATCATCATGTAGGTGAGGACAGCAGAGGGGTAGTTTTCTTGGCCTCAGATGGGCTGAGGGAGATAGGAAGTTCACCTTGGGATTATCCACTAAAACAGAAAAGAGAAGCTTAAAGTCCCTTCCCATACCTCTCAGTCAGTGTTTGAGGCTTTGTCCCTGACCCAACCAGTCTATAGAGGTGGGGCTAGCCCTCAGCACATGTCATTTTTGTCTCCCCATCTCTACCTGTAATCATCTTCTCCCTTTCACTTCCCTTTTCCCTCCTTAAAGATGTCAAATGTCTTAACTGCTGTCCTTGAGCTTCTCAGGTCTCTCGCCTTTGGCATTATCCTTCAACAGAGCCCCATCTTCTGTTCTTTTTTCTGTACCCAATGTCATAATTTCCTTGCTTTGTGTCCCATTTCTTTGGAACCTTGATATCTAATTAATCTGAAAGAGTCAGCACTGCCATAGAATGTCAGTTCACAGAATCTTTTGGAGGTCATCTAGCCCAATCTGTACTTGAACAGGATCCCTTTTATAGCATCTCTAAAAAGTACTCATCTAGCTTCTGCTCAAAGACTTCTTCGTAATCATGGAGAGAGAGGAGGACTCACTACTTTCCAAGGCAACCCATTCCCCTCTGGAGGTTTCATTGTCAGGATGATTTTCCTTATGTCTAGTCAAAATCTGACTCTCTGAAACTTCTTCCCATTTCCATTTCTGTTCTTTATGATAAAGCAAAATAAATCTAGTCACTTTTATACATGAAAGCCTTTTAAATACTTGAAGTCAGCTATAATGTTCTGCCTAATTGTTTTCTTCTCCAGATTAAAATCTGCTTCACCTTATCCTCATATGTCAAGGTTTACATTTCCCCCATTATCCTGGTTGCTTTCTTCTGGAATCATTTCAACTTGTCAACGTCTTCCCTAAACTGTGGACTGAACATCCCAACAATACTTCAAGAGTGTTGTGACCAAGGCAGACAACAGTAGGACTGTTCTAGATACTATTCTTGTGGCCTAATATAACATTAGCAAGGATAGTGTGTCATAGTGGAGAAAAAAGGGCTAGCCTTAGTTTCTGGAAGAACTCAGTTCAAATCTTGTCTCTGACATACCAGCCATGTGATCGTGAAACTTACAGCGGCCCACGCAACTCTGGAAAATTACGAGTTGTGGATGAGTTACTGATCTTCACTGATCGGGAAAGATTTCACACTTGGAGTTCCTTGTACTGATTTAATCAATAACACACTATTGACTTGTCCTGAGTTTACAATCCACCAAGAAGACCAGGTCTTTTTTATATGAACTATTGCCTAGACCTGTCTCCACAGTCCTGAATTTGTACATTTTTTTTTTTTTTTACTATTTGTTAAAATTTTATCATACTTGATTGGACCTCTTTCTAGCATGTTGAGATATTTTTTTTGGATTATGATTTTGTCAGCTAGTGTTTTCGCTTATCCAATGGTACAACTTCATGAAATCTGCAAATTTGATAGTCTCATTAAGTAGCAAATATGCATTTTCATGAGTTTTGGGGACATTATAAAATAACCAATGAGAGTGATGCCAATAGTGGGAACTTTGCCACAACAGTAGGTCAGTGGAGAGAAATCTCTAGTCAGGCTAGCTAGACATTCACTCGTGATGGCATTCACATCAGATTATGTAGATCTTTGCATACTACGTTTACAGAGAGCCAGTTTTGCAAGGAGTGACTGAGAAGGCCCTATTCCTCACAATACTCAGTAATCCAAAGAGAGGTCCAGTCATGGGTGACTACAGTTGGTGAGGAAAGACGAGGACTAGATGGTTGAGAAGGCTGCACACATAAGCCCTTTCTGCTGGAGAAGCACATACAGAACTTTTCTTTCATGTTCATCCAGTTAGGGGAAGACATCTCCCTTTCTCAGTTCGTCCAGCTCATGGCAACATATGCCTAAGGTTAGCCCAGAAAGGGGTTGGGAAAGGAATCATACCTCCCAATACTCTTAGGTTAACCTAAATGCCCAGGGGTCAAGTCCTGTGTCTGAGACTGTATGTGTGTATGAGAGAGAAAAGAGAGAGGGAGAGAGAAGAAGGGAAGAAGAAGGGAGGAGGTAGGGAGAGAAGAGAAAAAGAGAAGAGAGAGGGAGAGAAACAGAGATCAAGACCAAGACAAAGAGGGAAGGAGGGGGGGAGGGAAGAGAGAAAGAGGAGGAAAGAGAGAGAGAGGGAGAGAGAGAGAGAGAGAGAGAGAGAGACAGAGAGAGAGAGAGAGAGAGACAGAAGGTGGCCTATGAGTATATTCCAAGAGTACAACCCTGGGAACAAATACATAAAGGAATATCTCTTACACATATTTCTCTCTTTTCTCATCATCCCATAGAGCTCTCATCTTCCATCTTCCTCCTTTGTATCAATTATTCTCACTTTCTTCCTGCCTCTGTCTCATGCTTTAACAGTCATTCATTCACTCAGAGCTCTAAACGGTTTATTTTTAAAACCAATGAAACTAAACAATGAGGCACACATCACTAACTAGGTATCAGCTACGTAGTAGGACTCCCTTCATTGCTTATCACTGAGGACTGATGAACAAATGAATGAATGAAAAAGCACTTACTGGGCGCCCATTACATCAGAGCACTGTGCCAAGTGCTGAGGATACTAAGAGAAAGACAAGACAGTACCTAACCTCAAGAGCTTACACAAGAGGTTTCAGCTGCAAGTCAGATGGAAAGGTCCCATGGTTCTCGGGGTGCAGCAGCAAAGGAAACAGTAATTCATCTTCTTTTATGTCTTATAATATCTATTTCTGACTCTGAACCATTTGAAAAGCCAAGGACTTTGGTGAAGAGAACTTTTTTTTCCTGGGTCCTTAGTAATTGTGGCTGTTCAGCACCTGCAGAGGCAGCTGCCAGGTGCCACATCTCCCCAGGGAGTATGGTTAGAGGGCTGGGCTGACAGAAGAGTTTGTGGGAGGGGGGCCACTGCTACCCCTGAGGCTTTTGGGCTTACTTGATCATTGGAAGTAGCTGGTTGGCAGACAGCGTTGGTGGGCAAGGAAGTAGGGACCATCCTCCATTAGGGTAACTCTAGTCATTAATGATGGTCATGGGGGCCAGGTTGGAAGCAAGACTAATGGTTTGGAGATGATAAAGAACTAAAAAGATGATTCTCAATTGAGCAGCAAGCCTTACCTGGAAAAGACAGCAAAGCGACTTTAGCAATTTGGAATGTAATTTTAAGCTTGGAACGTTCCTTTGTTTTAACTACAAAGGCAAAGTGTGGCTTATCTGTAAGGCCTTAAATAATTCAGAGGAGTTAACTGCAGATTTACCTTCTCTGAATTATATCCTGTCTGGTTGCTCTCTACAAGCTATTTCTAGTTTTAATTGATAGCCTTTGGTCTCTTGAAATGTATAAAAACCTCTTTGTGAACTTTAATCTTTGGGGAGAGATTGGCCAGTTTAGAATCAGGTTTCAGCAATACTGATGAAAGTAAAAGTTTATTCTTGAAAAATTCAAGAATTTATTTTCTTAACAGTTTTGAACTACATCCTTAATGGGGGCTGCTGTAACTCCTGAGGCTCTTGGGTTTGGGCCCTTAACTATTTCTACCTGGGGCCGAGGGATTGTGGTTGAGGAGTTAGGTGTGGTTTGATGCGTCTGGCACGTGTGGCCTGCCGCCTTCCCCCTCAGAGTGCCAGCTGCTTTGGTCAGGCTAACTTGCCTGTCCTGTTGTAGGCAGCTATTTGGTAGCTGGTTTTAGTGGCAGTGAAGATAGTTGGCTACTGCTTTCCAGGATTTGCTCCCCAGGATGGTAGTCAGAGTGAGGGAGTAGGAGAGGGTACGGAGCAGATTAGAAGCAGGGTTAGTGATCTAGAGGTAGCTGGTAGCATGCAGGAGGATGCTAGGGAGCAAAAATGGAATAAGGATCCTGCTTATATTTCCAGGTCCAGCTTAAATGCCTCCTCCTCCATGAAGCCTTCCTTTACTCCAGCAGTTGAAAGCAATTTATTCCTCATTTAACAGCACTTTTTAATCTTCTTTAAGTAGCTTCCATATTCTAATTTATGTTAAATTTACATATAAATATCTTATATCTTATAATTCTATGATTGTAAGATTTCTAAAGGTGGGAACCATGTCCTATTCTCCCTAGCATGTAGCAATGGGAAGGACTTCCATTAGAGAAATTCTCTCCAACAATGAAGATCAGCAATTCTTCTGTAATTTATAGTTTTATAGAGTTGTCTAGAGCACTGAGACATTAAGTGGCTTGCCCGTGGTCACACAGCCTGCATAATGTCGGCTTTCTATCCACGCTATCTCTACCTAGTACAACCGTTGCTTAAGAAATGGAGAATGGATGAGTGAGTAAATAGATGGACGAATTAGTTCTTAATCTCTTGGCCTTCTCATCTCCTAATCTCTTTTTCTCATACATACTTCTATCTCAGAGCTGATCCAAATCAAGGGTTCTTACTTGGTCTGTGGATAAATTTTGGGAGTCCATGCACTTGGATGGGGAAAAAAATTGCTTCTTTATTTTTACTAACCTCCAACTAAAATTTATCATTTCCTTCAGTTATGAAGATAGGTAGCAAACATTCTTTTGAGAAGGGGGCCATAGGTGTAAGCAGGTTGCCAAAGAAGTCTATCACATATAAGAATTAAGAGTCCCTGGTCTTAAATGAAGTCTTGTCAAGCAGACAGGCATAGTTGGTATTTTTCTTATTTCCATTTCAATTCCTCAGTACCAGCAAGTTGATATTAAAATCAGGGTACACCTGTCAGCCAAAGCTCTACACTACAGGAGATATCTACTCTTCATCTACACCAGGAGTTCTTCACCTTTTTTTGTGTCCTGGACCCCTTTGGCAGTGTGTTGAAGCCTATGGACCCCTTCGACAAAGAAAGCTTTTAAGTGTATAAAATAAAATACAAGACTGCTAAATTTCCATTAGAGTTTAGTGAAAATAAAGCTATGTATATGTATGTGTCTGTGTCTCTCCTTAAATGTATGTATACATGTATATGTGTGTATGTATATATGTCTATCTCTCTATGTGTGTATGTGTATATATATGCGTGAGGAAATTATTTTTCGATCCTGTATTTTATATTTGATTTTATACTATAACAATTCTATTAAATCTGAAGCCCCTTCTCTGAGGTTTGGGTAGAGAAGCTTAGGTGTGCTAAAGTCCAAACCTCCCCCTCTCTGATATTAAGATAACAAGGATATAATGCTGCTGGTTAAAGAAAAAAACTATTCTCAGTACTCCCATAAAACATTGTCTCAGCATCTCCTGCAAGGTTTGTGGGGTATTCCTGAGAAGCTAGGACAACCAGGCTAGGACACCCCGACCTTGTCCAATCTTTAAGAATTAAGGTGGTCTTATTGAATTCTCCAGGACAGTTATCCCTTCCACATTGCGACTTTCCCCATCATGGTTTTGATATATCACAAATATATCTAAATCTCTCTCTCTCTCTCTCTCTCTCTCTCTCTCTCTCTCTATATATATATATATATATACATATATACATATATATGTATGTATGTATTTGGCATTAGAAATTAAATGAGAATTTTTTGGGAGTTTTGCAGAAACTATAAACAACACAAGAAGGCCAACAGATGACACAGAAAAGGTTTCAGAAATGCATAAAATTTATATATAGTATTACATAATATCAACATATTTTATCTTTTAATACTGGAAACACCCCATAAAAGGAAAAGAAAAAATTCAGACTTCTTCTCTGGTATGAAAGGGGAGCTGAAAAACCTTTATAAGGATTTTCCAGATCTCCACATGCTCCTTAACCTCCTCGATGTGGAAGGGAGAACTGTATGAGGGACCTCAGGGAGTAGCTAGGACCTGTATAGGACATGTACATTTACAAAAGCATTTGGCACAGTGGATAGAGTACCTACCTTGGAGTCAGGAGGACCTGAGTTCAAATTCAGCCTCAGACACTTAATAGTTGTATGACCCTAGGCAAGTCACTTCACCCTGTTTGCGTCAGTTTCCTCATCTGTCAAATGAGCTGGAGAAGAAAATGGCAAACCACTCCAGAATCTTTGCCAAGAAAATCCCAAATGGGGTCACGAAGAGTCAAACACAACCGAACAGCAACAACATTCCTCTAGAGATAGTGAGAAGTGACCCTCATGGCATGTGGGGGCTAGGCCCACTTTCCTAGATGCAGCCAATAATGATCTTTCACCTTTGTGATGATGGCTAATAATAATTCAATGACTTCTGTTCTGTTCTTTGCTCTACGCTTATAAAAATGTATTGCACTCTCAATTTGAGGTCTGCTGGCCAGAGTCAGACCTATCCTTTATTATCACATACATAACAAATGCTATCTATAATGATAATAAATAATAGCTAGCACAGAGATTTGCTCAGTTTACCTCTTTGTTAAATTTCAGATGAAACAATGTGTCTCTATATGTATATATGCATATATGTGTATATATGTCTGTGCATGTACATGTAGGTATGTGTGTGACTATATGTTTGTATGTATATGCGTGTGTGTGTGTTTCCAGGAGTGGGGAACCTGCAGCCTCGAGGCCACATTTGTTCTGTGAAGTTTGGATTCGTCAAAGGGCAGCACTTGAGGACCTAGAGGGCCACAGGTGGCCTCCAGGCTGCAGGTTCCCCACTGGACTTTAAACCATCCAAGTTAATGGACCTTCCTGGTCCATGGACCCCAGGTTAGGAGCCTAGACACAGACTTTATTTTGAGAGCAGCCAATTCCTGGGGCCAAGTAAAAGGACTGAAAGGTTGATAGTGTTCTCGAGCCACCTGGTAACTCCTCTGGCCACAAAAAAAAAATCACCATCCACAATTCTGATCCTTTTGTGTATTTATGACCTCTTGAACACTCATAATGCAGAAAGATTGCCCTCTGGTGGCCAGAAAGCATCATTGCAACTTTTAGAATTGCCAAGGGAATTTTCCTGCCCTAACAGGTTCATGGAAGGCCCTCAGAAGCCAGCTAGTCCAACCTTCCCATTTTACAGATGAGGAAACTGAGGCCCAGAGAGGTTAAATGACTTATCCAAGGTCAAATGGCTAATAAGTATTGGTAAATGGGGGTGGATTTGAACTCAGGACTTATTGCCCTAAGAATGAAACAGCTGAGCTATAAGGATACCTCTAGAAGTGGGAGGTTACTAGGGCACAGGGAGTGTGCCACTGGTGATGGCTTTGTTTTTCCCTCAGAATGATGCTACAGCACATACCTACTTCAGTGGATTCATAATCACCTTCAGTACAGGTTGCAACCACTCCACACCATCTCATTCATTGGGATGACATGTGTCTTTACATGGACGCTCCAAAGAAAAGGAATCTACCCGAAATGGAGAGGCGGTGCCGTATTTGGCCTCTCTTGCCCCAGGGCTTCCAGCATAGCAGACATGAAGGTGGCTACCGTCAGGCCTAGTCTCTCTCCTGTCAAAGAATTTGTTTTCTACAGGTCAATGGAACTTTGGTGGCATTTCACATTCTCTTGTGCTATACCTAGGTTTTCTATCTTATCTTCATCAGAATCTCCATATTGGATCCTCTCCAAAGTAGGTATCTGTCTGTAATCAGATGATGAGACCTTTGCTGGGTCCAAATCCTTTGTTCTTCTGTATTCTTGCGAGCCTATCCGCTTGGTGTTTCAACCATTTCTCCAGGGGGCAGCCAGTGATGACAATGCCACTTTCTGGTGTTACTTATTAGACTAGGAGACTTTCAAGCCTTTTAATTATCTGATGGCATCTGGTTTTCCATCAATCAGCTATCTGCCCTCTTTCAGGCACCTGGAGATTGTGTAGCAGGACTCTATCTCACAGCTAGAGTTCATTATTTCAACTCAACACATGACATTTAGGGCCTACTATTATATGCTAGGAGACTTTTAGCCTTGGAGAAAACAGCTTCAGGAAAGTCATGAGATCAAAAATCAAACTGCAAGGAGTGGAGAATTGAGGAATTGGAGGCAGTAAGTATGCATTCCACTTTAGTAGAGTTTAGCTGTACCATTCAGAAGAGTTATAGGATGATAGCTTGAGAGACTGGTTGGGCCAAGTGAGAGATCCTTAAGGATGGGGGAGATCAGGGACTGTTTTTAGGCAGCAGGGAAAGAGCCAAGGCATAAAAAGAAACAGAAGATTAGAAAGGGAGACAGAATAAGAAGGGACAAGCTTCTGGAGGAAACAGGAAGGAGTAAGATCAAGAGTACAAGTACAGGGTTTGACCTTGGCAAAGAGAAGAGTTGGACTGAATGATTTCAAAGTTATCTATTTATCTACAGTCCCAAATGCTCAGAGAAATGATGCACTGTTATTATAGGAACTAAAGCTGCCTGAAAAGAAGAACAATTATTTACAATTAATACAATTATTTATAATTTATAATTATTTATAATTATTTGATTATTTACAATTAATAAAATTTATCCAAGAAGAAAACTATACACAAACCAGTAAGGAGAATTGTTAGAAGATATCAAAGTTAGCTTTAGCAAAGGCATATTATATCCATGAGTGAATAAACAGTCTTTTGGGGTCATGTAGAACTAGGAAGGAGATTAGGATATAATGGGAAACCAAGCAAATCATGATGTGAATTATTGTCAGAAATTTTCATATGTCATACCCTATACTAGATGAGAACTTGGGCTTTGGGTTCTCATTGAAAAGGAGGTTGGACACATGCCTTGGTGAGCAAGCTGGAACAGCTGCTTTCTAGAGTACCGCTTAGTGTTCTTTCCCTCGGGCCCCTCATGGCAATTGGGTTTAAGTTACTTGCCCGTGGTCATACAACTAGTAAGTGCCAAGTGTCTGAGGCCAGATTTGAACTCAGGTCCACCTGACTCCAGGGCCAGTGCTCTATTCACTGCACCACTTAGCTGCCCCAACCACTTGGTGGTCTAAGCAGTATAGCACCTGGGCCAGTGCTATTAATTAATGAAACACTAGTCTTACCTTTATCATGAGCACAGGGTATATTTATTAGTGTTATGCAATTCTTGAATGATTCTAAGGTCACCATGCCATTTATCATCACTAGAAACAGTTCTACCTTCCTATTGGGTTGTGGTTCATGATAGCAAGCCCTACTGAGCTTCCTTCTCAACTTGGCACTCACAATTTTGCAGGTTCAGTGCCTACTCTCACAGGTTCTAGGGTGCCCTGTGGTTCAGCACTCCTAAAACTGTGGTAAAGATTCACCAGAGAGTTTTCCTTCAACAGTCAGACAGTAGACAACACTTAGCTCAAAGCGATGGCATTTAATAAGATGGTGTAATAAGAACAGTTATCATATAGCATCCCCTCCCCTCATAAACCTGTTTCAAACTCTCTCACAAACACACTCAGTGTATCTTCTCCCCTCAGGTGCCTAACACCCTGAGAGGACTCTACCCTGAGGCTGAACCCCTAGTAATGTTAATATCCTGCCTGAACCCACTAATGATTAACAACCTCCCACCCTATCATAGCCTCCCCATCTCAGTGATTCTGAATCTCCGGCGTCATTATTCGTCTCTCTCACTAACCTCTCCCATATTCCCATCCTCCTCAATCCAAACCCTACCAAGGTCCCACTCTAAAGCTACCCACCCTTTCTACTATACTCTCTAGAATGCTTGCTCCATAAATAATAAATTTAATTTCATCATAAATCTTTTTATTTACCACTCCTCGTATCTTTGGGTTCTCACTGAGACCTGGTTTCCTCCTGATGACACAATCTCCCTGGCCACCTTTTCTAGTACTATTTGCGCTTTCACTGATTGCCCCAAAGTGAGAAAGTTGGCATTTTCCTTGTTTCTCATCACTCATTCCAAGTTCACCCTCTACCACCAACACTGAATTGGCTATATTCTTATCCCTTCCCCATTTTGACCACTTGATGAGCCACTTCAACTCAACACTGCCCTCTTCTCTTGAGTTCCTTGCCCCCTTGTCCTATCACTGACCTCACCCTGCCATCAATTCTATCGATTACTCTGACCTTTCAGTGCTTTTGCTGCCACTCATTAGCTGCCAAATGAAGAAGGAAAAAATCACAAAACCTTGCTGACTGGATCCACTTCAAAATTAGGTGCATAATCTCAAGTGAGTCCTCACTGCAGCAGGGCAATTTTTTTTACACCTCCCTAATTAACCCACTATCTCACTCACCACAGTGGCTTTTACAAGACTTTTCATCTCTCCTTGAATCCCTAATATCTCCCTCTGCCCCCACCCTTTCAGCTGAGAATGTTGCCTTCTATTTCATTGAAAAAATTGAGGCCATTCACCAAGAGGCCTCTCTTCTCCTTGCTTCTTCATCTCACATCACCCAGAGGCCTTTTGCTACTATCTCCTCCTTTACTCCTGTATGACATAATGAGGTAGCCCTTTTCCTACCCCAGGCAAACTCTTCTACACGCACAAGTGATCTGATTCCATCCCATCTTCTCAAGCAGATTGTCCCCTTTATCATTTCTTCACCTACTAATCTTCAATATCTTCCCGTTGCCGTCTGCTTCCCTACTGCCTGCCCCCATCCCCCCCCATCTCGAAAAACCTTCACTTGATCCATCCATCACCCGATTATCCCATTGCTTTCCTCCCTTTTGTGGCTAAGCTCCTTGGAAAGGTCATCTACAATTGATTCCTCCACTTCCTTTCCTCTCATCTATAGTCTGGCTTCTGACCTCATCATTCAACTGCAAGTGCTTTCTCCAAAGTTAACAATGATCTCTAAATAATCAAGTCCAATGGCCTTTTTTCAGCCCTCATTCTTCTTCACCTCTCTGCAGCCTTTGACACTGTTAATCACTACCTTCTCTTCCATACTCTCTTTTCTCTAGGTTTTCATGACACTACTCCTCCATCTCTGGCCTCGTCAGTCTCCTTTGCTGATCTTTATCCATGTCATGCCTACTATCCATGGCTGTCCCCCAGGGCTCTGTCCTGGGTCCTTTTCTCTTCTCCCTCTAGACTACTTCACTTCAGAAGAGATCCCATCGCTCCCACTGGGTTTGCTCTCCACTACTTTTCCCTGATAAGAGCCAGGCTGACAGTTCTTCAGACATATCAGAGGTTATAAACCTGAATTCCTAGCAAAGGGAAATAAAAACCCAGTGAGTCTCTGATTTAAAGTTACAAAGTCCTTATAACTCCTGTTTAACTCCCTTGTGGGGCACTGCTCTATGAAACCAATTCTAGGAGGCTGAACCAAAGAAACCTCACAGAGCTGTGTTTCTGAGCCACCCTGGGTTTTGGTTGTGATTGTTGTTGTTGTTGTGGTGGTGGTGGTGGTGGGTGTTTGTGTGTGTGTGTTTTGAGGGGGAGCCCCAAATCCTTTGGGTCTTGCCACATGAGTGCTTCTTAGCAAGCTAAGCTATGAGGCAAAAGCATGGTCTTCTTCCTGACCTATGGATCACATATATGGCTGTCCATGAATCTTCCTACCTTTATGAACAAAGAAGAGTTTTCCTGATGTCTCAGATTGAATAGGTTGGCCAAACTTACTATAGAAACCGTATACAGGGTCATAAGATCATAAGTTATAATTAGAAATACCTTGGAGACCATCTCGTCCAATCAGACGAGAGAGTTGAAGTGACTTGCTCATGGTCATGCAGGTACCACCTGTGTGGGTGGGTTCCATTTCCTGAAATTTGTCCTTTGCCCATTTGGGGTGCCTATTTATATAGATCCACTGAAAACAGAAGTTTTGTATCCCAGTCCAGGGAAAGTAAAAACAGTAAACTCTGGGATTATACTACTACTGAAGGGTAAAAATCCTAAAATTCCTTATGCTCAACAGAGATTATTGGGTTCCTGTCACCAGGGCCCTGGATGCAGTAGGAGACCTTGACCTTTTAAAGTTAAGGTCTTTCCCAGGTCTCAGTTTGACCGAGTCAATGCCCACTCTGCAATTAAGGCTAGGTAAGAAATTTATAGGGGCAGCTAGGTGGCATAGTCGATAGAGCTCTGGCCTTTTAGGAGGACCTGAGTTCAAATCCAACCTCAGACACTTAACACTCACTAGCTGTGTGACCCTGGGCAAGTCACTTAACCCGATCGCCTCACCAAAAAGCAACAACAACAAAAAAGGGGCTGCTAGGTGGCATAGGCGATAGAGCTCTGGCCCTGAAGTCAGGAGGACCTGAGTTCAAATCCGACCTCAGACCAAACACTTGACACTTACTAGCTGTGTGACCCTGGGCAAGTCACTTAACCCCAATTGCCTAAAGAAAAAAAAAGAAAAAGAAATTTATTAAGCATCTACTATGTGCTCTGTGCTTTAAAATGTTATCTCATTTGATCCTCACAACATCTCTGCCAGGTTGCTATTGTTCAGTCATTGTCATCCCTATTTTATAGTTGAGTAAACTAAGGCAGACAGTGGTTAAGCGACTTGCCCAGGGTCATTCAGATAACTAGTCTCTGAAGGCTGGTTTTGAACTCGGGTTTTCTTGACTCCTGGTCCAGCACTTTATTGAATTCACCATCTCCTACCTCAAGGGAAAGGTACTAGGAGCTTCGAAAAAAGGAGCAAGGTGCAGGAAAAGCACGATGCAGAGGGAAGGAGGATAAGCAGAAGTCACGTTAAAAATGTGTAAGTTTTAAGAAATTTCAAAAAAATGGAAGGATTTTTGGTAGTAAAAGTTTTGTGGACTGCTACTGTTGGTCCATGGAATGACAGGGTTCTTCAGGTATTTCAAAGGGCATTGTGCCAGGCTGCCTCACAGCAAAGGAGGTCCTGATGGGTAGACCTGCAGGGGGTTGTCCAACCCTCCATAAGGGCTTGGGAAATGGGGAAACTACAGTGAAATGAGTCATTCAAAGAACCCTGAGCACCATATTATCATCGAGGCCGTAGTTGTCAAACCTACCATTATACTGTGAGCAAAATGTAATGAGATTCATGAGTTTTTCTTCAATTTCTACTTTCCCATTCCTTTGTAAGCTCTCCGAAGATCAGAGATCTTAGGACCAAATGGTCACCTGGGGAAGGCAACCATTAAGTAAGCATCCGTGTTAAATCTTAGAATAATCATTGAAATTCCCCCTTTTCTGCTTTGTAGCCTCCCAATCTCCTTCCCTTTATTGGTTTTAGTCCAGGTTATAAATACTTCATTGTTTCTTAGGTGCAGGGAGACCAACAGATAACCAGATTTAAAGAAATTGAGCCACACAGAGGTTAAGTGACTTGCCCAAGTTCACACGATCAGTAAGTGTCTGAGGCGACATTTGAACTCAGATCTTCCTTATTCCAGGTCCAGCCACTAGGCACTTCCATGTAAATTAAGTTATCCTAAGGGTTCACAACATATTTTTGTTGTGGTTGAAAGAAGTTCAAGAAACGAAAAAAGTGGGAAACCATCACTATAGGAGAGGTTCTATAGATTCCAAGACCAGGGATAACTGGCAGGACAAAATTCCACCCCCTTCTCTCCTTCTGTGCCCTTTGGGGCTTCAAGGTCTCCTGGGTTCTGCTACCACACAAAGCTTGTAGGTATACCTTAATCCTGTTGGATGAATGGCCTAATGTGTTAATTGTTGTATCATTGTGCAAGCAATAAACCATTCAGTAAACACATTTAGCAGGGCCATTAAGCACCTGGGGCTAACGATAGAAACAATTTCTTGTTTTATTTCCCAGATGTCCAATAAAGCTACAGTATGGTTTAAGGAAACAGGCTTTTAATATCTTCAACTACTCTCTCTCTCTCTCTCTCTCCTCCTGAACCTGTTTCCCCATCTGTAATGTAGGAATAAATGCTTGCATTCCACACCTGGCATTTTGGCCCAAAGAAAGCAATTTGTAAACTGCAGGATTACAGCCTAACAAGTTGTATGTCAGTTATAAAACTGGCAGACTGCTGATTTCTTCATTCAACTAGACCAGTTATTCATCTATGCTCTGTTATCCTCATAACAAACCTTCCCGATTGTTGCCCAGAGTGCTAAAATGAAAGACATCATTCTGAACAATCCTGATACTCTATATAAAAACATAGAGGTAAATTCAACTGTATTCACTTTACAAAAAGATTCACCTAAAATGCCTATAAATAAGGAACCACACTGGTACATTTTAAATAATTCAATTTACAAAAGAAAAAATTTAAAGGAATGTATATCCATCTGTTACATAAAGCCAGGTACTCCTTTATTGTATCTCTACCAAAAACTATATCATACTATCTCACAATTTGTTTGATACATAATAAAAAGGTAGCACCAAGTATGTTTTAACCAAATTTATCCAAGCTATCATAATTTTGCGCTGAATATATTATAAATTAAAAATTGGGCTCCCCTACCTTTTCAAAAGGTTGCCTTTAAAAGATGAATGACTATGATTAAAAGACTGAGATAAGTTTCATTCCTTTCACATTCAGGTGAAACTGACTCTAAAGTTCTGTGACTATTAAAAAAAAAGTATTTTGAAACAGGAGATGTTTAAAATAGTTTTACAGATGAAGTAACCAAAATGTACAACTAAGTGACTCGCCCAAGGTTCCAAAGCTAACATTTAATGACAGACAAAATAAGAACCCAGGCTCCTGGTTACTAGCTCTGGGCTCTTTAGGTTATAGCATAGCACCTACTCATCTGTTGCTTTGCTCTGAGATTACAACATCTCACTCCACCAACAAATAATCCCCTCAATCAGGGATTCTCCCAGGGTGTGGGATCTAAATGAGGTGAAAATAATAGCTCACATTTATTTAGTGCTTTAAAGGTTGCAAAGCAAACATTATCACATTTCTTCCTTAAAACAACCCTGTGAGGTAGGTGATCCCCTACCACTCAGGTAAGCGGGGTGCAGTAAGTCAGAATATCTAGTGGATTTTTCCACCAAGTGGGAAGAAAGAGTAAGGAGAAAGGGCAGTTACTTGTTAATTGAAAAAAATTTTGATTTAAAAAAAGGAAAGAAAACTTAATTCACTCCTTGACTTGGTGCAAATCAGCTTTGCCTTAGTTTCTCCCTCTATAAATAGGTTTGTTGTGAAGAAAAACTTATTGTAAAGTGCTATAGAAATAGACATTATTATTCCCAGTCCCTGATCTGTTACAGAGTAGCTCTGTAAATGGGGGGTAATGTCAGTCATTTCTCTTCTCTGGGCCTCAGTTTCTTATTTGCAGAATGATGGCCTCTGAGACTCTTCCTTTCAGGTCTGACATTTAATGATTTTGTGACCTGGAGTCTGCTGGGATTCAGAAAGCTAGACTCAATGGCCACTGCCACAGAAGATATGGAAGATTTGTTAGTCGATGATATTGCAATGGAGGTCAGCCAGAATTAGCAGTTCTCAAAATGTGATCCCTGGGGAGTCCCAGATACCCTTTTAAGGGGATCACTAAGGAAAAACTATTTTCATCATAATACTAAGATGTTGTTCATCTATTAAAATATTCCTCCCTTTTCCAACTACCTATCTGTATGAGGCCAGTTTTTCTTCACTCACTTTAACCAAAACAACATAATGAAAGCAGATTGAATGCAGACTCAGATATGAGAATCCAGCAGACATTAGATTTGCAAAAATATGTAAAAACAATGCCACTCTTCTCACTAAGCTTCTTTTTTCCCCATTAAAATGTTTGTTATTGTATAATCTATAGTAAATTGCTTGCCTTCTCAAAGAGGGACAAAGGGAGGAAGAGAATATGGAGCCCAAAATTAAAAAAAAGAATGTTAAAAACTGTTTTTATGTGTAATTAAGAGAAAAAATGATTTTAAAATGTTATGACTTCATATGTATAATCCACCTCATATTGCTTGCCTTCTCAATGGGTGGGGAAAGGGTGAGGGGGGGAGAGAATTTAGAACTCAAAATTAAAAAAAAATGTTAAAATTTTTTAGATGTAATTGGGAAACATTTAACGAAATAAATAAAAAATATATTAAAACCAAAAAATGTTATCTAGTTAGGTGGTGCAATGGATAGAGTGCTGGGTCTGGAGTCAGGAAGACTCATCTTCCCGAGTTCAAATCTGCCCTCAGATATTTACTAGCTGTGTGACCCTGGGCAAGTCACTTAACCCAGTTTGCTCATCTATAAAATGACCTGAAGAAGGAAACCCAGTATTTCTGCTAAGAAAACCCCAAAAGGGGTCACAAAGTGTCGGACACGACTGAACAATCATTTTTCATTTCTGATACGGTATCGACAGATATAACCCACATAAACAGAAGCTCTTTGGAGTCCTCGATAATTCTGAAGAGTGCAAACGGGTCCGGAGACCCAAAAGTTTGAGAATGTCAGGTCCAAACGCTCTCTAAGATCCCTTAAGATCCAGGCTCTGCCCAGACTCACAGAAACCGGATGTTGACCACTTTCTCCATGGTAACCAGGGAAAGGAAGCCGGAAGTGACTCGCTGGAAGCGGAAGTGAGGCGCTCGGAGCCGCACGTGGGTGCTGCGTGTTGGAAGGGCGGCCGAGCTCTGCGGGTCTCAGGAGTGGAGCCAGGGGCCACAGCCGCCGTGAGCCCCCAGCCATGGGGCGGTCTGGAAAGTTGCCCTCTGGCGCCTCCACCAAGCTGAAGCGCTGGAAGAAGGGCCACAGCAGCGATTCCAATCCCGAAGGCCGGCGGCACCGGCAGGCCGCGCGCAGCCGCTTCTTCAGCCGGCCCTCAGGTAGCGGCCCCGCCGGGCAGGGGCTGGGGGAGAGCGGGGCTGCTCTCGAGAGTTGCTCGGGGGTCAGCGGGGGCTTAAAGGCTGGGGGCCTTTGGTGGGTTGGGGCGGGGCTTATGGGGCTCCGAGACAAGGGTTCTTAACTCCTCCCCCCGTGGGGCCACAGGGTCCAAGCGTAGAATTCAGGGAGGGAGTTCCTGAACTACTTTTTTTCCCCAATGTGCTTATTGCTTTCAATATTCCTATATAACTGGTTTCTTTAGTAATCGTATTTTTTATTTTGCACATTGAAAAGCTGCCCCGAGAAGGGGGCCATAGGCTTTATCACACTGCCAGAGGGGTCTGTGACACCAGAAAGTAAGGAGGTCTGCTCTAGGAGACGACGCTGAGAGTCTCCGGCTTCGGCGCCCGAGACTAGGTGTTCTGGAAGAATGTTTAGACACAGTGAGATTCCTGACCTCATGGGGCTGAAAGTGGACTGTGAGATCCAGAGAGGAAGAAGAGTAGGAAAAGCAGGATGCAAAGGGGAGGAACTATAAGCAAGAGTTACTTTTAAACACAGGAGTTTTAAGAAGGACCTTTAAAAAAAGTAAAGATTCTTTTTGGCAGTGCAAGTCTTATGGGTTGGCGCTGGCGGATAGGGTTGTCACTCACTGGGGGATCCTGGGAGTCTCTGTTCCTGGGGGAGGGGGCATTTGAGTCTCACTTCCAAATGGATTCAACAAGGGAAGATGGGGAGGGAGAGAGGGCGGTTTCAGCTTTGGAAACAAGCAAAGGCTTAAAAGCAGGGAAGTCTTTGGCCAACAGAACAGTATAATTTGGTGCAGAGAACATGCATGAGAAGAGAGGCTAGAGGAGTAGTGTGGCAACTGAATGGTGTCCAGGGAGATAATGGCGTTTGGGCCAGATAGAAATGGGGAAAGTGCCTCCATTCCTGTGGAAAAGTATGGAAGTTTTGGAGTCATCAGTTTGAATGAAGCATAGTGTTTGAATGAAGTCATCAGTTTGAATGAAGCATATGTGTTTAAGCAACTAATTGGGACAGAAAATGTAGATGTAGAATTGACAGGATTCTGGCAACTGATCAGGGCCATGGTTTGGAACTTTTTGTGTGTGTGTATGTGTGTGATGTGGACCTCATTGGCAGTCTGCTGAAGGCTAATGACATTTTTAAATGAATAAAATAGAAAGGATTACAAAGGAAACTGGTTATATTAAAATACAGGTATCACAATACTTTTTAAAAACACAATTTTATGGACTCTAGATTAAGAACTCCTTAATTAGAGATAGGAGAGAGAAGAGTAAAAAATACCTTGAAAGTAAAATTTTAGCCTGGGTGATTGAAGAAAAAATTGTATCAGTCATTCATTTAGCTAGGATTAGGTGCTAGGCTTTTCACAGTGTAGTCTCTGCCCTTAAAGAATTTACTTTCTGGGACATAGATGGATGAGTAAATAAGGACTATACAAAGTAATACCAGGGGGAAGGAGGGCACTCACAGCTGGAAGACCTGTTATAGAAGAGGCTATTGAAGGAAGTTGAGCATTCTAAAACGTGGGAGTGAGGAAGTAACACATTCCAAGCAAGGGGGAAAGCCTGTGGAAAGGTATGAAATGAATGAAGTGCTGGAGGTACAGAAACAAAAGGCAAGACAATTGCTGTTCTCAAGGGGCTTACATTCTAATGGGAAGAGATATCACATACGGGGAAGTGGGCCACAGAGGGATGTTTTGATCAGGGAAGTCACAGGGGTGGTGAGTGGAGCCATAGAGTGACTGTTGGAATCGTCCTTCGTGTGAATGGTAGAGTTGATTTCATTACTATTCCCAGAACAAAAGCAAGAAGTGACAGGATAAGAGGGGGACGTATACAAGAGATGCTGTAGAGGTAGTGACTTAATTGGATATAGCTAGCTGAGGAGGGGAAAATTCAAGGATCATCCCTAAGTTTGGAACCTGGGTGACTGAAAGGATAGAGATGTCCTTATTAACAGGAATTGTAGCAACTGGTTTGGGGAGAAGGCAAAGCTTTCAATTTTAGGTGTGTTGACAGTGTGGGACATCCAGGTAGAGACTTATTAAAAGGCTATTATAAAAGCAGGATCCACGAGAGGAGGGGGATGGAGATATAGCTGGATAGAAGTGGTTATTGAAGCCATCGGAGTTGATTGGGTTACTGAAGGAGAGAGTGTAAAAAGAAATGGGGAGCATGGGCAGAACTTGGGGGATTGCCTGCATTTAGGATATCTGGGAAGAAAGAGGAGCCAGTTGGGAGAGGAACAGTCAAATCAAATGTCAGGAAGGATTGTTCAGCAGAGTGAGATGCACTGAGAGCTTAAGAGATGAAGACTGGAGTAAGACTAGTTGGATTTGTCAAGGACAGGAGTGACTTTAGTGCTGTTTCATTAGTGACTTGAGAGCTTTTCAGTAGGATAGTGGTGATAGAAGTCAGGTTGTAGGGGTGAAGAAGTAAATAGTAAGGAAATAGAGACAGTTAATGGAGCCACACTTAGAGTTTGGTGAAGAGGAGAAACCCAGTGACTTGGGGGGGGGGGGAACAGTGGCATGGTTGAAGAAAAAAATAATTTATTTTTAGGATAAGAAACCTGAATATAGATAGAGAGGCAGAGATTAGAGAAAGCCCAGTGACTTCTTTCCTATGAGGATTAACCCTTTGCCTCTTTTTCTCAGAAAAAAGTGATCTAACCATTGATGCTCTTAAATTGCATAATGAGCTGCAAGCTGGCCCTCTGCCCTTGGCCAGGGGAGAGAAAGCTCAGTCTCTCATGGAGAATGAAGCAGGCCCAGTGCTCTCTGAGAAATCTTCGGGCACCTTCCTGAGTGGCCTTTCTGACTGTACCAACATCACCTTCAGCAAGGTGCAGCGCTTTTGGGAGTCCAGTTCGGCTGCTCACAAGGAGGTATGAGTTGCAGGCTCTCATAGGATCTTTGTTTCAGGATGGTGTGGAGACCTAGCTTGTTTGAGTTCTAAAACTCAACCTCAGGCCTTGATATCAACTGATTTTGCTAGACTTTGGTTACAAATTAATTTGTCCTGCACTGATGCATTCTTGGTGGAGTTGTGAACTGATCCAACCATTTTGGAGAGCAATTTGGAACCATGCCCAAAGGGCTAAAAAATTGTGCATACCCTTTGACCCAGCAATACCCACTTCTATGTCTGTATCCCAAAGAGATCATAAAAATGGGAAAAGGACCCACATGTACAAAGATATTTATAGCACCTCTTATTGTGGTGGCAAATTGGAATTTGAGTGGATGCCCATCATTTGGGGAATGGCTGAACAAATTGTGGTATATGAATGTAATGGAATACTATTGTGCTATAAGAAATGATGAGCAGGCAGACTTAAGAAAAACTTGGAAAGATTTATATGAACTGATGCAGAATGAAATGAGCAGAACCAGGAGAACATTGTACACAGTAACAGCCACACTGTGTGATGACTGACTTTGATAGACTTGGCTCTTCTCAGCCATGCAAGGATCTAAGACAACTCCAAAAGA
Source organism: Vombatus ursinus (assembly GCF_900497805.2). Classification (NCBI taxonomy): domain Eukaryota; kingdom Metazoa; phylum Chordata; class Mammalia; order Diprotodontia; family Vombatidae; genus Vombatus; species Vombatus ursinus. The sequence goes on from NW_020940527.1 coordinate 25,942,675, forward strand.
CTCTCAATGGAAAATGCTGTCCACATCTAGAGAAAGAACTGTGGAGTCTGAATGCAGATGGAAGCATACTATTTGCTGTCCTTTTCCTTTGTTGTTTTGTCTTATTGCTTCATTCTTGTGGTTCCTCCCGTTAGTTCTCCCATTAGATTTTTTACGTTTTGACTAATAGGAAAATATGCTTAATATGAATGTGTAAATAGAGCCTATATCAGATTGCACACCCTCTTGAGGGGAGGAGAGGGGAGAAAATTTAAAACTCAAAATCTTATGGATGGAATGTTGAAAACTAAAAATCATTTTAAAAAATAAAAATAAAATGTGAAAGATTACGAGGAAAAAAATATTGGAAATTGAGGGGGTGCCAATCAATTGGGAAATGGTTGAACAAGCTTTGGTATATGAATGTAGTGGAATGCCATTGTGCAGTAAGAAATGATGAACAGGCAGATTTCAGAAAAGCCTGAAAGACCTGTACAAACTGATGCAGAGTGAAATGAGCAGAACCAGGAAATCTTTGTACATAGTATTGACAGCATTGTGTGATAATCAACTATGAATGACTCAGCTCTTAGCAACACAATGAACAAGTACAAAGGACTCACAAAGGAGGATGCTATCCACGTCCAGATAAAGAATTGATGGACTCTGAATGCAGATAGAAATATATTTTTTTACTTTATTCTTTTTTGTGTTTCTTTTCCTTTTGATCTGTTTCTTCTTTCACAGTGTTTTACATATTTTTTATTTTATACATATTAAATTGCCTTTCATTTTCAGAATGGGGGAGGGAGAAAAATTTGGAACTCAAAGTCTTGTAAAAATGAATGCTAAAAATTGTTTTGACATGTAATTAGAGGAAAAAAAAATACTGTTAGAAAGGAAAAAGAATTGATTTGTCTAGGAAAGAGGAGATTTTAGTGGGATGATGGTTTCTAATTTACAGATCCCTTCTGCCTCTTTTAGATCTGTGCGGTCCTGGCTGCTGTCACAGAAGTGATCCGTTCCCAGGGAGGGAAGGAGACTGAAACAGAGTACTTTGCTGCACTGGTGAGTTGGGGGTGTGAGAGAATATAAGTTCTGTCTGTAGTTTCAGCCCTGGCTGAGTCCCACACACTCCTTAATAGAATAGGTCTGAAAGGTGAAGTCTACCGTAGATCTTGAGATATAAGAACAAAGAAGGGCAGCGTTATTCAGTGAATTTGATGGCATTTGCCAGGTTATGTAAAAATTGCCGTATTCTCGCTTCCCCAAACCTTGGGTGCCACTAGGCCCCGGAGTTCTCAAAGAGTAAGGACTGTTAAATGCTACCCATGGGCATGTGGTGGCCTTTTCTTCGCCACATACTCTACCTTACTCCATATATGCACACGTGCTAAAATAACCTATTCATCCAGTGAGCCAGGCTTCTGTTCACTTTATTCTTTATCTGTTCCTCAGATGACCACAGTAGAAGCCGTGGAGTCAACAGAATCTCTAGCTGCTGTGGTTTATTTGCTGAATCTGGTTTTGAAGCGGTGAGTATAGGCTCCTTTCCTAACCTCCAGATTTCTAGAGGCCAAAGGCAGAGATGGAATGAAGACTTCTCCTGTCACGATGTTAAATACTGTGTGGAGTTCAGGGGTGACTTGAACTCTAGACTAAGGAATGTTGGATATTGGTAACGTGGGTGAAGATTGGGTTCCCCAAAATGAGGCTGTTGTGCCATTGGGGAGGGATAATGAAGAGTAAAGTTTCTCTGGAATGGAACAGATGCGTCAGGCATCCAGCTCAATATATACACAAGATTACTGATTTGATAAGCGTATAGGAAGTAACAGAATGAAAATAGCTAACAAATGTCTTTGGGGAAAAATAATTGGCATTTAGGTGGCAAAGTGATTACAGTTCACTGCAGTGATTTCCAACTGGATAATAGAGAAACAAAATAAATATTTAAAAAATAAATTGAAATTGAATACAATAATTAGTTGTGAGGGGAGATGAATTTTTTTTTATTTCAGCAAATTGAAAGAATTAAGAACAAGCTTGATGTATTTGACAACATTAAATTTGTGTACAACAAAAAAAAATAAAGAAAATTGTATTGAGGGAAATATATGTTATATATAATATGTATATTATATAATATATAACAAAATATGACAGATTAAAACCCTGACACCTAAAATTTAAGGAAGTGGAAAAGGCATTGCAATAACTCCCAGTCTTGGGAGCTTGATTAAATGGCCAAAGGATATGATTAGACAGTTTTTGAAAGAGGAACAAATTGTTATTGATGGCTCAGAAGAATGCTCAACTTCACTAATAATCAAAGAAGACACAAATCCAAACAACTCTGAGTTACCAGCTTTCACCTTACCAAATTGGCAACAATCATTAAAGCTCACAAAACTCTGCTGGGGCCACTGTGGAAAAAAACAGGCCCAGTCATTTACTGCTGGTAGAATTGGAAGCAAGCAGAATCTTTTTGCAGAGAAGTCTCTTAGTACATAGTAAAAATTACAAAAATGATCATACCCCACACCATTTGACCTAATAAATCCAGTCTGGGGAATACGCATCAAAAGTTATCAAAAGCCAGAAAAAGAAAGAAGGAAAGCTTTGTTAAACAGTCTTCCTGGTAGCATTGGATGTCATTACAGAAACTGGAAATCAGTTAAATGGCTAACAGAGGAATGTTTAAATAAATTGTGGTACACAAATGTAGTGAACTGCTGCAGTGCAATTAAGACCACAGACATGAGGCATACAAAGAAATAGGGGGAGAACTTGAGTGTTGCAGGGTGAGGGGGGAAAAAACCCCAAAACATAGTCTACACTGATTCTAAGTGTATAAGAAGAAAAGTCAATGAAAGTGGACAAGCTAAGATCCAGTGGGAACTTAAGGGAGTGACTGAAAAATTGTTATACTTTATTCACTGAAATAAATTTGTTTAAATGTAAGTAGTTGCTAATAAAATTTAGTTGATTGTATTTTTATAAGGATTATAAATAGAATGGATTTTGGAGTGGTAGAGGGATCAGCTAAGGTTTGTTCACTGTTCTGTGCTCTCTTCTCCATAGGGTTCCCAGCCCCGTGCTCATTAAGAAGTTCTCTGATACCTCTAAAGCTTTTATGGACATTCTGTCAGCTCAGGCCAACTCTGGTTCCACAGCAGCACTCCGATGGGTGATTTTTCCAGCTACCATTCGTTCTCTGGAGGGGATTTTGCCCTTGAGGAGATAGCAGAGGGAGGCTGTTTAATGGGGAAGTGGAGGTGGGGTGTGGAGCTTAGAAGAGGGATTTGGGTCCTTTGTTTCTCTGGGATTGAAAGCTTAGAGATTCTTTTCCTTCTCAGGCTCTGTCAAGAGCCCTGGAGCAGGACTTTCTGTGTGTATTGGGGTGTTCTGTATGACTGGGCGGATGGTGCTTATGTTGCTGTGTCTTTACAAGGTCCTCTCCTGCCTGGCTACCCTCCTGCGAAAGCAGGACCTGATGGCCTGGAGCTACCCTGTCACTCTACAGGTTTATCATGGGCTGCTGAGCTTTGTTGTCCATGCCAAACCCAAGGTGAGCCTCTGGACTGGAATGAGGCGATATGGAGATTCTCTCATTGCGCACCTGGTCTCAGACGTGTGGGACTGGTGCTTGGGAGTGTCTGACTGGAATTGGGGGTGATAAGAGGATTCCCCCTGCATCTTGAGAGCCTCCTTTGGGGGTCATGTTTAATTGAACTGTTTTTTTTTGTTTTTTGGTTTTTTTTTTAAACTAAGTATGGGAAACAGTTTAATATTTTATGATGTGGAACCACAGTCCATGGCAGACAGGTCCCGTTGCATTACCCAGGCAGTCTTCAGGGATGCACAAAAGGACTAGTCCCATTTGAAACCAGGGAGATAGGAAAAGTGAGAAGGTTGTTCAGTTGGAACACTGCAGATGTCTGCAGGATCTGAAGGGTTCACAGACAGTGTCTCTGCCGGAAGTTCGCACCTTCCCTGAATCCTTTTTGTACTTAGAGTAACAGCGTACCCTATGATTGTCTTCTGAGTTTATAAATGATATTTTTGACGCCCCCCATGGCTTGTCAGCTCCTCGAAGGCGGGGCCGTGTGTTCCATGGTCTTTTCTATAGAGCACGGTGGAGAACTCCTGAAGAAATGCTCAGATCCTCGTTGGCTGATGCTGCCCCTTCGGGGTGCCAGCCAGGCACTAACCTGGCCTCCTCTACTCTGTTGCTGTTTTACAGGTCCGGAAGGCAGCCCAACACGGGGTGTGCTCTGTCATCAAGGGCAGTGAGTTCCTCTTTGGAGATAAGCCCCCCACGCATCACCCGGCTGCCCTCTCCACTGCTAAATTCTGTATCCAGGAGATTGAGAAGTCTGGAGGTAGAGCATCCCAATCTAGGAACAAGGCAGTGCCACCCCTGGCAGCTTGTCTCATCTGAATGCCTGGGTTCAGGGAGCCGAGGGAGAGTGACCTGAGCAGAGTGTGGGAGGTGGGAGGTGGGGGGCTGAGGGGAAGCGGGTCTCATGCTACTGCTTCTCTGCCAGGCTCCAAGGAGGCCACCACCACCCTGCACGTGCTCGCCCTGCTCTCTGAGCTGCTGCCGTGTTTCCCAGTGGGCATGGTGAAGAGTTGCAGTGAGACGTTGCTGAGGGTCATGACTCTCAGCCATGTGGTAAGGCGAGAACTCCCAGCCAGGGTGGGCCGGGTCAGGGGCTAGTGAGGGTGGCAGAAGAACCGGACTTCTTGTCCGAGATCTCCTCACCACAAACGGCGAAGGGCTTGAAAGTTGTGTCAGAGAAGGTTCAACTGAAGGAATTCTGGAGGTGTCACGCCTGGTGGTGCAAGAGATGGCAGTGGGACAGGATGGCCATATTCAAGTGTTTGAATTGTGGAAAGGAATTAGACTTCTTTTTGGCCGCGGAGAGAGGGGCTCAGAGAGCAATGGGTACAAGTAGCAAGGGGCAAAGTTAGGCCTCATGTAATAATGTCATTCAGAAGTGGAATGACCTGCCTTATTAGAGGTAGTCAGACAGGCTCCATGGCCGCTGCAGGCTGCAGAGGGATGGTTCTTGTTCAGTAGCTGTGGGGTCCTTTCAGATCTGAGATTTTGGGATTCTGCTTCACAGTCAAGTTAAGGAAGTTAAGGAAACACTCTTGCTCACAGTGGTGTGCAAACTCAACAACCCTGAGGCTTCCCCTCTCTTCTGATTATAGAATTCAAGCTGATTTCTCTCATCTCTTAATCTGAGACCCGAGAATATTGGAAAAGTTAGGCTTGTGATGGCAAAATGCCATAAACATCCCTGTTAGGGGCAGCTAGGTGGCTCAGTGGAGGGAGCACTGGCCCTGGAGTCAAGAGGACTTGAGTTCACATAACACTCACTAGCTGTGTGACTCTGGGCAAGTCACTTAACCCTAATTGCCTCCCCCCCCCCCCCAAAAAATGTCCCGGTTACCCAACTGCATGCTGTTATAGTGACTTCCTGTATCTCTGAAGAAAACATCTTGGGGGGTCCAGGGCACTGGTCCCATTGAAGTGCCCAGATCCTATGTTCTTAGCCTGAATGTCAGGGCCTGCAAGTTGGGGGTGAGGGATCGGCTCAGTACCTGGGCTCTGCTTGCCTGTCCGCTTCTCACTTTTTCTGAATTGCTTGTTTCTCAATAGTCCCTGACTATTGAGACTGAGCCTATATGTCCTCCCCAGTTGGTGACCGCCTGTGCCATGCAAGCTTTTCACAGTCTCTTCCGTGCCAAACCTGGTCCTGACATCCTTTCGGCAGAACTCAATGCCCAGATTATCACGGTGAGGCTCCGGGGAGGCGGTTTTGGTCTTGGGTTATTGCCTTTGACGAGTGGGCTGGGTGAGGAGGGTGATGGGAGCGCTGTCACTTTGAAAGGGTTGTGCAGAGAAGTTGGGCTTGCCTCGCAGCTCGCATCATTGAGGACAGGAAAGGCTTGCTCTGGGGGGGTGGAGGGGCTGCCAGGGCTGCCAGCCCTGAAGAATGAAAGGCACACTTGGCTGGCAGACAAGGCAACACAAACTATCCCCTGCCATTTTGAGGAAGGGAAGGGGGCTTGACCTCATGGACCAGAGAATGTACAGGGTGTCCTTGAAACAGTCAGGGCCAGCCTTGTGATATGAGGGAAGCTCTGGTGTCCTCAGAAGACCAGAAGGAGTCCTTTGGAGAGAAACGTGGGCAGCGTGTTTTACTGAGGAAACAGAGTATCCAGCCTGGTTAGGAGGCCTTCAGATGAAATGAGAAAATGTCAGTGATCCTCCTGAATGTGAATTTGCAGTCACTGCCTCATAGAATTCATTATGGCATATTAAATAGGCATATTAAATTTTTAATTTCATTAAAAAACACTGCAATCCCCAGAAGAACCCAAATATCTTCTAAGAGGTTATGGCAGTATTAACTTCTGACCATACCAGGAGTTAGAGACAAGGAGTTCCTATTAGAGGACTTCCCTCAGGATATTTGGTAACAATGTGCATAAAAATATTTTAAAATAAAGTTTATTTTTGCAAACAAAGACAAAATTTAAAGTTATGCTTTTTAATATAAAAGCTTTTAAATGAATAACATAGACAAAGATAAATAAATGCGATCTATTAGTGTTATTCAGATCTGGTTTCCTGAGACTAATATTTGTGCAACTTAATTGTGAAACCATCTGTGCTTAGTGGCCAGTTGGTACTTGACCAGACCTAGTACAGGTCTAGAATAGGCCCAGATTGCTGAAGCAGGCCCTTGGGTCTGCTTTGGTTCACTCCTACACTTGACAAAGGCGGCTGGAGGCTCAGGGGAAGGAGGATTAGTTTGGTGTGGTATGAATTTGGGTTCATAGGCTTATTGGCCTGGTTTTACCCTCATCTTGCTGTCTCTAGGCTCTGTATGACTACATTCCCAGTGAGAATGACTTACAGCCCCTGCTTACCTGGCTTACGGTAATGGAGAAGGCCCATGCTAACCTGGTCAGGTAGGCACGGGGGCATCTATCCAGGCATGCTACCTCCAGAGGAGAGGGGGAAGAGGGCGGGGCAAAAAAGACCAGTGAACTAAAGCTGGAGCCTTTTCCTAAAATGAAAACTAAGTCTTTTTCAGTAGTTAAAGGGGAAGAGGCAGATCACCAGATCTCGTTTTGTCTATTTCATGTGCCTTCCTGGCTAAATCTCTTGAGGAAATGGAGAGTTGGCTTAGGTTGGGGCAGTGGGAAAGACCCTAGATGGTGTTCTGCACCTTCCTGAGCCCTTTGAGAAAGTCACTTCTCCTGTGGACATCACTATTTCTTCATCTTTGTGAAAGGAAGGGTCCCTTTCAGGTGTCAAATTCTGTGATTCTGTCATTGTTCTCCATGCCCACCCTTAAGGAAAAGTGCTGGAAATGGAAAAAAACTTTTGAAGTATTCAACAGAAGGGGAAAAGAAGGAAAGGGGGTTAAATTAGATTAGAAAACTTGAGTTTTCTTCTAGTGCTCTGATTCTTTTTTGCTTGCTTAGGAAGTGCCGGCCTTAGTTTCATAGCCCTTGGAGCCCAGAAACATTGAAACTTTGTCTTTTCAGGTTGCAGCGAGACCTTGGAATGGGACATTTACCTCGATTTTTTGGGGCTGCAATGAACTGTCTTCTTTCACCCCATACACAGGTGGCGACAGCTGCCACCCAGAGCCTCGAGGTATTCTCACCTGGGTGCTGCTGACCAGGGAGGGGGGTCTGTGATACCTGTGACACAGAGCCCTCTCCCCACATTAGTGCGGTTCATAGCTGTCAGCTGTCATGTGTCATGACAGCCAGGTGGTGAAGGATATTGCATCCTGTCTATTGTTAATCACCCAGCACTCATACTTGCCCCTTCTGCCTAAGTTGGACCCCCTGGAAACATCGGGATGGGTGGTTTGCCCCTCAAGGAGGGCAGGCATGTTGTGGGGACGGGGAGTGTTGGTCACAGAAGTCTGCTGACTGATACCTTGACCCCCCCATCCTCCAGGTGCTTCTCACAGAGTGTCTTGCTCCCCACATGGCTGACATCGGCCCAGTGTCCTCTTCTGCCTCTGGGCCCCCCCTCTATGTTGCTAGGATGTTCAGGTGAGAACACAGGATGAAATGGAGTCCCCTGAGGGCGCAGGGATGTTCTATAGAGAAACTTTTTTCAACACTTGTCTTGGCTGTGAACCTGCAGGGCTGCTCTGAGAGTGTGGTTAAGGGACCGGTGAGGGTTTGCACCCCATCCAGCCATGGATCTGTCCCTTTATGACTTCTCCCTCCCTTTCCCCAGCATTAAAGAGAATGTACATATGATGGTACATGCAGCCACGCCACTTCCCTGGCCAGAAATTGGCAAAAGAGGGAGAAACCCAGAACATTGGGATACTTGGTGTGTTTCATTTCCAGGCTTAGGATCCTCAGAATCTCTTCTGCTTATCTGAGATTGATTTACATTAAGGTTTTTCCTGAGTGTTCTGCTTTCCTCCTTTTGATTTGATCTTTCACATGGTCTGACCTAAGTCTGGTTTCTCTAGGAAGGATACCACATTTGCTAAGACAGTCTGTCAGGAAAGCCATTGACCCTAAACCCTTCTATAAACAGGCTTTGGAAATCAGAACGTAGCCTCTTCTTATTTTTTAAATTCTGAACTTAACCTTAAATAAAATGGGCATTTCCATATACAGAGTAGAACAGGTAAAGAGGACTGCATGTGAGTTGTTGGGGCAGGAGGGACGCTGCGGCCTTACTCTCCGATGGTGTCTCCTGCTCAGCTCCGTTTCTTGGGCACTGTGACCCCATCCGGAGCAGCAGTGTCTGCTTATGTCACTTGCCTGATGTGTTTGGGTCTTACCTGACAAGTTGCTTACTCCGTGGCAGGGCTGTGGAAGAAGGCCTGACATACAAGTTTCATGCGGTGTGGGACTTGGTGCTGCAACTGCTCCGCAGCTTCTTTGAGACCTGTGGGAAACAGGCTCACCTCATAATGAAGAAGGTGAGTTGGCTGGATGCAGGCTGGGAGGGCTCCTTCGGGGGTGCCGTGGTTTAGTTCTCTGTGGAGGTGGGGAGGCTTGGGTCATCTGTTCTGATAACGAGGACATAAGAGGTCTGCTGGGCCGTCTTGGCTTCGGGTTCTTGACCTGATGACTTTGACATTTCAGGAAACAGTTCTTAAGGAAGTCCCTTGAGTAATGGAGACTCCCTAGCTAGCTTGGCTAGGGACCTTGACTGCTACCAGGCTACCTGATAAGATCGGAGTTTAGGGAAACTGCAGAAAAACCATGCAAGAGTGATAGGAACCTGGCCCCTGAGGGCTGCTTACAGGGGCAGCTTCTCTGGTAAATCATAGGATTGGGTTTTTTAAGGTGGATGTAGTATTGTTCTAGGCTAGGGGTGGGGAACCTGTGACCTCAAGGTCACATGTGGCCCTCTAGGTTCGTAGGTGCAGCCTTTTGACTGAGTCCAGGTTTTACAGAGCAAATCCTTTTATTAAGGGGATTTGTTCTGTGAAGTTAGGATTCAGTCAGAGGGCCGCACTTGAGGACCTAGTGGACTACATGTGGCCTTGAGGCCACAGGTTCCTCACCCCTATTCTAGGTCATTCCAGTTATCAGGGGGCAACGTACTGGTAAAACACCAATTGAAAGAAAAGCAGGAAGCTGGTGGGCAGCAGTCCCTCGCAGATGCCCATTGCGTGGGCAGCCGGCATCTGACTGAGAGTAGGAACAGGCATGGCAGTGACCCTCTTCTCAGCTGCTGGAGCAGGCTTCTCTTGGTGGTCTTTGTGACGGGTCTTTTCCCTGTATTTTACCTCTTTCTCAAGTGCCTTCAGTCCCTCTGCGACTTGCGCATGTCCCCACACTTCCCTCACAAACTGGCTCTGGACCAGGCAGTGGGAGCTGCAGTGGCCAGCATGGGCCCTGAGGTTGTGCTTCAAGCTGTGCCATTGGAGATTGATGGCTCTGAGTAAGTGTGGCCCTTGGAAGTAAGGGAGGGCAACTCGAAGCAGGGCACTCCCTCTGTGGGGGACGGATCCGTACCCAGCCAGGGGACATCTCGTCTCATCCTAGTGTCCTTTCCCTCTGCTCTGTTCAGAGCGGTGGTAACTAACGCTGGACATTGGCCGTGGCAGTGACCCGGGTACCGGTTCCATTTTCTGCCAGCTGCCTGGCAGTCTTGGTTTCATGTAGTTGGGGTGGGGGGGGTGTCTTTCTCTCTCCAGAGAGAACTTGGATTTCCCTCGGAGCTGGCTGCTGCCCGTCATTCGTGATCATGTCCGTAACACGCGGCTGGGCTTCTTCACAGGCTACTTCCTGCCCCTGGCAGCTACGCTGAAGAACAGAGGTAACAGACCTCTCTCTGAGGGGCGGGTTTGGTTATCCGATGGGTTTGGAAGGGTCAGCCAGGATCACACATCTTGTTTTTCCTGCTGTAGCTACAGAACTGGCCCAGGAGGGGAGGACCATGGAGTCCAAAATCTATGACACTCTTCAGTGGCAGGTGAGGGGCAGACGGTCCTCCACGGCTTGGGCTGTGGGCCTGGGAAACGAGAGGAGCTGCTCCCGCGGGTGACGCCATTTCTCTTCCTGCCCTCCCCAGATATGGACCCTGCTGCCTGGATTCTGTACCAAGCCCACTGACGTGGCTGCCTCCTTCAAAGGGATTGCGAGGACTCTGGGTGCAACCATCAGCGAGCGCCCAGATCTGCGGCTCACGGTGTGCCAGGCACTACGCATGCTGATCACCAAGGGTTGTGAGGCAGGTATGGTTTCTGCCTCTCCAAAGCCAGTGGCTCAGGCTGACCTGTCTTCCCAGGGAGCTCCCTTCTGCCCTTCTCCCTCAAAGAGCGGGTGCTTGTCCTTTTTTAAGGGAAAAGGTGAAGGCACTGGCCGTCAGGCTGAGCATGGCTCAGTGTTCATGCATGTGTTTTCATTTAGTTGGTCAGTTGGCATTTGAGTAATCAGTGAAATGCAGAGAAGTGCGGCATGCAGTCCCTGCTTTCCAGGAGCGTTAGGGGCTCCTGGCCTTCCAGCCCGCCCTGGCTGTTTCCTCTATTTCCGCAGTGTCACCATCTGAAGGAGAGGACCCTGGGTTAGGTGGGAGGGACCTCAGGGCTCCAATCCAATGGGTCTCTGAGGTTAATGAAGCTCCTTCTATCCCCTCTTTGTGCTCTGTGGTGGTCTCTGGAGCAGAAGTGGACCGTGCTGAAGTGAGGCGCTTTGCCAAGAACTTTCTGCCAATACTGTTTAATGTGTATGGACAGCCTCTGGCGGATGGGGAAAGCGCCGCTCCCCGGAGGGCTGTGCTGGACACCGTTAAAACTTACCTCACTGTCACAGAGACAGAGGTGAGCTTGGGCTGAAGGACCTTGGAGTCCTGGGTGAGTGGGCTAGAGGAAAGAGAAGAGGGCAGTGCCCAAGGGTGGGGGCTTGCTGGTTGGAGTGAAGGCAGTTTAGAAGTCAGGAGCTGTATTCACCCCTTGGGGCCCTGCTGGGGCTGGGCCTCCATGTGGGCAGAGAAGGCTACTAGCATTGCTGAGCTAGGCTCTGAGTGGTTTTCTGCTTCCAAAGCCCTTGGGGTATAGGTTGCAAGTAGATCATCTCAGGATTTAAGGCTAGGCTGAGGGCTGAGGGAAGGGGCCTGGGGACCATGGCTCCTCGGTATTGCATTTCTCCATGGTTCTGCAGCTGGTGAATGGTTTCCTGGAGAAAGCCAGTGAGAAGGTGCTTGATCCTGCCAGCTCGGACTTCACCAGGTAAATGGGCTAGAAAGGGGTAGCTAGGTGGCGCAGTGGATAGAGCACTGGCCCTGGATTCAGGAGGACCTGAGTTCAAATCTGGCCTCAGACACATAACACTTACTAGCTGTGTGACCCTGGGCAAGTCACTTAACCCCATTGCCTAAAAAAATAAAAAATAAATGGACTGGAAGGTGTTCTCATTCCTGGTCCATGGTGATAGGTACGTCCCTCCTTCTTCAGGGCCTCCAAGACATGGAAGCCAGAGGAGGCTCGTTTCTGTGGAGCCCTCAGGGTTGTGAGGCAGGGCCACTTGGATTGGGGAGCCAGGGCATTTGCCAGGTGGCCACAGGTCATGTTCCTTCTCTCCCTCTGCCACCACCCCAGCTAGCCCAACAATAAACCCTACATACTGATTGTGTCTTTTTCTGCCTAAACAGACACTCTATCCTGGATTTGATTGTGGCCATGGCACCCCATGCTGATGAAGCCTCAATCAGCAAGCTGTACAATACAATCTCTCCCTACCTAGAGGTGAGTTTCTGCAGGGGCCTGTTTTATGGAAGATGTCAGGGCCAGAATGGATGAGGCACAGGAGCCCCTGGACCATGGGAAGAAATGAGGCACAGCAGCCCCCAGACCCTGCTTGGGGAGGGGCTGAGGCACAGGAGCTCCTGGACCATGGGGAGAAATGAGACAGGGGAGCCCCCTGACCATGCTTGAGTCTTGAGAGATGAGGGATTCCCATGGGAAGGAAGGGAGCACCAAAATTAAATTGTGTTGTGGGGGCATCATGAAGACTGACCTTTTCACTATTTTGACACAATAGACATTTGCAGCACTTAAATTCCCCTAAAAAGTATGTTTTCTTGAAAATAGTTATGATAGACTACCCAGTACCAGTACTATGATTGCAGCTGATAGTACTATGTCGCTTATCAGCCACTGATTGTTAACAGAGAGGAAGGACTTTAGTGGTATGTTACTAATATTGTCCATTGTATTTGACTCACGTTTCCTTGTCTTGTGTTATCTTTTTATGCTCTAATATTGTAGTAATTTGATAGGATTTTTTTGATTCTGCTTTCTTTATTCTGCATTACTCCATACTGGTCTTCTACTGTTTCTCTGACTTCATTGTTATTCCTTATGGTCCAGTAATATTCCATTATTCATGTGTTATAGTTCCGCAGTTGGGGAATATCTGGACAAACTGGTAAATGTTCCTTATTCGTGACCTGCCTGTCTTTTCTACTTAGAGTAAGGAGCACACCATGCAGAAAAAGGCCTACAGGGTGCTGGAGGAAGTGTGTGCCAGCACGGAGGGTCCTGGAGAATGCTTTGTTCAGAACCACCTGGGAGACCTGAAGAAAACCCTCCTGGACTCCCTCCGGAGCACTGCCTCCCCAGCCAAAAGGGTGAGAAGCGTGGGGGCTGTGGCAGAGATGGGAAGAAACAGGGGTTAGGGGTAGGGCAGAGGACCGCTCGTACAAGGAGACAAGCTTGGGGCCGGTCCCTGGGAGCGAGACTTCCAGCCATTGTACGGGAACTGGAGGCAAAGCCAGACGCCCTCCTCTATTGCCTTCCTTCCTCTAGCCCCGTTTGAAGTGCCTGATTCATATCATAAAGAAACTGACGGCAGAACATGAGGAGTTTATCACTGCCCTGGTTCCTGAGGTAGGGCCATGAAGAATTGTGGGGAGGGGTGACCCTGGAGCATGGAGCAGCAGGAGGCCAGGCCAGCCACTCTCACGGGCTCCCACAGGGCACAGCTGCCTGATCATTTCAAGTAGGGAAGCCCAAAGACCTCTGGTGGCTGTGGGTGACCCGGGTGGTCTGCTGCAGGTGATTCTGTGCACCAAGGAAGTGTCAGTGGGAGCTCGGAAGAATGCCTTTGTGCTGCTAGTGGAAATGGCACGTGCTTTCCTTCGGTTTGACTCTAACCAAGAAGGTGAGCAGGGCCCTGTCGGTCTGTGGAGGGTCTGGGCTTATTGGCTCAGCGGGGAGCGGGTCTCAGAAGCATCTTTGTTTTCCTTGGATATCGTTCTGGACGTTCACCTGAGTTCTTGGCTGTCCTGGAAGACAAAGGACAGGAGGCTTCCTCTTCACGCTGGTCCCACTGAGTCCAGGGGCCAGAACTGATGGCCTCCTTGGTCTGAGGCCACCTTCATAGAGTCAGCGTTCCTTCACACGGAGGTTTGCCTCTTGGTCCATGGTGAGACCTGGACAGGAAGGAGAAAAGTCTGTGGCCTCACATGGAAGATGATTCCACTCTGGTTTCTGTTGTCACAGCTGCTTTGCAGAGATACATGCTCCTGATCTACCCTGGCCTCGCGGGCTCTGTCACCATGATCAGCTGCAGCGTCCTGGCCCTCACCCACCTCCTCTTCGAATTCAAAGGTAAGGGCTGTTCTTTCTACAGGGTACTGCCGAGGGGGAGAGCAGGTAGAAGCAAGGAAAGGGGGGAGGTGGGTAGAATGTGACATATCTCAGTGATGGTAGCAACACCAAGTTCTCTCCCCTCTGCCTCATTCACAATGAGCTGGGCTTCTGACTCTTGTGTCTCCCAGTGGGTCAGATTTTCCTCTCTCCATCCTCCTCATGGCAGAGGAGGTGGTGGATGGAGAGGGGGAAGGATCACTGACATGTAGACGGGGGCCTTTGCTGCAGGTCTGATGGGAACAGACACCATAGAGCAGTTGCTGAAAAACGTGTGCCTGCTTCTGGCTTCCCGTACCCGCGATGTGGTCAAGTCTGCCCTGGGCTTCCTAAAGGTGGTGCTGCTGGTCATGGACATGACTCATCTGGCCAGGCACCTGCAGCTCATGGTAAGTGCCAGCCTAGGCATCATGGTGGTGCAGCTTGAGGGAGCCATAAACCAAGTCTTGGAGTCCTGGCTTCCCTGTATGCTCCCCAAGGGACGACGTGGGCGCTCTCCTGTTCTGCCTGGCACCAGGAGGTTGCCCTGGGTGTCACCTACTGGTGCTGGAGAAGGTTCTGATCCTTCATCTGGTCCCTGGACAGCCCTGCCTTCCTGGGCATTTCGTGTTCCCCATTTTGTCATAGGATGGCAATGTTAGGCTCAGAACAGATGGATCCTCTCATCTTATAGATGATTGTGGCAGGCCCACAGGCCTACTTGAGTGATTTAGCCAGGATCACAGGCCTAGAAGTCTGGTTCTCCCGACCCCTAGCTCAGAGCTCTTTCTGAACAGACTTCATTTACATACTTGTCCTCTCCCTGGACCCTTGCCAAGTCAAGTCAGTTCACCCTGTCCCTACTTAGGTGAACACTGTGTGCCCAGCATTGTGTGAGGCACCGTCCACGAGGGCTGCAGAAGAGATGGGAGTGATCTGTACAGTGGAATCAAGCACAGTGTGATACAGAACTTAAAACACAGTGGATGATCTAAGGAGGACCAGATGACTGGGCTAGAGCAGTCCGGGCAGACTTCATGGAGGAGGGGGACCTTGTGCTTGCTAAGGAGAAAGGATAGAGAACTTGGAGGCTGCCTTGGGTCCCTTACAAGCCAATCGAGGCAGCAGGTTGTGCTCAGTAGTGCCTGCTTATGATGGGCGTGTAACAGCAGTTAAAGGGCACTGTTAATAGGGCCACCGGTTCAGGGTCCAAGAATCAGAACCGTCTGCTTGCAGTCTTAGCTGCTTCGGTCAGAGGCAGCCTCTTGTTTCACTGTCTGCCCTGAATGTGACCTCATGTTCCCACCCTAACAGATGGAAGCCATCGGGAGCCTGACCGATGACATGCGCCGCCATTTCCGAATGAAGCTCAGGAACCTGTTTACTAAATTTATCCGCAAGTTTGGGTCAGTAAGGATGGCTGGGCTGGAAGAAGGGACTGAAGAGGGGCTTTGGGGGCAGTGAGATGGCCGTGGAAGCACCTCGTACCTTGGGCCAAGACTCGCTGCCCACGGCTCCCGGGTCCAGGGAGCGGGTGTGGTTCTGTGTCCAGGTGGGGACGCTGACTGGCCTGCCTTCCTTCGCACCTTAGATTTGAGCTGGTCAAGGGGTTGCTCCCCGAGGACTACCACAGAGTCCTGGTGAACATCCGCAAGGCGGAGGCGCGGTCCAAGAAGCAGCGGGCCTTGCAGCAGGCGTCCGTGGAAGAGGAGGATGGCCCTCCTCAGGTCAGAGGAGACAGGTAAGCGCACACCCAGACCCAGCTGTCCTGCCTTGGGCAGTGTCGCCAGCTGTAGGCGGGGGACGGGGCACATCCTTCCTTCCCTCTCTGTCTAGCATTGAAGAGATTTTGGCCGACTCGGAGGACGAGGAGGAGACCGAGAAGGCAGCCAAGGGCAAGGATCAGAAGAAGCTGGCACGACAGAGGAGCAGGGCATGGCTGAAAGAGGGTGGTGGGGATGAACCCCTCAACTTCCTGGATCCCAGGGTGTCCCAGCGAGTCCTAGGTAAGGAGAAGAGGGCCTGCCTGCCGTGGGGGTCAGAGGGTGGTCCTTGTGGAGGGGGCGCCTCCCTCTCCAGCCCCCTTCACTTCCCAGGCCTGGGCGGATGCTGCTCTGGGGACCTTGTAGAGCCCTTGTAGAGGTGGAGCACCCGGGGGGCAGGTGAAGGTGTGATGGCGGAGAGAGACGTCTTGTGTCTGTGGGTTGTTCTCCCCTCATGCCTCCCCTCCCGCCCACGCTCTCTCCCAAGCCACGCAGCCTGGCGTGAACCCAAAGAGGAAGGGCCATGACTTCAAACTCAGTGCGGACGGGCGCCTGATCATCCTGGAGGAGGGAGAGCAAGAGGAGGAAGACGGCGCAAAAGGTGTGTGGAAGAGTGGCCAGAACGCCTCCTGAAGGCGGCTGCCCAGTGCTGTCCTCTCCCATCTCCTCACCTTGGCGCAGGAGGGGGAAGGGAGGGAAGGAAGGAGAGGAGGGGGGTGTGCAGCCCCAGCATCGAGATGCTGTTTGTTGTTTGGCCCCAGGTGCAGATGACGAGATGACTGACCTCAAGCAAGAAGTGCACGTCCTGAGCGTGAGTGTCATTGCCATCGTGACGGGGGCGCCTTGGGTCTCCTGCCTGCGCTCGGCACGGCGAGAAGTCGTCTGTAGCCGGATCAGCCGGCGCTGTCCGGAAGCTTCTTCAGCCCCAAACATTGGGGTGGCGGGCGCACTTACCATTTTATGGCTGTCAGTTCCCCGAAGGCCGCTAGGCCGAAAGAGTGGAGTTGTGCCCGGATTCAGACCCCAGGCCCCCTGACTCCGGATCGGTGCCCATTCCACTGAACCCCCTGCTGCTTCCATTTCCTAGCATCAGGGTGGAGGGATGGGCAAACTGGGGGCCCTGGTGTGTCTTCAGATGCGGGCCCTCGGTCACTTTAGGAGCGAGAGGCAGAGGACAAAACTCTCAATCTGTGCTGTAGGAGTAGGAGGCCCATTTGTGGCGTCACGCCCTCCAAGAGGCCGATGTGCCGGCAGGGTGCTCAACCACACTTGTGAATTGGTTGATCACGATAGTTTACATAGCTTGTGAAAAAGTGTGTGTATATGTGTGTGTGTGTGTGTGTGTGTATGCGTACGTGTGTGCGCATGCACGCCATCTGCAGAAGGTCTTTGTGCTTATTTCTGGGATCAAAGCTCAAAGATTGGGAACCACTGCTCTGGAAGCCGCCCTCCCCTCCCTTGTGCTCCCCCTCTGAGGGTGCCTCTTTTCTTCGTGTAGATCTTGTGTGTTACCTGGTTGTTTACATGCTGCGTCCCCCGTGGGCTCTTTGAGAGCAGGAGTGTGCTTTTCCTTTCTTTTATATCTCCGGTGCTTAGCCCAGGGCCTGGCACGTCAGCAGTGCAGAGGAAATACTTGCTGACTGACAGACGAGAGACCCCAGACCCTTGTGGTGGGTGCCTGGTCTGCTTATCTTCCTCTCTGTTCACAGAAAAAAGCCCGAAAACTCAAAGTTTGGCAGGACCGTGATGATGACGAGCCGGAGCCCCCAACCCAGTACAAAGGTGAGAAAATCTTGGGCCTCTCCTGTTCTGTCCAAAGGCAAGACAGCAGGTCCCCCAAGCTTTGTTGGGCTGGTGAGAGAGGTGAGGCGGGGCTATTGGGGATAGAGAAGGGCCACAGGATACAAAGAGTGAGGAAATGGGGCCTTTTCACACATAAGTCCCAGGGCACAATGGTTCCCCATGACCAAACCCCTCATTCCCACTGAGGCTGACCATGGCATTCTCAGATCACCCGTAGGAAAAGTTGGACCTGTTCTTCCTCGCAATGGCACAGGCTCCTAGGAGTGAAAGCTGCCCTCCTTGGTGCAAACCTTTGGGCAGCTGGGCATCCCCTTCCCATCCTTCTGCCCACTCTAGAGGCAGAGGCCCAGTGTGCGAGGTCACCAAGAGGATCTCTCAGCCTGTTCCCTGTTTGACTTCTTGTTCCTTGGGGGCTGTTGCTGAAAGAGCACTGTTCATAATTGTTTGAGTTTTGCTTTCGCATCGCCTTAAGGTAGAATTTCGGGGATGCTTTATTCTCGTTTCTTAATGGCCTCATGGTATAGCAGAAACAGGGCTTGAAAACAGCCATTAGAAAATAATTGCCGAGTCAGGAAAGCCGGACTCAGGCCGTGCTGCCACTGACCCTACATGAGTCACTCTTCTTCTCAGGGCCTTGGTTCCCCATTTGTGAAAATGAGCAGCTTGGCCTGCTAGGATCCTGCATGGCTTGGGAATTGAGTGACTCTGGGATCCCACGTAGCTTCTTCAGGCCCCAGAATGAGACCTCATCCTTTTTAAAGGGACTCTGTAGATTGGGCTGTGGTCCCAGGTGACAAATCCTGAGTTTTTAGAAAGTAGGTGAGCCACTTAACCAGTGGTAGGACCTTGGATAAATCATTGGGAGAAACTGAGGTCCTAAGAGAGGACTAGGGCTTGTTCTAGGCCCTACACAAGTAAGAGTCAGAACGGGGCCTCAAACCCAGGCCCTCTGATTGGATGGAACAAGCATTTATTAAGCACCTACTGCCTGCCAGACGCTGTGCTAAGTGCTTTGCAGATATTATCTTCATTTGGTCCTCACAACAACCTGAGAGGTCGGGGCTATTACTATTTTGCAGATGAGGAAGCTGCGGCAGACAGGTTTAGTGACTTGCCCAGGGTCACACAGCTAGTAAGTGCCTGAGGCCAGATTTGATCTCGGGTGCCCCAGACTACTCCAGGCCCAACGCTCTGTGCTTTGAGTGGCCGGCTGCCTCTAATTTTGAGCTCACGGTTGCTTCCTCTAAGTCACCTGCGGTGCCTGCCCCACAGGGCAGGTAGTCAGGGGGTCAGAGGAGACGAGCCGAGGCTTCGTGCAGATGTGACGTGCTGCTGTTGATGGGATTTCTAGAGGGCAGAGAATCGGGGTAATGATGCTCACGGCAGGCATTTGGGCTTTTGGGTTTTGTCGGTGTTCAGAGGAGCCAGCTTGTGAAAATGGTGGTTTCCGAGTCAGCAGAGCACAGTTCACTCCGTGGCGCCTCTGTTGAGCCTCATTGTTCATCCTTGGTCCTTGGGTCAGAGTGCCCGCCGCTGCTTGTGCTGAGCCCTCAGAAGGTGCCTTCTGAATTCGGCCCTTGGGGAGAGGCGGCTGTTCTGACTTTGTACTCAGAGATGGTCTTGTTCTCTTTCCAGCCGGAGGGTCTGGAATACACCGACCGCTAGCCAAGAAGCCTGGGGCTGATTACAAGGCCAAGGTAAGCGCTGCTAACGCACAGTGTCCATTAGTGCCGATTCAGGGTAAGTGAGGTTAGAGAAGGAGAAGGGACGACTGTGTAATTCTTCTCCTGGGGATGATTTTTGTCTTCATGCACCATTGGCCTCATTACCTTGCTTGGACAAAGGTCACTGCCAAAGTACAAGGGTGAGAAGGGGGTGCCCGGTTTTGTGTCAGGTCTGGGTTCCTGAAAATGTTTTACTTACCTGGGAAATAAGAGGGAAGGGAGACTGGGAGGCAGGGTTCTCGAGTCCTGATCCAAGATGAAAGGAGAGGAGCTGTGTGTCAGCTGAGAGCTGGAAGCCCTGGGGTCTTCCTGGGCAGAAGGGGAAACCGTGTCTGGAGAGGGGCAGGAGGTTCAGGCAAGGCTGAAAAGGGGCTCGCGGCCTGACTCTGGTCCTCAATGTCTGTTTTTCTCCGGCTGAGCAGAAAGGAAGAGGTGATGTGAAAAAGAAAGGTCGCCTTGACCCCTACGCCTACATCCCCCTGAACAGAGCCAAGCTCAATCACAGGTATGGCCTAGCAGCCAGACTGGTGGGTGGGGGCGGAGCATGGCTGCAGCCTGTGGGTGGAGGCCCAGCCCTTACCTCTGAAGACCTTGCTAATAGGAGTAAGAACACGCGGAGCAAACAGGCTTTTTCAGCAGTGAGTGAGGGACTTGCACATTTATGTGTCCTTGGCTTTGCAGGAAAAAGGCAAAGATGCAAGGACAGTTTAAGGGCCTGGTGAAAGCTGCCCAGCGTGGGGCGCAGGCTGGGCAAAAGAACCGAAGGAAGAAGCGTCGGGCCTGAAGTCCCAGAATCCCGCGGGGCCGCTGTCCTGAGCGTCGTTCTCACAGCCTGCCTGATGTGGAGTGCCCATGACTTTGACAGTGCCCTGGAACCAGGGAAATGGTTAGAGAGCAACCCAGCGGGACTAGAGGCTGATTCCAGAGACTTACCAAGGCCTGAGGAAGGCCTGCGACCTGGTAGGCGGAGTCCTCCTCGCTGTTGGAGTCTGGGACAGTGGCCTGAGTGTTCTCTGAACCAGATTCATCCAAGATGACTCTGTATATTGTTTAAAGGACCAAGGGCCCCAGACTACAGATGGCCATGCCAGGGAATCCATTGGGTGGGTTCCAGTGGTCGAAGCTACCTGAATTTTGGGGACACAGTGTTTTCCTGATCAGACTGCAGCTGTTCAAAGGCCTCAGTGTTGGGGCAGTGTGGGGGGGATGTGTGTGTGTGTGTGTGTGTGTGTGTACGTGTGTACGTCTGCTTTGCTGGTCATTCATTGACCACAAGACTGTACTACGCCACACTGATGTGCATTAAACTTGGGCTTGCTGAATACCCTCGGTAAGAATTGCTTTATTTTTTTTAATCATGAACTTTTTTGTTAATATTTATTTTGACCCAGCAGATACAGCCCAACCAACAGTGCTTTCATTCTTGAAGGACAGTTAAACAAAACCATCTAAAAGAGAGATTGCAAGAGGAAAGAAGAAAAATTCCATTTAAGATAAGGCATATGAAGCATTTGGGAGTTAAGCCACCTAGACAAAGACAGGTCTTAAATACAACTACAAAGCAGTTTTGATCAAAAAAAGAAAGATAACTGGAGAAAGAATCAGACTTGTACATACTGTACCAGTCTTCCCAGGATTATCTGTAGAATTAAATAAAATAATTTTAAAATTCATTTGGAAGATTAAAAGGTCAAGAATACCAAAAGAGTGAAAAGGAGTGGGGCTTGTCCTTAGCAAATCTGATACTCTGCTATGAAGTTGTACTTTCCAGAACTGCCTGGTGCTGGACAAAGAGAAAAATGAGTCAGCAGAGTAGACAAACAAGTCATAGAATAAGTCACAGTACCCTTAACTGGGTTGTTAGGTCAACAATGAACTCTGTTAACAGCAGGTAACATTTATGTAATGCTTAATATGTGCCAGGCACCTGACAGATATCTCATTTGGTCCTTATAAAAATCCTGGGAGGTAGGTGCTACTTTTATTCCCATTTTACAGATGACAAAACTGAAGAAAACAGAGGTTAGGTGACTTGTCCAGGGTCACACAGATAGTGTCTGAGACCAAATTTGAACTCAGTTCTTTCTGACTCCGTGACTGGGTGCTATATCTATTTTTCTACCCAGCTGCCCCCACGAGGTTAACAGCCTGCAAGGGAAGGCCCTCTATTCACTAACACCATCTGGAAAAACTGGAACCATGGGGTCTGGTGGAATATGGTTTTAGATCAAAATCGAAACTCCACAATGAATTCTAAATGGATAAATGATCTACATTTTTTTTACAGCTACATTTAAGCGAAGTTAGAAAACAAGTTCTGTCTTTTTACAATTTTAGGTTAAAGAAAAATTCATGATAAGACATGCACCATAAGAACATAAAGCACAAAAGGGGTGATAATTGTATGAGATTTTTTAAACTTGTGCACAAAAATCAGTGCAATTAAGAAAGATAGATGTGAATTGGAGGAAGATCTTAGCATTAAATATCTATGATTTCTACCATCTATACAGAGAATGTACATGAATCTCTTAAGAGCCATTACCTAATAGACAAAGGGCCAAAAGATATGTAAGCACCAATAATCAGCCAAAAAGTACTTAAAATCCAAGATGGGGCAGCTAGGTGGTGCAGTGGATAGAGCACTGGCCCTGGAGTCAGGAAGACCCAAGTTCAAATCTGGCCTCAGACACATAATACTCACTAACTGTGTGACTCTGGGCAAGTCACTTAACCCCAATTGCCTCACCAAAAAAACCCCAAAAAACAACAAAAAACCCAGAAAAATCCAAGAGAAATGTTCAATAAAACAAGCCAAAGAAGGAGGGAAAACTTGATGGAGGGACTCTGGGGAGATAGGCACAGTTAATTCATTGCTGGTGCGTTTGTTCAGCCATTCTGGAAATCAGTTTGGAATTCTGGAAGAAAGTTATAAAGTTGTCGATGCCCTTTGAGCAAGAGTTCCACAGGGACTATCACAAGGAAGTATGGGCCGCGGTAAAACGTGTACAAAAATGCTCGTAGCAATATTCCTGATTTTTAAAATAGCTTTTGGATAGTGTCTTTACATTGTTTTGATTTTTGCCCTGTCCCCCCTACCCCTTTGAGAGACATCCTTTATAGCAAAGAATTCTTCGAAAAAGAAAAAATTTATCAAATTCAGTATTTTTTAAAAACCCTGATGTTCCGTGCAATGTTTTATATCTGTGGACTCCTTCTACCTCTACAAAGGAGGAGAGGAGGGATCTTCCTGTCACTTCTTTGGGGCCAAATTATAAAAGTTTTTCTCCATTTGTTTCTGGTTTTCATTTACATTGTTGTCATTGTGTTTATTATTTTCCTGGCTCTGCTTCACTTTTCATGAGTTCACATATGTCTTCTGTGCTTCTCTGTTTTCATCACAATGTTTGTCATTTCTTACAGCATAGTAATATTCTATTCACTTACCCCAATTTGTTTAGCCATTCTAAAGTTGATGGGCATCTACTTTGTTTCCAGTTCTTTACTACCACAAAAAGTACTACTATAAATAATTTAGTGGTTACAGGGCCTTTTTATCAGTGACCTTCTGTGTGCTTCACAGGGACTCTCTGGGTCAAAGGATATGGACATTGTAATGATTTTATTTGCAAAATTCTTGCTTTCCAGAATAGAGTGTACTAATTTACAGTTCCACCAATAATGCCTCAGTGTGCTTGTCTTTCCACAACCTCTCTAACATTGACTATTCCCATCTTTTATCATCTTTGCCGGTTCGCTGGATGTATGAGGTGTGAAACTTAAAGGTTTTTTTCATTTGCTTAGTGATTTGTTTTCTTATTAGTGATTTGGAGCATTCTTTTATACGGTTGCTAATAGTTTGTAATTCTTTGATAACTGCTCACATCCTTTGACTACTTATCTATTGGGAATAACTTTTTTTTCCTTTTTGGTGAGGCAGTTGAGGTTAAGTGACTTGCCCAGGATCACACAACTAGTAAGTGTTATGTGTCTGAGACCAGATTTGAACTCGGGTCTTCCTGACTCTAAAGCCAGGCTCTATGAATGTGATAGAATTACAGTATTACTGTGCTGTAAGAAATGATATGTGTTGAACATAGAGAAGCATGGTAAGATCTACATGGACTGATACAGATTGAATGAAGTGAGCAGAACCAAAAAGACTTAAGTAGATACAACTACAAAGTAAATGAAACAAAATCAAAATTGGATGTTGCAAAATTAAAAAGAACGACTATGGTTTTAAAGAACTCATTTAAGAAGACACCCCTTCCCCTTTGCACAGGGAAGAGTTCTGCAAGTGTTGTACATAGCAGATATTTTTCATCTTTTTTGATGTATTGATCACTTATGCTGATTTTTTCTTTTTGTATTTAAAAAACACTGCTATGGGAGGGGATGGCACAGGGATCCTGAAGGAAATTATGGTTATTAAAAGTTTTATTTATGCAGAACCTTTTCAGTTTTATGTAATAAATTATCTACTTTGTCTTTTGTAATTGTCTCTGTCCCTTTTTTGGCTAAGAATTCCTCCCCTAGCTATAGCTGTTAAAGGTAATAGGATCGCCTTCTCTTCTAAATTTTTTATGGTATGATCCTTAATATTCAGGACATAAACATTTTGAATTTGTGGAATATGGTGTAAAATGTTAGCTGAAGCCTGATCTCTGCCAGACTGTTTCCCTTTTTTCCCAGTAGTACTCACTACATAGGGAGTTCTTTTCTAGGTAATTTAAGTTTTCAGCTTTATTGGACACTGGATTATTGAGGAGGGACATGAAAGAGGCCACAAAACAGACCACATACGATGAATGTTTGTTATTACCATACTGTCTAAGAATACATATCTCTTTTTTTCAATCAGACTTTTTTTTCTGGGAATGTACTTTACAAGGGAACTTTTTGGGACGTCTTTGTTGTGCCAAGAAAAGGGGGGAAAATGATGAAAACTGATAGGCCATGTTTCATTTTTGTGGTTAACTGTTTGTTAACAGGAAGGAAGGAAGGATGTGTGCTTCAGCTTTTAACAACTCGCTACCAACATTGTCCTTTGCATTTGACCCGGGTTTGTTGTTTCAAGTTGTCTCCAGTTACACTATTATAGTTGGCATCTATGCTGGTCGTCTGGCTCTGGTCTCTTTACTCTGGCAGCACCTTCTTGTCACATGTGCAGACCCTGTTCTGGCAGCCAGGGCAGCTATGACACAACCCTTTATTCCTTTTCTATCAAGCATGGTGCTTTTGTTGAGTGCATCTGTGAATGCAAGCCATGATCCTCCACTAGGTAGAATGGCTTAGCCTTTTGGGAACTAGCTGAATCTTCTTGGGGCTAGAGCCCAAACCTGAAACAGCAGACAAGTAGTGTGGCAGTGCAGAGGGTACCTAGGATCCTCCTTGACTGAGCTAGGCTGCCATTCCCATAGTACAGGTACATGTGTTGACATGGCTCCAGATTTAGTCACCTTCATTTTCCCCTCCTCCAAAATGGCCCTACTCATACACCTGTGACATTTCACACCCTCCTTGATAAGCTCCGGAAGCTTGCTCTTACCTCTAGGATAAAATTCAAACTCTGGCTATAGTTTACCTCTCCAGACTTATGAGATATTACTGACCTTTACTCAATCTGTATTCTAGCTGGGTGGCCTACAGGTTATTCCCCATATACAACATTCAATCTTCTTTACCTCTGCCTTTCCATAGGCTGCCCCACATGCCTGGAATGCACTCTCTCCTCCCCCTACCTTGCCAAACCCTCCAGTTATCCATGTCCTCTTAGTGAAATTATTTCACTTCTATTTTATGTATCTTGTATTTACTTTTCTCTTTGTATCTTTAATGCCTGGCCCAATGGGAGGAGGTCAATCAATGTTTATTTAATTTAATTTATTTTATTTAATCGGTGTAGAATGAGATCAGGAGAGTGATGATGGTGGGATGTGTAGATTTGAGAGTCATCTACATACATACATACATACCTACAGCTAGGTGGTGCAGTGGATAGAGCACAGGGCTTGGAATCAAGAAGACTTATCTTCATGAGTTCAGATCTGGCCTCAGACACCTAGCTGTGTGACCCTGGGTGAGTCACTTAACCCTGTTTGCCTCAGTTTCCTCATCTATAAAATGAGCTGGAGAAGGAAATAGCAAACCATTCCAGTATCTCTGCCAAGAAAACCCCAAATGGAGTCGTGAACAGTTGGACACGATTGAAACAACTGAATAACAACAACACACATAGAAATGATCAGTTGGTGATCTTATCACCAAGAGAAAAGGAAAGAAAGCTCAGGAGACAACCCAGGGGAAAACATCCATACAGATGGCACAGGACATGGATAATGAAAAGGAGGAGTCAAACAAGAGAACCATACAATTAATCAACATTTATTAAGCACCCACTATGCCAGCCACTGTGCTAGGTGCTGGTTATACAAAAAAGAGGTAAAATATACGGGGCAGCTAGGTGGCGCGGTGGATACAGCACCGGCCCTGAAGTCAGGGGGACCTGAGTTCAAATCCGGGTTCAGACTTGACACTTACTAGCTGTGTGACCCTGGGCAAGTCACTTAATCCCAGTTGCCTAAAAAAAAAAACAAAAACAAGAGGCAAAATATAATCTCTCAAGGAGCTTACAATTAACAATCTAATGGGGGAGACAACATGCAAACATATATACAAAGCAAGCTATATACAAGATAAATAGGAAATAATTAACAGAGAAGGCACTAGAATTAAGAGGGGTTGGGGAAGGCTTCTTGTAAAAGATGGGATTTTAGTTGGGACTTAAAGGAAGCCAGGGAGGTCAGTAGTGAGAGTTGAGGGAGAGCATTGCAGCCAGAGAAAGTGCTTGGAACTGAGCTACAGGAGTATCTTGTCTGTGTAATAGCCAGGAGGACAGTGTTCCTGGATCAAAGAACTGTGCTGGGGAGTAAGGTGTAAGAAGACCGGAAAGGCTAGGTTATGAAGGGTTTTGAATGTCAGACAGAGCATGTTGTATTTGATCCCAGAGGCAATAGGGAGACACTGGAGTTCTTTGAGTGGGGGAGGTAACATCATCACATCTGTGCTTTAGGAAAATCACTTTAGTAGCTGAATGGAGGATGGATTAGAGCAGGGAGGGGCTTGAGGCAGGCAGACCCACCAGCAGCTACTGCAGTAGTCCAGGCATGAGGTGATCACTGCACCTAGGTGATGGAAGTGTCAAGAGGAGAGAAGGGGGTGTATTCAAGAGATGTCGGGAAGGTAAAATTGATGGGCCTTGGTATCAGCTTGGAAATTGGGGGGACCCACAAAAACCCAGGGAGGACAGAGTGACCAGGAGAGTGGTGGTCCTGTGGCATCAAAAGCTACAGAGGAGTAAAGGATGAGGACAGAGGAAAGGCCACTAGGCTTAGCAATTTAGACATCTTCGGTGACCTTGGAGAAACAGCAATTTCAGGCCAGAAGCTACATTTTGAGAGTTGGAGAAGAGAGTGGGAGGTGAGAACATGGTATAGACAAAGGTCTTAAATAACTATCATTCATCACTGCCAGTGGTATCCATAATAAAGGCCACATTGCCAAGACCTTTACTATAGGGGCTTCTACAGGTGAGGGTTGAGGGCATCAAACGCTGCCTAGACTATCATTGAAAGGTAGGATTACAGACCTTGGCTAACTAGGTTAGCTAGCTAGGGTTCATCACGGTGTAGCAAGATAATAGATCGGAGCTCAAAGCATCTGGGTTCAAATCCTGACTCTGCTACCTCTGAGTACATCACTCTGGGCCTCAGTTTCCTCATATGTAAAATGAGAGAATTGAGCTACGTGTTCTCCAAGCTCCTTATCCAGCTCAAAAATCCTACCATCCAAAATCCAAACCAAGACAAAAATGGTTAACGTTTATTTGAAGATCTAACCTAGCATTACACCATGCCTCAGCTTTATACCTTTACATGTATTGGGGAGCTCAAAATGTACTACACTTGCTGAAAAAGCCTAGCCGAGTAGCAATTGGCTCTCCTAAGACCAGCAGCACAAAAGATTTGAAGTAAATCTGGTTGCAAAACATTCTCCAGAGGATCCAAACAGGTCTCGGATGCATCCTCTCCATTTAAATATCGGATCTGCCAAATACTCGTTTTATGTGATCGTGATGATGTCTGGCAATTTAAATGGCCTTGCACCTAACTAGAGGCCCCAAGGTGGCACAGGAAATAGAAGTGTTTGATTTGGAGCCAGGAAGACCTGAGATTGAATTCCGCCTCTGACATTCGCTAAACCTCTCAGCTTTGTCTTTATAGACGGGGATAATAACAGTCCTTACCTCAGAGGGTTGTTGTGTGGACCAGTGAGATAATCTAATGAAAGGCGCTTTGCAAGCCCTAAAGTACTACATAAAAGCTAGCTGGTTTCAACTCAGCCAGGGCACTCTCCCATCTCATGCTGCCCTTCTTGTCTCTGGTATATTTGTGCCTGCCAACTCCCATGCTTAGAACAAGTTCCCACCTCATCTCTGCTCATTAAAATCTTTCTTTTGATGACAGGTTCAGGTGCCATCTCCTCCTTGATGCCTTCCTCACTTTGAGGCTTTGATGATCCATCTTTTCCTTTGGTTCCATTTTCAAACATAAGAAAAGGAAAACAATTATCCCAATAGTGGATGCTCTGATAATGCTTTAAGGGTTGCAAGGGGATTTCTGTATGTTATCCCATTCGTGGATTCGAGAAGTGTTTACCAGCTCTCAAAGCAGCAATGACCATAGATGTAGAGGTCATCACATCCAACCCCCTCATTTTATAAATGAGGAAACTGAGGTTCAGAATGATTGACTTGCCCAAGGTTATATAGCTAGCAAGTATCTGAGGCAGGATTTGAACTCAGGCCTTAGATACATCCTCTCCTTCATCCAAATATCAGATTTACTTAGTGCCTATTTTATGTGAACTGTGGGTGGCAGTTTAGAAGGCATGGCATTCTCTATTCCTAATAATGTGTTTGGGTGTGTCCCCCAAACTTAGGTCCCTTATGCTGCTTGTCTCAAAAAGAAGCATTTTTACTTACACATTTCCTTTAAGTTTAATATCTTATTATTTTCTAATTACATGTAAAAACAATTTTAACATTCTTTTTTCAAATTTTGAGTTCCAAATTCCCTCCTTCTCCTTCCTGCTCCCCATTGAGAAGGCAAGCAATTTCATCTAGATTAGATGACATATTTCCTTTACACAGATTGCAAAGGGAAGTCGATAAAGGCTTCTGAAAAAAATCCAAGCTTAAAACTCCCATTTCTATTGTGAGAGTACCTAACTCTATGGTTTATTCTGAACTCACCTTGCTCCTTAAACCTGCCCCTCCTCCCAACTCCCCTATTTCCGTGGATGGTGCAATTGCTCCTAGTCTGGCCCCCACATCCATCACACTGGGAGGAGCAATCCCTGAAGGGAGAGGGTCAGCCTTCTACACCAACTTCAACCACTGACCCACTGCCACTAATGGGCAGGGAAGCCCAAGAGTCACAAAAATGTCAGTGCACCTCCCAACTCTTCCAGCCCAGCCACCTGGATGATCAGCAATTACTGTGGAGAAGAGGCCAGTTGGCCGACAACTGCCAGCCAACCACCCTCCACAGGTTAGTCAAGCCAAAGTAGCTGAAAAGCAGCAGGGTACCCTGAGAGAGCCAGGGGTAGCACTTTGCCACAAAATGGCACTGTCAAATGGGTCAACATCCAACACTGATAGCTCTTTATGAATGGGAATGACATTAAAGAAGAGGCTTCACCGTCTGGTATGCTGTTGTGCCCTAAGGACCATGAGACACTTCCATTTGACTTGTAACCAAAACCTGACTCTTTAGAACGTCAGCTTCTTGAGAGCAGAGACTTCTAATTTTCAATCCTAGTATTTTTTTTTTTTTTGCTTTTTGGTGAGGCAATTGGGGTTAAGTGACTTGCCCAGGATCACACAGCTAGTGTCAAGTGTCTGAGGCTGGATTTGAACTCAGGGCCTTCCGACTCCAAGGCCAGAGCTCCATCCAGTGTGCCACCTAGCTGCCCCAATCCTAGTATTTTGCACAATGCTTTGCACGTAGTATGTGCTTAATTAATGCTTCATTCTTTCATGTGCTAGACAAACTATTTTACCACCTCTACAACTTCCCCTTGGACCCCAGTGGAAGTAGCCAGGGACCCTGAACCCCAGTCCAGCCCTGGCAGCCATCGTCTATGGAGATGTGACCTGGCAACTGCTTCTGTAGGTGCTAAAGCCACGCCCTGTGCCCCCCCCCACCTCCATTCTTAGCATTCACAGTTACTGAAGACCCAGAAAAGAAAGTTCTCAACATCAAAGTCCTTGGCACTGTCGTATGACTCAATATGAGAAACTGATGTGATTTTTTTCAGTGGAAACAACATTAAAAAAAATGTCTTCCTATCTGCTTTGCTTCTGTGCCCTAAGAACCATGGGACACCAGTGAAACCTCCCATGTGGGTTATCTCCCCCATTAGAATGAGAGTTCCTTGACAACAGAAACTATCTCTTTTTTTCTATCTGTAGCCTTAGCCCTTAGCGTAATGCTTTGCATATATTAAGTGCTTATTAATGCTCATTCATTCATTCAATCATGGTACCCCTTTTTTATGGTACCCGGATTCAAACCTTAGCTGTCTCTTCCCCCACATCTAATTGGTTGCCAAGCCCTGTCGATTCTACCTCTCGCACCCATCCCCTCCTTCCCACCATCAATATACCACTCTAGTTCAGTCCTTCTCTTCTTACCTGAATTATTCAAATAGCCTCCTTCCACCCAATTAGGAACATTTATTTAAACTTAGTATAAACTTAGAAGTGCTTCTTCAATGAACAAAGAAAAATGGTAACAAAAGAAAAATTTGTACCTCTTTCAACAAAGAAAATTTTGAATCAAACACGGCTGATAAAGTGATCACATCTGATAGTAATGCACCATTCTACACCCAGATCCATCTTACACCATATACTATAATAAATTTCAAATGAATGGGACCTCACAGCCTTTTAACTGTCTTGTTTCCTTCGCTCCACTGCGTCTCCAAGCTAGCCTTCACACTGTTACCCAAGAAATCTTTTTCATGAACCCCTTTGAAAATGGCAGCTCTCTACTCAAAAACCTGTCTTGGTTTTCCATGCAAACTACTGTAGGATTTGAGCCCCTCCATAACCTGCACTTCCTGACCTTTGCTTTCCAGCTCAACCAGGGCAATTCCCCATTTCATCCTGCTCCTCCTTCATCTAGTGCAGGGGTGGGGAACCTGTAGCCTTGAGGCCACATGTGGCCTTCTAGATTCTTAAGTGCAGCCTTTGGGCGAATCTAAATTTTACAGAACAAAAGGCCAGTGAAGGTTTAAGTGAGGCTTTGGAGGCTGTTTTTTTGTTTTTTCTTGTTGATTTTCTTCTGGAGAGATCCTGTTACTACCACCACTGAGTCCTATCCCCTTCTTTTACAGAGCAGGAAAATGAGACACAGATTGGTTAAGAGGTTGTCACAGGCTTCCTGAATAGCCTGTGGGGGTTGTGGAGCGTGGTAGGAATAATACCTCCTTCCCATAGGCTAGGCTAGTTTCTCCTGAAAAGGCATGAAAGTTGTCCTTGAGATTTAATTGGCTCAAAGAACTAAGGCCTCGACTGTTGACACAGTTTCCTAGGATATAAATGTATTTGTTACTGTAAGTACTTACATGGGAGCAGGAGATCACTCTTATCCATATCTGTGAAAACATAGATATTATCTTTGGAGATTTAAGAGGCAAGGTAGCGTGCAGTAGATTGAGCGTAGGACTTGGAGTCAGGAAAACCTGGATTTGAATCCTATTTGAGATGCTAGGAAAGCCACATAACCTGGGGGAAGGGGAAACAGGGAGGGAAGAAGTATTTATTAAGTGCCTGCCATGTGCCAGGCACTGTGCTAAGTGCTTTACAATATCTCATTTGATCACCATTTTACAGTCATGAAATTTTGTGGCTTTTTTGTTGTTCAATTGTGTCTGCTGACTCTTTGTGACCCCATCTTGGGGTTTTCTTGGCAAAGACACGGGAGTGGTTTGCCATTTCCTTCTCCAGCTCATTTTACAGATGAGGAAACTGAGGCAAACAGGCTTAAGTGACTTGTCCAGAATCACTCAGCTAGTAAATGTCAGAGGCCACATTTGAACTCAGGAAGATGTCTTCCTGACTCTAGGTCCAGCACTCTACACACTATGGTGACACCTAGCCGCCTTATATACATTTTGGTTGAATCTGCTTCACTGGCTTCTTTTGTGCTA
Organism: Vombatus ursinus; assembly: GCF_900497805.2. Classification (NCBI taxonomy): domain Eukaryota; kingdom Metazoa; phylum Chordata; class Mammalia; order Diprotodontia; family Vombatidae; genus Vombatus; species Vombatus ursinus. The sequence continues at coordinate 25,974,373 of NW_020940527.1, forward strand.
CCTGCAAATGTGGTTTGCTGTTGACAAGGACCTTAAAAATGGGGTCTCTCGAGCCATTGGTGACTCAGGAAAGTAGCAACAGTAGTGCAACAGACCCCATCAGGTATTTTCTTATAGGCACCGAGGTTTGCTGACTCAGGGTCAGAGGTCTCGTCAAGTCCTGCCATAATTGTTCATCCTTTGTTTTGGAAGAGGACCAATGACATCATGGGGTGATGTCCTGACTTGCACTGGATTTAAGTGAGTCACAGTTGAGCAAAGTTGTCAGCCTCACTCTCTCTGAGTCATAGAGGTCCATTGGCAGGACAAAAGTCAAAATGACTGGTGATGCACTAGAATGCAACGGATGATCTTGGTGTCTTCGATGTCTGACCAAGCTTCAGCTGCCTTCGTGGGGTGTTGGAACAATTGTTCTCATCTTCCCATCCTTTACATGCTTGGGGTAGACACCCCCCTAACTCACGGATAGGTCCGAGGCCTGTTCGTTACCCTCAACCTGGTTTAGTCCCATCTGCTGAGATGGTTTTACAGGGGCGTGGCTGCCATTCATACTGCGGCTTCTTGGAGCCACAGGCAAGAGTTGGGTGAGAGGTGGACCCCAAAGGGGGATGAGGAGCCTGTAAAGTTTTAGCAAGCCCCTACACCACAGGTGCCAGTCCTCCTGAACACCCCATCTACCCCTGCTGTAAATTAGAATTTTGTCCAATGCAACATCTGTTCTGGAGAATGAGCATCCTTCCTGAGGTGATCTATGCTGTTTGAGACAACTGTTCATGAAGTCCAATTTCTTCTGTTTTAAGAGCTGTTCTTATACGTGACAGAGGATTATTTGATTTGGTTCAATTATTTGTTACATACCTGCTGTTTTCTAGCCTCCATGCTAGGTGCTGGAGTCGGAAAGATAAAAAATGAAACAATACTTGCCTTCATGGAGCTTACATTCTACCGAAAGGAAAGCGCTTTGTAAACCTTAAGGCATTATATCCACGAATTACTGTCATGGTGCTTCCTATGGTAGAGAGCATAGGGATATTAGCTAGGAGGTGGGGAAGGGAGCTTTTACTAGCAAGTGAAGAGATGATTCCCTATAGGGCCCTTTGCTCATAAGTAAGTGGCTTCATTCTTGCCCTCAGCCCCATCCAACTACTGAGAGTTTGGACCCTGATGTCAATGGGGATCAGTGCCTGCCCATTACCTTGTCCCACCACAGAAGGGAATCCTTGTGAGTCTGGGGTGACTGTCTCTTAGCAGAGTGTCTTATATAGTGTTCACAGAAGTAGCATGGCCAGGCTGGCCCTCAGTTCTCTTTCTGGTACAGAGAATGGGCTTCACCAGATGGTCACCCAGATTCATTCCAGCTCCAGATTTTCAGTCTTATGAAACCAAAGTCAAGACAGGCTAAGCGATCTGTCTAAGGTCCCACAGCTAGGAAGGGGCAGAGCTATGATTTGAATGCAGGTCTGATGTCAGGATGCTCCTTCTGCTACATTCTACTGCCTCTCATTCTAAAACATGCATTTTTTTTCCTTTTCAAATATTTTTCTGTTGTTTCCTGAGTTATTTATAATTCAGGGTTTTCATCTCTTTGAAGAATAATGCCAAATCTGCCACAAATAGGCACATACAAATGTACTTGATGGTTACACTGGTCTCCAGTGATGGGAGAATAGCATGTGCAAAATAGCATGACCTAGGGTTGATGTCTATTTTCTTTTTGTGATTCACCATGAGACTGCTTGTACTCCAGAAAATGCTGAACCCTGACGTGGGAGAACATAAACTGGGTCACCATTTCCTGGAGTGGATTTGGATGCAGCCATCTGATTGATAATCAGAGTATGGCAAAGAGGCCTTGATACCCCAGCTGGAGATTGAGTTTCATGAGTCATAGCTGGAATAACCTGTAGTCTTGTGGTGTGTCACTGGGTTCTGCCTGATTCTGAATTCCTTTCTGCCAAACAATGTGTTGCTAGAGCTCTTTGGGCTCCAAGGCACTAAACCTAAGCTAAATGACTTAATAACAAATGACGTTGGTTCTAGACATCTTCACAAACCTGACGAGGTTCAGAGACATCATAGGTTCATAGTAAATGCTTGCAGAATTAAATCTAATTCCCCTCTTCCCACACATGAAATGCAACCAATAGCGCCAAGTATTTACAGGCTGATGTTTTGCAAATGGGTTTCCACTGTAGTTTCAAAGTACAGAACAGTTAGTTGTATATCAACTTGAGAGTTGATTGATAGGGTTGGCATGTGTCTCCTTCACTTGAGCTGCAAGTGACCTCAGGGGTCATCCGGTTCTAAATGAGAATTCCCTCTACAGTATGGGACCATAGATTCAGAGCTGGGAGGTATCTTAGGAGAACAACAGTCATCTAGCCTTTGTTTGAAGACCTAGTAGAAGGAAACCAGGACCTCCTGAAGCAGCCCATTTCTCCTAGGCATTGCTCTTAATTCCTTACATCTGTTTTTCTATTCCTTCTACTTATTGTTCCCAGTTGTGTGCTCTGGAGCAAAGCAGAACCAATCTATTCCCTTTTCTATGTTAACAGCCCTTCAAATCCTTGAAAGTAGATATCACTCCCTTTAGTGCGGCTTCTTTTCTCTTGCCTCATACCTTGGCCTTACTCCCAAAGTCCTAGGAGTTGTCAGGCTACTGAACTGGATTCTTTTTCTTTGTAATCTGTGGGTGGAGGGTGAGGTTGTCTCTGATTTCACATTTTGGAGAAAGGGAGAAAGGGAATGGAGAAGGCTGGGCTCATTACTAGTTATTACTTGCCACCTTCAAATTTTGTTTTTCATTAATTTTTTTTTAAATTTAGAGTAACCACTTTTAACCTTTTCTAAGGAGGACTGGCCAATTATGCTATATTAGATGAGACGAAACTAAATGGAATACTACATCTGTAGCAGATGTGGTGTTAGGGTTGGGCCTGGCACTAATACCCATTAATTCAGGTGGGATGTTGGAATAAAAAGAGGCACTTATAAGTTTCTGAATAGTTAACAAAAGGAGGTTTACTCTGCCTTAATACAACAAGGATACAGTGGCACTCAAGTTCTATACATCTGGCCCCCTTGTCTCCATTTGGTAACATGTTTAGTCACCTGGGCAGGCTGTGGGAATGTAGCATGGTCTTTAGAAAAACATGAAGTCAAGGGATTTCCACTGCACATGGATAGGACTTTTTATGTCCTTAAGTAACCGGGAAGCTTTGTAAAGGGAGGCAAGCACTTAATCAGGTGCCAGGAACACATTTGCTACCTTTTAGGAAAAACTAATAGCTCACATGGAGAAACTAGGAGACTTGGTCCTATCACATGTGGGGAGCAGTACACCCAGTAATGATATGTCACTATAGTTTTTTTAAATAATATTTTTTCCCAATTACATGTAAAAACAACTTTTAACATTCATTTAAAAAAGTTTCATATTCCATATTCTCTCCCTCTCTGCCTCCCCTCCCTTTTCCCTGAGGTGGTAAGCAATTTGACACGTTATGCATGAAGTCAGTATAATGTTAAAGCAGCCCCTTCATTTACCACATGACCCATGTTTGAAACAGCTTGAATTTTCTCTGCTTTTCCTTTTCCTTTACTCATTATTCCCATTCTGAATTTGCCAAAAGGACAAGGAGTTCACGGCTTGTCTGGACCCAGGCAATCACCAGAAAAGGAACTAGCCGTGTCTAGACATCTGAAAATAATGGTTGGTTGCTTTACAAGAAAAAAAGAAAAAGAATAATAGAAATAAACAAGAAGAAGGCCAGCTGAAGACACACTGAAAACATATCTGAGATACTGGCAGGGTTAGTGCATCATGCTATGATTGATTAGGGACGTGGACCACAAGGGCAGCATAGGGTAATGTTGTAGACATGAGACAGAACCTCTGGTCACCATTAGAATCCAGAATTTTTTTTTTTGACGATGGGCTAGGTGGAGATTCATACTCTTCCTATGGGAATCAGGTGATTCATTTGGAGATACGTTTCCTTTCTTCTATTATGACTTCGGTATGGGTTAAATGTGTCTGTTCCCTTTGTGAAACTGAGGCCAAGAGTTTAACAGGGGCAAGCTGCAGCCACTCAGAAATTAAGATTTCAGACTTTTCTAGGAGCAGCTGAGCTCAGTCACTTGGAAATGTTAATATTTTGATTTTTATCCCATTCGATAAATGTACTCTAAACCATAATGTGAATGTGTAATCTTTTGGGGGTCAGTGAAGGTGGGAAAAAGATCATCTTAATGGGAGAAACTGAATCAAACTAATTTTAACAATCTCCATTGTCCTCATCCCTACATAGAACCTGAGCTGATTCCTAAGATACTAAAAGAGCTGGGAGCCGAGCAGAACCCAAACCAACATTTTCCCACCGGCACACAGGTCCTGAAGGCATCTGTTGGACAGGAGGCAGCTGGAGCAGTTTGATCTTAGAGTCTTGCCTGATGGCTTACACTGTGAACAGCTACTCTAGCCCTGTCTCTGTGTGGCACACTGGCATTATCTACACACCTACGTGTCTTTTAAACTCTAGTCTCTATGTCAGCAGCTCTTGTAGAGGGGAGAGACACCTACATATTGACACCTAAAGGAAACTGAGAGCCAAAAATGTGTTCAGTTGTTTTTTCAGTCAAGTCTGACTCTTTGTGACCCCATTTGGAGTTTTCTTGGCAAAGATACTGAAGTGGTTTGCCAGTTCTTTCTCCAGCTCATTTTATAGATAAGGAAACTGAGGCAAACAGGATTAAGTGACTTGCCCAGGGCCACACTGCTAGTAAGTGTCTAAGGCTGGATTTGAACTCAGGAAGATGAGTCTTCCTGATTCCAGACCTGTTGTTCAATCCACTATACCACCTAACTGCTTATTTTTGTCCATATTCTCCCATAAATCCTCCATCAAGAGTTCACCCAGTATGTTGGAATCCTTTCTTTCTTTGCATGGGAACCAGCACAGTACTCAGGCCAACCACTTTCATTCTCAATACGTGATCAGGCCACTTCCTTTTCTAATTATATATTTCCTGGATGATAAATTTTACTTTTCTTGCAAGCAAATTGTCCTTGGTAATTGGCTACAGCCTGCTTATATTTATCATGCATTTCTGCATTGCCCCTTGTAACGTTTATTTTTCACATATTGTGGGGTTCCATAAGTTGTAGTCATATAGACATGCAGGAAGCACAATGGTGTAAAAAGATGGGGTTTTGTTTCAGGGGGCAGATATCTGAAGCAATACAAAATTTCCCAAATGCAACTCATCTAGCTCTCTTCCTCCAATTCAATTCTGGGCCCCGCTCAACGTCCTTCTACAGCACCTGTCTGACTTAAATGAACTCAGTGACCAGCTTGAGGAATGGCCCACCCAACTGCAACGTTATCGTCTAGCAGGAAATGATGGTGCTGAAAAAATGGGTTAATTTTAAGCTGCCGTAATTCAGCAGTAGCCTCCCACACCTAAAGCCTCTACAGTTTTGAGACTCAGATTCACTGGGTCCCGAGTCCAATAAATGAAGGTAACTTTCATCTAAGCAACTCTCTTCATGAGTAGACCAGTGGAAATAATAGTTCATTTATACAGTATGGTGCTCCATATTTTATTGATCAGAGAACCATCAATCCTGTTATTGGTGCTGGATTTGAAAGACAAACCTCCAAATCAGTATTGATAGCTTGATCAACATTTATTAAGAACCTATTAAGTGCTAGGCAGGAACAACTAGGTGGCACAGTGGATAGAACACCAGGCCTGGAGTCAGGACTGAATTCAAATCTAACCTCAGACATTTACCAGCAGTGTGACTGTGGGCAAGACATTTAACCTTGTTTGCCTCAGTTCCTCATCTGTAAAAATGAGCTGCAGAAGGAAATGGCAAACCCCTCCAGTATCTTTGCCAAGAAAACTGAAAACAGAATCAGGAAGAGTCAGACAGGACTGAAACAACTTAACAGGGGGCGGGTAGGTGGCACAGTGGATAGAGCACCGGCCCTGAAGTCAGGAGGACCTGAATTCAAATCCGGCCTCAGACCAAACACTTGACACTAGCTGTGTGACCCTAGCCAAGTCACTTAACCCCAATTGCCTAAAAGAAAGAAAGAAAGAAACAACTTAACAAAAAAAGTGCCAGGCACTGTGCTAAGTGCTGGAGATACAAAAAGAGGAAAAAAACAGTCCCTGCCCTCAAGGAGCTTACAATCTAATTGGGGAGACATGCAAACAGAGATATACAAAATAAGCTATATATAGGATAAACAGGGAATAATTAACAGGGGGAAGGCACTGGAATTAAGAGGGGTAAGGGAAGGCTTCCTCTAAAAGGTGGAATTGAAGTTGGTACTTAAAGGAAGCCAGAGAGGTCGGTGGCTGGAATGGAAAAAGGGAAAGCCTTCCAGGCATGGGGGACAGTCAGAGAAAATGCCCAAAGCCTGAGATGGAGTATTTTGTTCATGGAACAGCCAAGAGAGCAGAGAGATAGTAACTGGATTGAAGAGCACAGTGTCTAAGAGTAAGGTATAAGAAGACTGGAAAGGTAGAAGGGGGTGAGGTTATGAAGGATTTTGAATGTCAAATAGAGCACTTTGTATTTGATGCTGGAGGTAAGGGGGGGCACTGGAGTTTACTGAGTAGAGGGATAACACATTCTTTAGGAAAATAATTTTAGTGGCTGAATGGAGGATGGACTAAAGTGGGGAGACACTTGAGGCAGGAAGACGTCCCTCACCTCTCACCTCCTACCCCCCCAGCAGGCAACTGCAATAATCCAGGTGTGAGGTGATGAGGGCCTGCATTATAGTTGTGGCTGTGTCTGAGGAGAAGAAGGGTGTTCAAGAGATGCTGCAAAGGTGATGAGAGATAATGAGAGGAGTCCAGGATGAGTCCTAGGTCGTGAGCCTATGAGGCTGAGGGACTGGGAGGATGATATTGCTTTCTATAGTACCAGGGAAGGCAAAAATGGGAGAGAGAAAAAAGAACAAGTTTTGTTATGGACACATTGAGTTTAAAATATCTACTGGATATCCAGTTTGAGATGTCTGAAAGTTTTAGACCTGAGATTGGAAAGTTTGGGGCAGGATAGGTAAATGTGAGAATTATCAGAACAGAGACTGTAATTAAATCCGTGGGGGCTGATGAGATCACCAAGTGAAATAGTATAGAGGGAGAGGAGAAGGAGGACCAGGACAGAACCCTGAGGGCACCTATGGTTACAGGGGGTGATCTGGAAGAGTATCCGGTAAAGGAGACAAAGAAGCATCAGTCAGATAGGTAGGAGGAGAAAGAGCAGAGAGCGGCATCCCAAAAGCCTGGAGAGAAAATATTAAGGAGGACAGAGTCATCATCATGGTCAAAGGTGGCAGGGAGGTCAAGGAGAATGAGGATTGAGAAAAAGCTATTAGATTAGGCAACTGAGAGATCAGAACTAACTTCAGAAAGGGCAGTTTTGGTGGATGATAAGGTCCGAAGTCAGACTGGAAGGAATTAAGAAGAAAGAGAGAGGAGAGAAAGTGGAGGCACCTATTGTACATAGCCTTTTGCAGGACTTAAGCTACAAAGCGAAGAAGGACAACAGTTAGCCAGGGCCAAGTGAGATTTTGTGAGGATGAGGGAGACATGGGCATGTTTGTAAACAGTAGGGAAGGAACCAGTGGATAGGGAAAGGTTGAAAATAAGAGAAAGAGGGGGGATGATAGAGGGAGCGTTCTGTTGGAGGAGACGGGATGGAATGGGATCACTTCGACAAGTAGATTCTGGCAGCTTAATGGACATTTCTCAGGCTGAGTGGTCACGGAAAGGAAGAATTAATAGAGGTTTTCTCATCTGTAAAATGGGGATGATGAAACTTGACTTAGTTCTTCCAAGTACTGTCGTAAAGACAAAATGATCTATGCATGTACACATGTATGACATTTTCCGTTTGTGAATGGGACTGAATCAATAAGGCACACCCTGCACAGACAGAGGTTGGTTAATTCCTCCTAGGTATGCCTGCAGTTGTCTATGGCTACACCACCCAGAATGCCTGTACCACCCTGAACTCACCTGATTTCAGAAGCCAAGCAGGATCAGACTTAGTTAGTACTTGGGGAGGAGACCGACTGCCTGGGAGTACCAGGAGCTGTAGGCTTTTAAAAAATTGGGGCAGCTAGGTGTCGATGTGGATAGAGCACCAGGTCTGAAGTCAAAAAGACCAGAGTTCAAATCAGACCTCAGACACTAGCTGTGTGACCCTGGACAAATCACTTAACCTCTTCCTGCATAAAACTAGAGAAGGAAATGGCAAACTACTCCAATACATTTGCCAAGAAAATCCCGTGGACAGTATTAAATCACTAAAAAAGATATGACATAGGAAGGATCTGATGTGCTATGGTCCACTGGGTCACAAAGAGTTGGACACGACTGAAGGGCAAATGCCAGCAATTTGGGCAAATGGCACTGGCTGCCTGGTAGTGGTAGGGTAGAGTGGGCCCAACAGATAGGAATGCATTTCTGTAATTCTACTCAAATGCAAGGCAGAAAGAAGACGGTATAAAGTTGTCTGAGAGAGGTGACCTCAGTCCCTCGGGAGCCTCACTATAATTGAGAGTAGGCTGTGTTGACAGATTGCCTGTGTTGACACAGGCAAAATGATTCATAAGCTCTTGAGATGGAATACGTCTATGGGATCACCTAGGCCAAGGGCTCCCCATCCCCACTCCACTCACTCCATTAAACATGGGGGAAAGCATTTGAGAGAGGTAAAATAATTCAATTCAATTCAACCTTTCTTAAGTGCCTTCTAGGTGTAAGGCACCAGAAGTTCAAAGACAGAAAGTAAGAACTCTCTGACCTCGAGGAACTTGATCTCTAGGTCTCCTGGGAGGAACACAATATGTACACATGTAAGTAAATACAAAGTGTAGACAAAATAATTATTTTTCATTTTTTCAATTAATAAGGATGTATTTTCTCTCTCCCCTTCCTCTGTGGAAAAAAAAGGAAAGAAAAACAAAGCTCTTAAAACAAATATGTTTAGTCAAGCAGTGGACAAAGCCCTGGGCCCGAAGTCAGGAAGACTCATCTTTCTGAGTTCAAATTTGGCCTCAGACACTTATCAGCTGTGTGACTCTGGACAAGTCACTTCACCCTCTTTGCCTCAGTTTCTCCATCTGTAAAATGAGCTGGAGAAGGAAATGGCAAACCACTCCAGCATCTTTGCCAAGAAAACCTCAAATGCGGTCACAAAGGGTTGGATATGACTGAAATAACTCAACAACAGCAACATAATAGGTAAAACAAATTCCGCACATTGGCCATGTCCAAAAACATATGTCTCATTGTGCATCTTGAATTCATTACGTCTCTGTCAGGAAGTGAGTATCACACATCATCACTGGTCCTCTAGGATCATAGCCAGTCATTACACTGAGCAGAGTTCTTAAGTTTTTCAAAGTCGTTTGTCTTGACGGTGCTGGTTTTATATAAATTGTTCTAGTTTTACATGAAATGCCATACTGTATTAGTTCATACAAGTCTTCCCAGGTTTTTCCTAAATTGTTCATTTTGTCATTCCTTATGGCATGATAGCATTCCATTACAATCATATGCCATAATTATATAACATAATTTCAAGAGACAGAGAGTGCTAATAACTGGGAAGGATTAAGAAAAACCTCGAGTAGAAGGGGGCACCTAGCAGTTCTAGGAGGCAGGCGTGAGGAATGCATTCCAGACATGGGGGACCACTTCTGCAAAGTTATGGAGGCAAGAGATAGAATAATGTCACAAATGAGGAACGGGCAGCAGACCAGTTTGCCTGGAACAGAGGCTATATGGAAGGGAGAGATAAGATATGAGATAAGAAAGGAAGGTAGGTGGGATCCTGATTATGAAGGGCTTTAAAGGTTAAGTTGAGGGTTTTAGTAATAGAGAACCAATAAGGACCACACAGGTAGTAAGGAGCAGAGCTAACATTCAAATCCAGGTCCTTGGACTCCCAAAGTCCTTTTCTTCCTGTTACAGCATGATGTTTCTCCCAAGGCCTAATGAGAATAAGGTCTCTATAACCCTTCCAGTAGTTTCTTTGGCCCTACCGTTAGCTCCTGCTATCCCAATCAATATCAGCCAGACTTTAAACCAGTTCTAGAAATAATGGGTTTGGAGGCTATATCTGGGCCCGAATTTATACAGCCTAGGCATAAGAAACAGTGACCTAATGACCAGGGAGTGGGGGTTGGGGAAGGAAATGGCCACATAAAATCTTGGAATATTAGCACTAGGGAGGACCTTAGAGAGAATTGGCTAATCAATAAGCATTTATTTGTCATCAGCTACAGACAGGCACTGTGCCTGTGGACATAGAGACAAAAGTGAGATGGTGCCTTCCCTCAAGGTGTTTATATCTATGGGCCTAGTCCAGTCTCATTTTACTGTAACCAAGATTTCCAGCCAAGCCTCAGGCATTTTACATAGACTCCTAATTGTTGTTGATGTTTGTTGCTAGTCTTTTGTTCTCAAAGGGTGAAGTAAATGTTGATATGATACTATGTGTTGGGAGAGAGATGGGGGAAGAGAGAGAGAGAGACAGAGACAGAGAGACAGAAACAGAGAGAGAGAGAGGAGAAAGAGACAGAGAAGGAGAGAGAGAGAAGGAGAGAGAAGGAGATAGAAAGGCAAAAAGGGAAAGAGAGAGAAGGGGAGAGAGGAAAGGGGGGGGAGAGGGAGAAAGAGGGAGGGAGAGAGACAGAGAGAGGGAAAAAGAGACAGAGAGAAAGAGAAAGAGCCAGAGAGAGACAGAGACAGAGAGGAAGGGAGGAAGGGCAAGAGGACTGGAGATACAGAAACACAAAAGTCCTTGTCCTTGAAGAGCTTACATTTTATCAGGCAAAACAACACGTGTGCATACACATATAAACACAAAATTTGTAGAAGATAAACACTATGTAATTTTGGTGGGAGCACTAGCAGCTGGGGACGGGGGTGGGGAAGGAATAGGAAATTCTTTATGTAGAAGGTGGCATTTGAGCTGAGCACTGAATGGGAGCTGGGAATTCTAGTAATCAGAAGTATAAGGGGAGAGGCTGTGCAAAGACAGGAGATACAATGTTGTACATGGAGAACTGCAAACAGGTCAGTTTGGCTGGAGCATCAGGGGCATGAAAGGGAGCCATGTGACCTCATCAGCTCTCATGAGTTTAGTAATCATCTCTATGGAGGTGACTCCCAAATCTATATACCAAGCCCTGGTCTCTTTCCTGAGCTCTAGACCCCTATCTACTTATTGGATACTTCAAATTGGAAGTACTATAGGTATTTCCTACTCAGCATGTACAAAACAGAACTCACGATCTCTTCCCTTCAATCCATCCCCCTTTTAGACTTCTCTATTACTATCAAGGGCAACCCCATCCTTAAAGTCACCCAGGTCTGAAGCCTTGCTGTCATCCTTAACACCTCACCCTTATTTACTCTACGTATCCAATCAGTTACTAAAGTCTTGCTTCGATTTCCCCATCTCTCACAGGGTCTTCTCTCCATTCACCCAGCCACCATCCTAGATCAGGACTTATAACCTCTTCCTTGGTCTACTGGAATAGCCTTCTAATTGGTCTTCCTGCCAGAAGTTTCTCCCCACTCCTCTGAACAGCTGGCAAAGTGATTTTTCTAAAATGCAGGTCGGACCATATCACTCTACTGGAAAAATTCTAATGGCTCTCCTGAGAATCAGAGACAAGATCCTCTGTCTTTTAGGTAGCCAGGGCCCTTTCCTATCTCTTAAGCCTTTTGACACATTATTCCCCTCCAAGCACTCTAGGGTTCCACCATGCTGGTCTCCTTCATTTCTTCCATCTTCTCTCTCAATGGCCTACGCTGGCTGTCTCCTATGCCTGGAACACTATCTTTCCTCACTCACCTCACCCTCTTGGAATGCCTGGTCTCACTCAAGACTCACTTAAAACACCACCTCGTTCAAGAGACCTTTCTTGCTCCCCTCTCCTCCAAGTTTATCCTGTATCTGTTTCAAGCGTCCTGTATATATCTATATGTAAATGCATGTGTTGTTTCCCTTGTTAGGACATATACTCCTTAGAGGAAGAAGGGATTGCACCTTTGTCTTTGTAATCCCATAATTCCTGGCACATAGTAAGCTTAATTAGGTGCTTGTGATGATTGATTAAATACCAAAGGGGAGTTTATATTTCATTCCAAAGGCAACAGGAAGCCACTGAAGCTTTTTGTGCAAGAAAAGTGAATGGACAACCTGTGCTTTAGGGATATCACTTCAGCAAATATGTTTGGAGGATGGACTGGAGTGGGGGGAGGATGGACTGGAGTGGGGAGAGAATAGAGGCAGTGAGACCGATTTGGAGGCTACTTCAGTACAGTTGAGGAGGTGATAAGGATCTGAATGAGGAATGGTAGCCAGGAGAATAGAGAAAAAACAGATGCTGAGAGGAAGTGTGAAAGCAGAATCAGGTGACTGATTGGAAACGGGGGGGCTAGGGGCTAGGGTGAGGAAGATGGCGGAGTAAAGCATGACTCTCACGTTACAAATCTCTGTGACTAGAAGAATGGTGGTGCTCTCAACAAAACAGGGACGTTAGTTTTTCTTTGTCATAAGGGAGGGTCAAATGTGCAAAGGGGGAAAAGGGAGAAAGGTATTTAAGGGGTAAACAACAAAAGGCAACAATTCAATTTAAAATAAAGATATATTTTAATTCCTGGCACTGACGGTCAGTTAGTCAATCAACTGACATTTATTAAGTACTTACTATGGACCAGGTACTGCTGGGGATACAAAGGAAGGCAAAAACCAAATGATCCCCAATCTCAAGCGGCTAACAGTCTAGTGGGAGAGACAACATGCAAACAACTCCACACAAACAAGGTAAGATGGGATAAACCGGGGGTCATCTCAGAGGGAAGAGGCTAAGATTATGGAGGATTAGGAAAGGTTTGTTGTAGAAAGAGGGAGTTTAGATGAGAAAGGAAGGAAGTAAGGGAAGCTAGGTGGCAGGTGAAAGAGAGTTGTAGGCATGGAGGACAGCTAGTGAAAAACACCTGCAGTCAAGAGATGACGTGTTAAAGGGCAAAGGCTTTACTCACACAAAAATATTTACAGCAGCTCTTTTCTGATGGCAAAGAATTGGAAATTGAGGGGATGCCCATCAATCGGCGAATGGCTGAATAAGTTGTGATATATGAATGTCATGGAATATTATTCTGCTGTGAGAAATGATGAGCAGACCAATTTCAGGAAAAACCTGAGAAGACTTACATGAACTGATGCAGAGTGAAGTGAGTAGAACCAGAACACCGTATGCAGTAACAGCAACAGTGTACAATGATCCACTGTGAATGACTTAGTTATTCTCAGCAATACAATGATCCAAGATAATTCCAAAGGATTCATGAGGAAAAATGCTATTCACATTCAGGGAAAGAACTGATGGAGTCTGAATGGGACTGAAGTATACTATTTTCACTTTCTTTTTGGGGTATTTTTTTCTTTTGGTCTGTTTCTTCTTTTCCAACGTGATTAATATAGAAATACGTTTTACATGATTGTACATATATAACCTAATCAAATTGTTTACTGTCTTAGGAACAGGAGAGGTGAGGGAGAGAAAACATTTGAAACTCCAAATTTAAAAAAAAACAAACGTCATAAATTCCTGGAATTTTTTTAAATTTTCACATTAGTCATGTTGTAAAGAAGAATCAGAACTAATAGGAGCAGCTACAAGAAACAAAACAAAACAGAAGAGGAAAAAAACAGCAAATGGTGTGCTTCGATCTGCATTCAGACTCCATAGTTCTTTTTCTGGATGTGGACAGCATTTTCCATCGTGAGTCTTTTGGAGTTGTCTTAGATCCTTGCATTGCTGAGAAGAGTCAAGTCTATCAAAGTCAGTCATCGCACAACGTGGCTGTTATTGTGTGATATGGTCAGGCCTGTGCTTTAGGGATATCAATTTGACAGCTGAGTGGAAAACAGACTGGATTGGAGAGAGACTTGAGGCAGGGAGAAAAAAGCAACAACCAGCAGGCTATTGCAATATTCCAGGAATGAGGTGATGAGGGTCTGCACCAAGGTGGCTGCAGTGGCATAAGAAAGAAGGGGGGATAAACTAAAGATATATAAAGGTGCAAAAGAAAGGAATTAACCATTGATACAATATGGTGGATGAGAGAGAGGAGTTGAGGATGACACATTGTTAGCCTAGGTGACTAGGAGGATTGGGGATATCCTCAACAGTATAACAGAAGTTAGGAAGAGACAACGATTTAGGGGAATAGATAATGAATTCAGTTTGGGACATGTTGAGTTTAAATTGTCCATGGGAATCCAGTTCAAGATGTCAAAAAGGCAGCTGATGTAAGCCTAGAGGTTGGGAGAGTGGTCAGAGTTGGACAGACAGATATGAGAGTCAGCTGGATAGAGATGATTATTGAAACCATGAAAGCTAATGAGATCAATAAATGAAATAGTGTGGAGGCAGAAGAGAAATGGGCCAACTGTGATCCTTCTTTCTAATCCAGGGGTGGGGAACCTGAGGCCTCGAGGCCATGTGTGACCCTCTAGATCCTCAAGTGTGGCCCTTTGACTGATTCAGTCCTCCCCCCCTCACCCCCATCCATGCCCTTTCTCCCCCCTATAGAATCCATTCAATCTGCGTCACTCCTGTGCTCCTAGGCAAGTCTATTCATCTGAATCTCAGTTTCTTCATCTCTAAAATGGAGATAATATTTTGCACTATACAATAATCACAGGGTTGTTGTGAAGAATTTCATAAATCGTAATACATGTATAGACATAAACTATTACATTTAGAGTGCTGGACTAGATGACCTCTGAGATCTCTTCTGGGCAGTCAGGCTTCTTAGTGCATAGAATGCCAGACCTAGAGTCAGGAAGTCCTGAGTTCAAATCCAGTCTCAGACACTTGCTACTATATGACTCTGGGCAAGTCACTTAAGCCTGTTTGCCTCAGTTTCCTCAGCTGTAAAATGAGCTGGAGAAGGAAATGGCAGACCGCTCCTGTGTCTTTGCCAAGAAAACCTCAAATGGGTCACAAAGAGTGGGACAGGATTGAAAAAACGGAACAATGAGAGGTCCCTTCTAGTTTTACAGCTCTGATTCTTCGATCCTATTACTTATTACTAAGACCGAACTTCCTCAGATTAAAAGGTATCTTACTGAAAGATCAGTCAGACCACAAAGAGAGAGTGAACAAGAGAAACCTATGTTTACAACGGGTCTGTGACCTTACCTAGCTCCGTGCTTGAAGCCAAGCCATGAAACTGATGGATGATAATGGGACAATAACGACAAAAGTAGCCTTTTGGCCAGACCCACTTTATTGATGGAATCTTTCGCTTTGTGTATTTACCACAACCAGCCTTTCCTTTCTTATGATACGTTACTCCCTTCTGTGCATACTATGGTCCAGCCAAGATGGCTTCTTTGTTATTTATATATAACATCCCATTGTCCATCTGCATGCCTTTGCCCTTGATGGGATCCATCCCTAGAACGGCCTCTGGCTCTTGATCTCTAGTTTTCTTTAAGCCTCAGCTCCAGCAACACCACCTTCTATAGCAAACCTTTTTTTTTTTTTGGTGGTTGTTGTTGTTGCTTATTCTTCATTCTTTTTTTTTCTATTAATTTGTTTATTTTTAGTTTTCAACATTCACTTCCCCAATATTTGGAGTTCCAAATTTTCTCCCCATCTCGTCCCTCTCCCCACCCCAAGATGGTGTGCATTCTGAATACCTCTTCCCCAATCTGCCCTCCCTTCTATCACCCCTCCCCCTTCTCTTATCCCCTTCCCCTTCTATTTTTACAGGAAACCTTTTAAGGCTTTTAACCTCACCTTACTCCCAAATCATCTTGTATCTATTTTGTGTGTATGTGTGTGTACACAAATGTTATGTTCACAGTCCATTATAAGACACCTGTGCTCAAAGACCATTTCACTTCTGTCTTTGGATCCCCATTGATTAGCACTCAGTCTGATCACAGCAGGCACTTAACTGAGATAAGATCTGTACAGCCTCAGCACAGGGCTTGTCATCTGGTAGGTGCTTAATAAATACTTATCCAACCTTCTCTCACTTAATTAGTGCTTGATTGTTTAATCAACAATCACTTGATTGAGTGATTTGATTGACTTACAGAAGAATTTCAACCCAAGTGCCTTTACTTTGAAAGGTTTTTAAAAGAATGACACCTTAAAAGGCTATATTCTTCTGGTACTAAGCCCATGATCATGATCACTGTGACAGAAAGCCAAAAACAACCTATAGGGATGCAGCCTTTAGAGGTACCATCAACATTAACGTTCAAAGTCAATGAAGCATAAAACTACTTTTTCCTACTTATAGCCTGGAATCATCACAGAATGGGAGAAAAAATTCTACTGTCTTTACTCTGCCAGAATCCCTAAGATTTCCCCTAATTTCCATTCTCCTTGAAATCTACTAATAAATGCACCCAGAACAACAACAACAAAAAAGTAGAATTACCCATTTAGTGGAATGGCTTCTAAGCCTTTATGGGAAATGGGGCACTATAAAGCACTAGGAGATTTATAGCAAACTTGTCATTAGAGTAGGAGAATCAGTCACCCAAACCAGAAGTACCAGTAATGAATGATGACATACCTCAACATTTGGGAACCTCTGCTGAGCCTTTAGGAGTGCCCCAAGCAAGGTTTCCCAGCTGCCATCCTAAACACAGAAAACCAAAATAATTCCTTTCCATGGGCAAAACATGGGAGGACACATGCATAACAGGTTGAGTAACTATTTCCTCAAGTTAATCACTGCAAGCAAACCTGGGCTATGCCCAGGTATGCATAAACCTATGGAAGGACTACGCATTACCTGACGTCAATATAGTATCTGTGGACCATCATGGAACTTTAGTGACCTAGTCAAACCTAGCCTTTTCACAAGTGAAGAAACCGAGGCCCAAAGAGAATAGATAACTTGCCTAAGGTCAAATGTAACTGGTAGCAGTGAGTCGGCACATAGTAAACATTTGAGAAATGCTTATTGGCTGACTGACTGACTGGTTTACTATCCAGTCACCTAGTCCCTGCACATTCGTCCACTTCCACCCCTAACCCAGTCCTAGCCACTCTTGCTCTCCCTCCCTGTTCCCCAAGTGCCGCTTGTCTCCCACCATCTCTACCCCCAATGCGCTATTCAGGAAACAGACTTCTTTCTTGCTATGGGACTGCGTTAGCTATGTGGGGTTTGTTTTCCTCAACTGTAAAATAAAAAGTCTGGACTAGATGACCTCTAGGTCCCTTCCAGCTCTGAATCTCCGACCCTATAAAAATAGGAGGGAATGTTTCTAATAACGATCAGACTGTGTTCTCTGTACTTTCACTTTCCCCTAACCAATCACTCAGCAAACATTTATTGACCCACTATTGTGTCAGGCTGAGGGACGTAGTCAGGAGGAAGTTAACGACCTTGACATACACTGGCGCCGTGCCCCTCCCCAAATGCACCTGCACGGTCCAGCAAATTCTCATTTAATACTATGCAAGGGCCAAGCTGCCTTATTCGAGGGAGTTTCTTCATCGAGGTATTCCTTATACCAATGAAATCATAAGCCCAAACTCCATCCCGCGAGCTAGTAGCTAGGGATATACCAAGACAAAAGTGAAGGTGGCTGTCCTCACGGAGCTTACACTCTATAGGGCATAGACAACACGTGCACATATAAGTATATAAAAAAGATGTAAACACCCACTCTCCTAACGCCACACTCTCTCCTTCTCCCTCTGCTCTGTTGGCCTGCTTTTTCTCCTGCCCAGTCTTTTCCAGGCTGAATATTAGCCATTTCCACCAGTCTCCATCACTGAATCCATTCACCCCAAACCCAGGCAGAGCTCGACCCACCCCAAGCCAAGGGCTCCTGGGGGAGGGGGAGGGCAAATCCAACCAGAGCAAACTTGTGGGGGCGGAATGAAAGCGGCGGGTCTGGAGCTGCCCAGGCTAGCACCCGTGAAGTCTCCACATCCCAGGGCCGGGCGGCTGGAGTAAACGGACAGCCCCGCGTCCGCGCTCAGCGGAGCTTCCGCAGCGTGCCCTGCCGGGATCCTTCCAGGCCGCCCAGCTCGACCAGCCCCGCGCCCCCCTTCCCTGCTGCAGTGGTAGCGCCCGAACGCTCCGCGTCACCCATTGTTTACAAATCGAACTGAACCGGCTGAGCTCCAGTTCCCGGAGCTGCGGCGGCGGCGGCGGCGGCGGCGGCGGCGGCGGCAGCTGCGCGCTCGGTGGCCCCGCACGCGGCCGGCTCGGTCCCGGACCGCCGCGCCTTGTCTTCGGGAGCTGTCTCCGGAGCCCGGCCGGGAGCGAGGAGCGGCCCGAGAAGCGGCGGCGGCGGCGGCGGCGGCGCCGGAGGAGGAGGAGGAGCTCCGGAGTCCGGGCTGCGGACCGAGGCCATGCCGTGCCGGAGGGAGGAGGAGGAGGAGGACGAGGACGACGAGGCGGCGGCGGCTGGAGTGGAGGAGGAGGACGCCGAGGGGGAGGGGGAGGAAGAAGAGAGCTTCCTCCTGCTGCAGCAGTCGATGACCGTCGGGGGCTCGGGGGACGTGGACCGGCTGGTGGCCCAGATCGGGGAGGCGCTGCAGCTGGACGCGGCGCACGGGAGCCGGCCCGCCCCCCGGGGGCCCCTGGCGCTCAAGCAGCAGTCGCCGCCGCCGCCGCCGCCGCCGCCGCTGCGACCCCAGGTCCTGCAGCTGCTGCTGCCTCCGGGGCCGGCTTCGGCGGCCCTGCAGCCCTCGGGACCGCTGCAGTGCGCGGGGAGCGGGGCCCGCGCTGCCCTATCCTGGGCGAGCGCCGTGGGCACCTCCTCGCAGCCTCCGCCGCGGGCGCCGTCGGGTCCCTGCGCCCCAGGGGGGGCCCCGGCCCGGAGCAGCGCCTGTGGCCCGCACGTCTGCAAGCGGGGCTTCCCGCAGTCGCTGCCGGGCCCGTGCCGGCGCGCCTGGCTTCGGGGCGCCGCCGCCTCCCGGCGCCTGCAGCAGCAGCAGCACCAGCACCAGCACCACCAGTACCGGAACCGGGGGCAGCCGGGGCTCCGGGCCGGAGAGGATGACCCCCACCAGTTTCTGCAGCAGCTTGTCCTCTCGGGGAACCTCATCAAAGAGGCCGTGCGACGACTTCGGAGAGCTGTGGCAGTAGTTGCTGGCGCCGTGGCCCCCACTGCCCCCAGCGCCGGCCCCTCCTGCGTCTTTGCCTCCGGGGGCGGGAGGGACTCTATCTCCCTGCAGCCCTCGACGACCGGTCTGCTCTAACCGGGAGTAAACCTGGGGCACATACCGGCTGATGGCATACTGGTCTCCAGCAGCTACTGAACGCGGCAGGCCAAGAGGCAAGAAGAAGAGGGGCGGCTGATACCCTGGGGCTGCCGCCCCAAAGACTGACATGGACAAACTTGGGGTCCAGGGGAATGGGTGGGGAGACAGAGAAAAGGGGCCTTCTGCTTAATTGGAGGCAAACAAGGAACCCACAGCTTTAGCGATTGGGGAGGGGAAGGTAAAGGGGTATTAGAAAACAAAGTTGATGGGGTGGGTCTGGGTGGTTTACCTTGTATGTTACTGTCAGCCTCGGGCCTGAGGGCAAATACCCCAGTCAGTTCGGGATAAATTAATATGGCAGCTATTACTTTCATTGCCTGGGCCTAATTTTTCCTCTGAGGTCCAGTGATTGTACTAAAAGTATGGGGATCCGATGGGTTCAAAAGACAGGGGTTTTTATATGATAACACTTGAAAACTGTTATGTGCGTACATTTCTTTTTTATTTTGGGAAATGCTTAAGGAAAATGGTGCTACAGTTGCATTGGGAAGAAATATTGGGTGGAGAATAGTTTTGGGGCTGGATGGGTTGAGTGGGACCTATCCCATTTTCTGTTGTGAATGGGCAGTTGGCTTTTCCCGGGAGGGAATGAGAGGAGAAGAAAGGGTGGAATTCACTAGGTGGGGGTGGGAAATAGTTGACGTTAAATGCTTCTTGCAGTCTGAAAAGGCATTTGAGAATCTGTCCTTCCCAGTCTGTTTCCTTCAAGGTCACTGTTTCCCACAAGCTATGTTGTGACTCTCCTGGCAGGAGAGTAACTGTATCCTGGCTCGTTCTGCTTGTACTCTAAGCGGAGCCCTGTGTTGTGCAACTGCTGGGTGTCTCCTGAGGACATGCACGCTGTGCCTACTAGTGGGGAGGGGATGGTGGATGCGTGCTTTCGGCGCATAGTCCTTTTTAGAGCTCCTCCTGCCGTTGGCTACAGCTCTTGGCAAGGGATCAAGATTTCCTAGAAACTGTTAGGAAAAAAGCGCTCACTTGTGTTTCTTTTTCTTCCACTGTGACCCTCCTAGCGTCTCTCTCCTTTCTGTCTAGTTTTCGAGCCCTCCTTTGGGGTTCCTCTATCGGGATGTTTGTATGTGATAGAAAATGAGGGTGGGAGGGTTTAGAGGAAGGACGTGCAGACTTCTAATGGCCCCTCTGGAGCCTCTTGCAATAATAGCCGCGATTCCCTTGATGGAGGTGGCTTAGTTCCTTTTCTCTCTCCATAGCTGCTTTTCTTTTGTGAGTGAATGAAACCAGTCTAAAAATGTGACCCTCTGAATGGAGGAGCTGCAGGGCTCACCATTGTGAAATATAATGAGGTGTTGGAAACACACCGTCCCTGTGATTTAAGGTAGCCGAAGAACAGTTGTAAGAGGTTGATTGCTTGACTCATTCAGATACGGTTGTTGAAATACTGGTGGTCCTGATTTAATAGGATTTATCTTTTATTGAAATGACTGAATAAACCTGTTTTTTTTTGTTTGTTTTCATATTGTAGTGTTTCTGGGTGGGAAAGTAAACATCTGATACCCTTAACAATGAACAGATTTGAAATGCATCCCATGGTGCCTGTTTTTAAAAGTTCATGGAAGGATGTGTTTATTAAGCAACCTTTGTTTTGGGTTAAAATGGGAAATAACAGTGTGAGTATACAAGATGAAGAGAAAATGAAATAGAATCAAATAAAAGATACAACCTGACGAGTTCTCAATCAACTAGTATTTATTAGTCCCATGTTAATAGTCAGGCACTGTGCTGAGGGACAGGGATACAAAGAAAGGCCAGTCCTTACATTCACAGTTCAGTCTAATAATGGAGACACCATGCAAACAGCTGTACATGTGTGGTATATACAGGATAAAGGGGGGGGGGTGTAATTTCAGAGGAAAGGGAAGCATTAAGGGAGAGCCAGGAAAGGCTATATGCAGAAGAAGGTGGGACTTCAACTGAAATGTGAAAGAAAACCAGGGAAGCTAGGTGGCAGATATGAGGGAAAGCATTCCAGATATGGGGACAGCTATGACTTGAAGAGAAGTGGAACCAGCAAGCAGGCCAGTGTCACTGGATCACAGGTTATGTAGAGGGTAGGAAGGTATAAGAAGACTGGAAAGGGGGCAGCAAGGTGGTGCAGTAGAGAGAGCACCGGCCCTGGAGTCAGGAGGACCTGAGTTCAAATGCAGCCTCAGACACATAACACTCACTAGTTGCGTGACCCTGGGCAAGTCACTTAACCCCAATTGCCTCACCGAAAAAGGGAAAAAAAAAGTCAGAAGAAGACTGGAAAAGTAGGAAGGGGCCAGGTTATGAAGAGCTCTAACAGCCAGAGGATTTTTTATTTGATTTTGGAGATAATAGGGAATCACTGCAGTTTATTGATTATGGGGAGAGGGGTAAGGTAATATGGTCAGATTGGTGCTTTAGGAACATTTTGTCAGCAGAGTGGAGGATGAATTGGAGTGGGGAGATTTTGAAGTACAGAGGTCAGGCAGCAGGCTATTGCAGTAGTCCAAGAGTGAGGTAATGAGGACCTGCCCCAGAGAAGGTTATGGTGTCAGGAGAGAAAGGGGAAGGTGGGGAAAGGAAGGTTATATATGAGACAGTAAGGAAGAGAAGAGTTTGGGGAAAAGATAGTTCAGTTTTGGACATGGTGAATTTCAGCTGGCTGTGGTACGTCTAGATTGAGATGTCAGGGTGGGGAATCTACAGTTCTTTGACTGAATCCAAATTTCACAGAAGGAATCCCCTTAATTAAAGGGCCACACTTGAGGACCTAGAGGGCCACATGTGGCCTCAAGGCTGAAGGTTTCCCGCTAGATAGTTGGAGAATGATGGTGATGGGAGAGTAAATCTGGAAGTCATTTGCATAGAGATAATTGAAACCATGGGAGTTGATGAATTCATCAAGTGAAATAATATAGAAGAGGGTCCAGGACAGAGCCTTGGGAGACATCCACACTTAGCAGGCATGACTGAGTACTAAGATCCACCAAAGGAAACTGAGAAGAAGCAGCAGATAGAAGGAAAGCCAGGAGAGAGCAGGGTCCCAAAAACCTAAAAGAGAAGAGGGTGATTGATAATGTCAGAGGCTGTAGAGAGATCAAGGATTGTTGTTTTTCCTTTGTCCTCAAAGGTGATGACATCAGGAAGGTGATGCCATGACTTGCAAGTGAATTGGATTTAGGTGAGGGAGGGCTATGCAGAGTCACTGGCCTCACTCTGTCTTCCAGAGCCATCTGGGTCCAATGGCCAGATATAGATCAGGAGGACTGGAGAGGGATAAGGATTGAGAAAAGGCCCATTAGGTTGTGCAACTAAGAGATCATGCCTAACTTTGGAGAGAGAACAGTTTCAATTGAATGATAGGTCCAAAGCCATATTGCAAAGATAAAGAGAGTAGGAGGAAGACATTCTCAAGTTTAGCCACAAAAGGGAAGAGTGAAATAGGATGATAGCTAGTAGGATGATAGCTAGTAGGGGTGGACAGAGTGAGTTTTTTTGAGAATGGGGGAGATGGGAGTGTTTTTTGTAGGCAGCAGGGAAGTGCAGTCGTTAGGGTTGATAGAGGTGGAAATCTAATAGAAAATAGGATGATGTGCATACAGAAGAGTTTGCCTTGGCAAGAAAGACTACCTCTCCATGTGTAGTACAGGTGGAAATAGTGGCAGAAAGCATTTAATTATGAGGAGGGGAAAAAAAGTGCTTAGTGCTTATTTCAGTGAAATAGGCAAGATTTTTAGTTGAGGGAGTGGGTGTTTTGGGGAGCTATGGGAGATTTTAGGAGGGATGAAAAAGCTTGGAAAAGCCATGGTTGTGAGTGTGAATCGATTAAGGAGGTGTAAAAGGATTGCTTTGCCACAGTGAGGGCCCAGTTGAGATTCCTTAACACGTAGATCTGGTCAGCACGCTTTCATGATTTTCTCTAGCTTTTCAGCAGCTCCTAAGTAGAAGCGATGTGGATAGTGGTAGTAATCCAAGGTGGGGTTTGGCAGGGGCAGAGTCTTCCATAATAAGGCAAGGGATCTGGGGACAGTGTGGAGTCGAGCTAGTTCACCATGGGGTCAAGACAGGGAAGAAAGCCAGTGTAGCCAGCCTGGAAAAGAACTGAGGTGTGGAGGGTTTGAGGTTGTGGTATAGACACAACAGGATTTGTACTTGCAAGGCAGAGGGAGAAGTGCAATGACCAAAAATTCTGATCAGATAAAGGAATTTCAGAGTTCATGAGCATGGCTATGGAACACGGTGGGTGATCAAGGCAGGACCATCTCTATGTGTAGTTGTGGTGGGACGGAGGAGTAGATCACAGGAAATGAGTAAGTTGAAGAATTGGGAGGTTAAGGATTTGAGGGAATGTCAGTATGTATCTTGAAGTTCTTTTGTGTGAATCTGGGAGTGTTAGGGAGGAGAGAAAGACTACATGAGCTAGGTATTCATTGAGGAAGGTAGGAGAGTGTCCTGGAGGTCTTTAGACAGCAGCCACCAAAGTCTTGGTTGGGTGATAAATATAGATTGAATGAACCAGGAGAAATTTCTGAGTGGTGGTGACAGAGAGAATCAGGAAATGTCAATGGAAAACAAAGAGTAATCTATTCTCCCACCTCCACCAATGGGTCAGGGGTGAGTGAAAGGCTAGCCAGAAAATCAGGAAGAAGCCAGGTCTCAGTGAGTTCAAGAAGATGAAGGGAGCAAGAATGGGAAAGATTTAAGAAAAAATGTTACCTATGGAGGAGGCGTTCCAGACAGCACATTGGAAGGGTTGGGTAGCTTTAGAGTGGGAGGTTAGAAGGGACTAGGTTGAGAAAAAGACAGGAGTAAGGGACTGGACGATGGGGGATGGAGACTGGGGTTTGCATAATGGCAGCCATGGATTCAGAACCACTGGGATGGGGCGGGATTATGTAAATTGCTGAGGAAAGTTGGGGTAGGTTATTATCCATAGGAGTGCATCCTCAAGTGGAGTAGTTTCTGGGTGTCAGACGGCTGCATGTGGCTGGGTAAAGGCAGTGGAGAAGGGGGATGGTGCTTGTGTGCAGAGAATGCCCAGGTAGGGAGCTGGAGGTGACTGAAGAGGGTACCTTAAAAGCTTCCCTTTGGAATGTCAAGGCGAGGCAAGTCCAATTCTGTCTGAATAGGGACAGTGTTTGAATGGAAAGACCACGGAGGTGAGATTCACGGGACCTAGTTGCAAGTGCAAGTTCCGACAGGAACTCAGTGGGGGTTAGAGTTAGCAAGGTCACTACCTGGATAAATGACCTTGAGGAGAAGGCCCCCTCCCTTAATGCTGTCTCCCTTGGGGGCCAGAACGACCACCATGGCTTCAATGATCACTTCAATGCAGTTGCTCCCAAATCTCTTATCTCTAGCCTGGATAGTCTTACAACTGCATGCTGGGTAATGACATCTGGGTGTCTCACCGTGACTTCAAATGCAGCATGTTCCAACTGAACTCATTTTCTCCAAAACCTGCCCTTCTTCCTACCATCCGTATTTTTTTCAGATGTTGCCAAATCCTTGTAGATTCACAGGTACAGTAATAATAGCTAGTCTTTATTTAGCTCCTGAGGGTTTTAAAATGCTTTACATACTAGGTTACATTTGATTCTCACAACAATCCTGGGAGGTAGGCGCTATTATTATCCCCATTTTACAGATGAGGAAAAAGAGGTTAAGTGACTTGCCCAGGGTCACACAGGTGGTATTAAGGGTGGGTTTCAAATCCAGGCCTTCTTACTCCACTGTCCACTGTGCCATGGTGCTTCATTCCACTTTTGGTCACCCCTTCTCCCCAGCCCTTGGGACTCGTAGTCTCCTCAACCTTACCTGGACATTTATGCTAGGCTTCAAGCTGATACACCTGCCTCTAGTCTCTTCCCTTTCCATTCCCTTTTTTCACATGATGGCAAAATAATCAATGTATAATTACAGCTTGGTTACTCCCCTATTAAAAAAATATTCCATGGCTTCTTGTTTACCAAATCAAATTTGATCTGGCATTCAAGATCCTACTAAGGTTTATTCCAACCCTCCTTTCAGCTTTAACTCATATTATAGCTGTTAACATGTACTAAATTCTAGCCATTCCTAGATCTCATTGTGTTCTCTCTGTCCTTGGGGGATTTGTGCAAGCTGTCCTAAGTTCTAAAATGGTTTCCTTCACATGTCTGCCCAGTGAACTCTCCATCCCTTCAAGGAGCTGCCTTATCTCCCCTCCCACCTCCACCCTATACTGTAAATGATTTCTAATATGTCTCCGGACCTCTCCTATAGATGTATGCTAATGTATTATAGTTATTGGTGGGGAAGCTAGGTGGTGAGGTGGATAGGGTGCTGGGCCTGGAGCCAAGAAGACTCATCTTCTTGAGTTCAAACCTGGCCTCACACTTTCTAGCTGTATGAGCCGGGCAAGTCACTTCACCCTGTTTGCCACAGTTTCCTCATTTGTAAAATGAGCTGGAGAAGGAAATGGCAACCTACTCCAGTATCTTTGCCAAGAAAACCCCCAATGGGGTCAGAAAGAGTCATACAAGACTGAAACAACAACACTTATAATTATTTGCCTTAG